>NC_050589.1:10024204-10371704 GCF_013368585.1 Megalops cyprinoides
TGGATATTTACTGAGGCAACTGAGGTCAAGTACCTTGACTAAAGGTACAACAGCAGTACGCTAGCAGGGAATCAAACTGACAGCCTTTAGGCTTCAAGCCCCGTTCCTTAACACTACACCACAGTTCTGTGTTCAGTTCTGTGTTAGAGTGGCCAGCTCTCTGTACTGGAGTGGTCTGTAGTCATTCAAAGAACTGCAGTATATGTCACAGTGTTCAGTTTTGTGTTAGTGTGATCAGCTCTCCGTTTTTGAGTGGCTGGTATTCCTTTGGGGACCTGCTCTGTATGTCAGAGTTGAGTTGCGTGTTAAGAGTGACCAGGTCTCCTGTGCTCACCTGTACATGAGAATGATGACCAGCACCACCAGCACCACCACTGCGGCCCCCGCTGCCAGGCCCACCTGAGCCGCCAGGGGGACGGGGGGTAGGGTGTCACTGTCGTACTGTACCGGGCCCAGGTCAAACTCCAGCTTTCCCATCATCACCTGAAACAAAGAGGGTGGGGCCATGATCCTCCAGCTCTTAGCCAATCACGATTAACTCCTGCATCTAGCAATTAGTACATTATACTACTGCACCATACTAGACTGTAAATTCCTACACAACATGGCATACCCTACATTCTTACTACAGTCTGAGAAACAGCCAGATGTTGGTTCAATAAAACTGCCTGGATCGCTCATAAATATGCCAGTACCTCAGTTTAATGATCTTGCGCATAGTAATGTATTCTTACAGCTCCCAGACCAGTTTAATTATCTAATAGCATAGTACTGCTCCAAGTGGTCTTGAAGGCACACACGGGTTTGCATGTGACTGGCGGGGATGATGGGGTGGGGTGGGGGGGGGGGGGGACTCACGCGGAGGGTGGGTGGGGTGTCAGAGCCGTCACGGCTGAGGGGCTGGTTCTCTGGGGGTTCGCAGTAGAGGTGTGTGCTGTCCAGCGTCTTCACCTCACACTCCTCCAGCCCTAATCGAGCAACCACTTCCTGTCGGGTCATCGCCAGGGTCAGGTTCTCACCCTGCGAATCACAGCACAGAGTCACAGACGGCCCTCGGTGCACGTCAGAGACAAACACAAGCTTACGAGGTGTGTGTGTGTGTGTGTGTGTGTGTGTGTGTGTGTGTGTGTGTGTGTGTGTGTGTGGGTGTGTGTGGGTGTGTGTGAATAGAACAGAACAGATATTTACCAGCCCCAAGGGAAATGTGTATTAGACATACAGAGAACCAGATATACACAGTTCAATCACGGGACATGAGTGCTTACACACAGTGCACAAATTACACACACTGCACAAAAATACACATTGCATGTGTGTGCGTGTGTGGGTGCTCCTGTGCATGTGCATCTGTGTGTGTGTGTGTTTTCCACACCTGCACAGCGATAACCCCTCCCGGTTTGAAGCGGTAAGGGAGGTCTGGGCTGTCCCGGTTGAGGGGGTAGAGAACGGGATCCTGGTGGTAAGTGAAAGGCTTCCCGCTGACACTAGTGAAGCCCACTCGCACGTTGTCCAGCTCGAACCACACCCCCATGACCTTCGACCTCTGCGGCACGGGAGGCGTCACGCAGGTCATCTGATCCGAGGAGACTTCAGTGCACGGTTCCTGTATCTGAAAGGATAGAGAAAGGGCAGCTGCAGGTCATACATGACACATCACTGACAAGCATTTACTAACACAGGCCTGAGCACCGGCACATAATCACAGCTGATATCTGTGTGCATTAACACACACTGTGGGCTCTCCCTCTATAACAATCACTAAGGGTTCTGCTGCCACTTGCGCACTTGAATTTGTTACAGAAACTGAGAACAGATCATGCTGAGAAATCTGTTACACCTAAGTACCAAACTGATAAACTGTGAATCGAGTGTGAGTGAAGTGCTGTTTACACTGACCAAATGCTCAATTTCCAGCCCTCAAAGTGAGGGAACACTTGTAATCTAAACATAAGTCACGCTCGCTATATCTAAATATAAATCACATGTCTGCTGATTAATAATAATTGGATCATGTTTTTAAGTGGAGTAATAGATGGCTACAATTCGGCTACAAGTGTCAGTGTGCTTTACCTTTGGGATGCTGCTGTTGAGTAGGACGTGTGGATTTTTGGCTGTAGGTTGACTAAATCGTCTCTTTCTTCCATTGGTTTCCTTCTCTTTCACCGGCTCCACCCACACTGATATCATTGGCTGTTGTACCACGTCAAGGTTCTGCCCACTAACTCTAATAGCACGCCCACCCCTGTCAAACAAAGACAACACGAGGCTTTGTCTTCTGCACTAAAAAAAATCAGCTCAAACCAGATTGTGTCAGTCAGAAGCATGATAAACAAAAGTATATTGCCATTAACGTATAACGCCGACTGCAGGTCAGGATCCTCACCCAAAGAAGCTCTCTGCTGGTTCTGCCTCAGTAATGACTGGGTCATCCATGTACTGGAAGACTGCATCTCCCACAATCCTCTCTGCCTTGCCAAACAGCACTCTGACCTGTAGCTCTCCGGTCTGTCTTCCAGGGCTGGTGCGGCAGACCAGCTGTGTGTCATTCACCTCCTCCACTCTGAGACAAAACAGAAGAAGAAAGGGAAAACCTGATATGGCAGATGCTGCATTTGCCAGGAGAAATCTTTCATTAAATCAGGCTTGTTTGGCGTCTGACCATGGCAGCTGGTTCACTGCTTGTCAGCAAATGCCATAACAGTGAAAGCTGCATATGCTGGCACTTACATGTAGCAGGGGTGGAGGCCGACATAGGCAGTCAGGTCACTCCTCTGTCCTGTCAGCAGCTGGGTCCCCTGCACTGTGAGAGCTGTGCCACCAGAGACAGGGCCTCTCCCAGGCACAATCCCTATGAGCTGGGGATCCTGAGGCACGCACACACACACACACACACACACACACACACACACACACAGAAAGAGAGAGACACACACGCAGACAGACAGACAGACAGAGAGACACACACACATACACGCACACAGACACACAGAGACACACACAAACACACATGCGTGCAGCACGCACACAGACACATAAACACACACATACACACACAGACACATAGAAAATAGATTCCTGTTGTTTTGCTAATTACAGTCATCACAAAGCACAAGTTACTAATAACTGCTTTGGAAAGCCATAACCACACACTCAAAGATGTTACATATTTATTATGAAGGCTCTATGACGGTACTATGTGACCTTTTCCATACATAATGAGAGAGCATATGCACACTTATGATTCAGAACATACTTCACATGCACAGTATGCCAAAAAAACAAGCTTTAATTACACATACCATACAGAGTGACAAAGAGCTGTCACACTTAAAAAGTGATCTGGTGGAAGCAAGGACAAATTTAACCTACAGATGGCTCTCTTTGCTCACGCTAAAAAAGGGAAATCCTGGCACCGTGCCCGAGAGCAGACAACAGCTAATGTTTGAGGCGCTTTCAGCGCAATACACCTCCTGAGTTAATAAAAGCAGAGTGGAGGGGGAGCGCACACACACACACACACACGCAAAAAAACGACTTTAACAGAGTGATATTCAATTTTGTGCCCAAACTGTCTGAGCGCTAGGCTGTCACTCCATTAAAACAGCAGTCTGTGTTTCGCGTGCGCTTACCAATCACTCAACTCCTCTTTATTTTCACTGAAGCAGGGAGCACAACACGTCAAAAGCGCCCGTCAAAAGCGCAACTACACGACCACAAAATGTACCCGCCTATGCGGACTCACAGCGCACCGTCAATCCAGAACTCCGTGTAAAAGTGTGTGTATGTATGGAACAGCGCATGTATTCACACAGAGTGCAGTATTTACGTAACAGTATGCGCTCATTAGAGCTTCACTGTAAAAACCCTGTAACACAGTCTGCCCCAGTCAGCCACCTAAGCTGGAGGAGCATGTGCTGCTGGCACCCGGAAAACAACCACCTGCATTGGCCAATAAACTGCACATTTCATTCACTCGCACGGTCTGCACCAGATTCTACCGCAGCGCAGATGTATGGATGTATGGATGTTACCCGCACGTCCCTGGTGCACTCACCTGGTAGGTAAAGATCTGCGGGGACCGTCCCGGTGTGGCATCCCCCACCGTCACTGTCACGGGGCCCTGAGTCTCCTCTGTGCTGGGCTTCAGCTCGCACACAATCCTGCGAAACACACCGGAACAGCGTTACCAAAATGATCAGAGCTATGGCAAAATACAGGGGGGTTCGCAGCTGTCACGGTCGGCGTGACACTGATGACCTGTTCACCCGTTCAGGTTGTCAAATCTTGTCACAGAGAGCAGGTAGCAAAATTTGCTCTGTAGTACAAAGGGAGCACCCCAACACCTCAGCCAGTGAAGACGAAGCTCAATGGTCAGAGGTCCACCAATGACAAAATGTTAAAATTACAGACAGTAGTCCACCCTGCACCTGACGAAATACCGCTGTCCTAGGCCTGTCTTGGATAGGCTAATACGCACATTCAGAATAAGCAGCAGGCGGGTACATTTCCCAGGTGGTAATGTTAAACCAGACGGAATGCTCCAAAGTGGTTCAGTGGGTTAAGGCACTTGCTCAATGTGCAGGCTGTGCGCGGGATTCTAAGACTGCAGGTTCAAGGCTGGGAGGCATGTGTGACAGAGTCTGTGGCATTACAACACCACTGGCTTCACCGCTGTGGGTGGGGTGGGTTACATACGCCATGGTTCACATTACCACTAATTAGCGCCCTCTAATGAGGCCCCTGTCTGTAGGTCTGTCTATCTGTCTGTCTATCGATGTACAATATAATATCCATATTTCAACTTATAACTACAATCTACAATATCACACGACTTACAGTTGGACAAAGCTGAAAGAAAGTAGTCCATAACGGCAACATTACACTGAGAATTTTAAGTTCTATTGAGATTCTTCACAGTGCTCAAGTTATACAACCATATATCATTTCCATACCCTCAGCATTAATGCATGCTTTTCACAGGGTGTAAAATATGCATGAACATTACAGGCCTGCACATACTACTGGCTTCAGTAAATTGGACAGAATGGCTGATGGACTCAATTTTCGAAATCCACTCCCACTGCTAGCGCATTCAGCCCAGGTATACACATGCAGATGAGGCAATGCATATGTATCAGGGCCCAGGCAGACCGGCTCTCTGTCCCGGGGAAACGGATCTTAATTGCAAATTATACCCGTTACAACCAGTGAGGAAATCCCACGCACGTTTCTGCAGGCGTCTGCTGCCCTCAATACCCCGCCACGCATTACCCACAAACTCAATCAAGCCATTCCTCTCAGGCCCAAACAGGATATTCCCATGGCGCTGTGGATGCAGCCTGTTAAGCAGCCGCTAGGCTACCTGACTGAATTCACAAATAATTCGAGTAATGAAAGTGGGCCATGAGCACATGGTATATGGAGGCTTATAGTTAGCAGCATAACAAAGTGGTAAGGAGCAGGGGTTGCTAGTTCAGTTCCACGCTGGGGCACTGCTGCTGTACCTTTGGGCAAGGTACTAAATTGCCAGATTTTAATTAATTTAAAATTAAATTAATTACCAGAATTGCCAGAATTGCTACAGTAAATAAATTAATAACATTGCCTCAGTAAATATCCAGGTGTATAAATGGATAACATGCATTGTAACCTATGTAAGTCGACCTGTTACATGATAATAATGTAACATATTGTAACATATCCACCAAGTGATCTAAAGAGATGGTTGTCTCTGCACACAGTGGTAACTGCAGCGAAGTGCAGGTCATTACCTGGTGGAGATGAGATAGGCCTCTGGCCGTGGCAGGCAGCTCACCCCGGCCACCGCCACCCCTCCTTCGATGTCCTGGAAGCGCTGGCCCAGGTTGGAGCCCGAGATGGTCACCAGGACGCCACCCTCCAGGGGGCCCGTCAGGGGCTGGATCTGAGCAAATGCACAGTTAACACGCAGGGGAGCTGAGGACAGGACTCGGAGAATCTCCGGCCGCCTTTGAAGGCGCGCAAAACGGCAGGTGTGCATTAAACATTCCGGGTGCGTGCGGTACCTGGGTGATTTGGGGAGGGGGGCAGCTCGCCTCAGGGCTCGTGGGACAGGAGCGGGTGTACATGCAGCTGGGCGTGGCCCCTCCGCACCACACGCAGCCGTACTGCGCAGACACCGCGTGGCACTGGCTGCAGTCTGACTGCCCCACTGTGCAGTTGTACAGCTGCACTGTGGACATGTAACAAGGAGATGTCAACACAGGGAAGAATGAAACTAATTTACTCTCACCTTTCACTGGTCTCTATTCAAATATCCCTTTAGCATATAACAGAACAAATTTCATGTACATTTGTCATCATCACCTTTTAATGGGTTCCTACAAACATTTATTTTTTGTTCCCTGTGGCTGCTGTAACAAAAAAGTGCAAGTACAGTGCCCTTAGTGTTGCGCGCACGTGTGTGCGCCTGTGTGTGTGTGTGTCTGTGTGTGTGTGTGCGCCTGTGTGTGTGTGTGTGCCTGTGTGTGTGTGTGTGCCTGTGTGTGTGTGTGTGCCTGTGTGTGTGTGTGTGCGCCTGTGTGTGTGTGTGCGCCTGTGTGTGTGTGCCTGTGTGTGTGTGTGCCTGTGTGTGTGTGTGCGCCTGTGTGTGTGTGTGCGCCTGTGTGTGTGTGTGTGCCTGTGTGTGTGTGTGTGTGCCTGTGTGTGTGTGTGTGCCTGTGTGTGTGTGTGTGCCTGTGTGTTTGTGTCTGCATGCATATGCCTGCAGGCAGGTGAGGTGCTTACAGCGCAGGTACGGGGTGGAGTCGATGCGCTGGGAGGAGCCCCTCATCAGGAACACAGGGGCGGGGTACTCCAGCTGCCCGGCAGAGTACTGAAACTGGGACACACAGAGAGGAGCTTTCACAACATGTCAACACACACACACACACACACCTGTGGGGTGAATATCAGAGAGCGAGAGAGAGACAGAGAGAGAGAAAATGTGTGTGTGTATGTGTGTGTGTGTGTGTGTGTGTGTGTTGTGTGTGTGTGTGTGTGTGTGGGTGTGTGCGCGTTTACCTGGTGAGTAGCGCAGGTGATGGTGTGGGTCTGTGCGTCTTTGCCCTTCTCCAGGGTAGCTGGTAGTTTCAGCTCTTCCCCCTCTATATCCACCACACACATGTACTGCTCTTCATCCTGTTCAGAGATCAGAACTTACATAAAGACCTGCTGCAGGGCCACTGGCATGGCAAGCCATTACAATCTATCAAAGGGTTTTACCTTCATCCTGAGGCCTAACATGGTCACATTCACCCTCAGCGTGCTTACAGTACAGAACCCAGCTCCCTCTACTGTAAACTGCACCATGGTCTGCTTAACAGGACAGTACCATGAGACTAAGACTGCAATCACAGCCCAAAACCAGCCCGAACTCCCACCTCAAACAGGTTCAGGTTCCTCCCCAGCAGAACCAGCTGCGTGTCGAACCCGACCGGGACCAGAGGTGAGCCCTGCAAGGCCCAAACACAGGGACAGGAATCCACGCCTCGAGGCTCCAGCTCCTGGGCCTGGGAGTCAGGGGAGAGGGGAGGGGTGAGGGAGAGACAACATTAAAATTTGAGGAAGCGAAGGAGAAAATTTGACAACGTCAGTGTCTGTGCAGAAGTCAAAGTGATTCATTTAAGTGGTTTAGGCCACCAAAAGGCATTCTGGGATATCGGTTTTGTCTGCAGCTATACACATAGACAGATAAATACAGTACGAACACATAATTAGTCTTAAGTACATTTGCAATTAATATTCAAATACCTACTTTACACTCACATTCCATAAATAACACAGTGGGCTACAGACATGTCAGGACGAGCGCTTATACACTATCCCCATGAAACGAAAATAATTCATTAAATAAAATTCACATTACTGTGTAAAAAACAGACTTTCAAAAATACCAGCAACTGCAATCATAGAATAAAATGCAGTGCAACGTGTGATAATACAGTCAATCCACTGAAACGGCATTGAGATGTGTCAAGCAGAATTGACTTAAGGTAATGCATCATATTTGGGGCTACACACATAAATTTCTTCACGTATCAATAAACTCAATCAAGCAGTTGAGCTTCATCTGTTCCCTCTCCAAGCTGCCACCGGGGGTGAAATCATACAAATGTGTGTGTGAAGGCAAAGACAGTCTTCACAGTCATAGACCTGTCTCTCACAGGCCTGTCTCTCACAGCTAGGATATCACACAGCTGTCCATCACCAACCTTGCTATCACAGACCTGGCTCTCTCAGACCTGGCCATAACAGACCTGACTATCACAGATTCACTTTCACTGCTGCCTGTCCCCTTCACTGCCTTGCATTTGAAGTATTTTCCTCACAACACTCTGCTTTTTTGAAACTACCTTCAAAGGGCTTCGCACTAAATTAAGCTGATACAGCCACTGGCACATATCAATACAATTCCACAGCTCTCGCAAGGTGGAACAGAACAAAACCTGAAAGCATGAATGTATTGATGTACACGTGTACATCCTGGGGTGAGAACAGCTACTTGATGTACACATCTGCATTATTGAGCGGACGAGAAAAGACACAGTGGAGAGGCAAAGACAAAATAACGCTGCGGAATAAACAGCTGGCCAGGTAAGGACTTCATCACCCCAAATTGAGACAAAGAGCCCTGTGATCTCTAATGAGCGGGAGATGATTGACAGCTTATTCAACAGACATTGTAAATATGCTCCACACACGCTCTTTGGTTGCTGCAGCTCCAGAATGGCTTCCCTCACAGGATTGGAGGCCAGCGTGGGGTGTGTCTTGGGTAGGGAACAGGGCGGAGTCTTACCAGTACGTTGTAGATGATGTGCTGCTGGGGACAGGCCTTAGTGTGGGTGCACAGCTGGTCCAAAGCACACCAGTTACACGGCCACCTGCTGCCAACACAGGCCATGCACCTGCAACACGGCGATTACACGGCGTTACACACAGGCGCGCACACAGACACACACAACCAAGCACGCGCACACATGTGCACACACGCACACTTGTACGCAGACACAGACATGCAAGCACATGCGCGCATGCACACATGCGCACAGACATGCACACATGCGCACAGACATGCACGCGCATATGCACATGCGCTCACATAAACACAACCTTAACACGGCCAAAATCCACAAACGATTTCACAGTCAGATACTTGCTAGCCCTTCCGCAGAAGCAGTCTCACATACAATACCCCTGTAACTCAACATTATGCATAAGGTACAGACACTGCACCCGAAGCTCTAACCCTCCATGCAGTATCACAACAAACAGAAGTACTTTTTAAATGTATAAAAGGTACAATAATTACATCAGTGAGAGCCTCTGGTTATATATGACAGACATGCTTTAAGTGTTAAATCTCAACTTAGTCTCTGAGGGACTGATTTGTACAAGTACGCAAATTTTGTGGTGACAGAGAAATCGCACAATAGATAAAGTGTGACTGCATGAGAGGAGTGTGAATGTATACGCGTGCTTGTGTGTATGTGTGTGCGTGTGTGTGTGTGTGTATGTGTGTGTGCGTGTGTGCGTGTGTGTGCGCGCGCACTCACGGGGAGGTGGTGTTGAGCTGTCCTGCAGCCCTGCAGTCGTAGAAGGTCATGTTGGTGTGGGAGACAATCACTTCCCCAAACATCAGGGCTACCCGCAGGGACACATGATCTACAGCGAGGAGAAACACTCAGAAAACTACTACTGATATCTGACAGAATGCCTTACTAACGGCAGAATACTCCATTTAACACAAAAATGAGAGTTTCCAAAAATCTGATGATAGAGCTCAGGGTTTAAATAAATGAGGTTTTGAGGTGTTTGAAGTGTTTCCCCCACTGGATTAGGGAAGGGCGTTTAAAAATTAAAACTTGACTCATCTATAAGTATGTGTAAAAATATAACTTCAAATGTTAGCACAGTACTGAAGAATGTATGTGCTAGACTTTAATCTCCACTTTTAATACACATCAAACCAATGGTGATACTGCAATATTTTTGCACATCTCATTAAAGATCCATTCAAATGAACAAAGCACAGATTCTGGGAATTTCAGACCACTTAAGGACAGAAGTCAACACTGCAGTAACAAGCCGTTTAAAAGGTAAGAGTGGCATTAAACTGTTCTCATATTTTATGGAGTCCTCTGTTGTGCACTGATGTTCCCATTAAAATGTCAAAGCAAATTCAGTCATATCAGCACCAGACACAGCGTTCATTCAGGACCAAAGGCATGTTTCCGTTTGAAAAAAGAGATTTTGGAGTCATAGAGCAAATTACTGGCATTGCCGAAAATGCTGAGAGATGTAGAAGATTTCACCGGAAGCAAAGACAACCTCATCCTGAAAGATCAGCACTTCCATAAAATATTGAGATGTGAATAAGTATGCATGCGGGAGTATTTCTCCCTGCCAAACTGAACCCACACATCACATATTTTTAGTTCTGAAGAAGTTTTAATCCAGTAATGTACTCAGAGCTAGACACATTGGTTATTTTAAGATATAATTTTGGCACTCAAGGTGTCCAATTTACAGACTGGTATTATCAGTATAACAGCAAGAGTGATGATGTGGTTGGATTATTAGTGTCTGGGTTTTATCTACATCTTATCTAAGTGCAGGGAAAGCTACGAAACACTGTAGGCCTGTATGATGAAAACAACCTGAGGAAAAAAAATCATCGAAAAAGATTAATCTCCTGCCCTTTAATAATTCTGCAGTGCACCTTGGGTAATGCCTTCGGGCTCAGTTTATACTGATCACCCTCGTTACACATGGCACAAAAAGATCCTGGCTGCACAGAGTCATGCTACGTGATACCCCCGCGGAGACTCACCACTGCCGGGAGGGCTCGGTGGGAGGAGTTCTGGCGGGGGTGATTGACATGTGATGCTGGTCGCCTTGACAACTGCAGGCTGAACGTTCAGGTTTCCGAAAGAGCAAGACAGAGACTCCTCCTCCGACAAAGAGGGCAACTGTGCAACTGTGAGAGAGACCTGGGATGGAAAGCCCCCAGAGGAAGTTCAGACAAACGCACACTCAACACAGACTCAATCCATGTCAAAAAAGCCACACCTTTGATGTTCAAAAGGATATATTTGCACTCTAATATGTACAAAGAGATTTCTTAACGCATTACACAAAGTAGAACAAATGCAATCATGAATAACACGCCAACTTCCACATATGACTAGGAGCATTCAACAGTCAGTTCACTTTCGAATCACGATTTCTGCTTCCATTTATCCACAGTGGTGTTTGGTTCTCAATTTAGAGTAACAGATTTAACCAAGTATCATATTTATTCTTTGCCATTAAAAAATGTCAATTTTCCTGACTGGCAAACTTTTACGTGCAACTATAAAGTAGAAGATAAAGATAAAGAAGTGCAACTATAAAGAAAAACCAAGCAGTACTGAAACAAATTTGGTACAGAGTGCAATAGTGCGATTTAGACCTTATGCCCTCAAACAGCAGTATGTAAACTGCGGCTGCATATGCTTGCCAGGCCCGGATGCCCACCTCTGTCCGCTCCTCTCGGCTCTGAATGGCAGGCCTGACGCTCTGCATCGTCACACACTTGCTGCCGCCGTCGTAACTCCACAGCCAATGATTGGGCCTCTTGTGGCGGGAACACTCCGGCCTGCGAGTGCACCTGGCCAGAGGGCAGCCAATCACCACGTCAGGAATCGGAGCAGTGGGAGATGGGGATTCAGAGCAACACGGCATGAGTGCATTACCAATCTGTAACATTTCTATTGCAATTACATTTGTGACTATTCCTTGGCTCAGTATTTATTCTGTTCACAGTCCACATTATTGAGAAAGGATGGATACGGTATAGCATGGTGGAAAGGAGCAGGGCTTGTAACCAAAAGTTTGCTGGTTCGATTCCCTGCTGGGGCACTGTTGCTGTACCAGTGGGCAAAGTACTGCAAAGTACTTAACCCAGAATTGCCTGAGCAAATTTCCAGCTGTATAAATGAACATTAATAACATGTAAAACTATAACCTATCTAAGTCGCTCTGGATATGAGTGTCTGCTCAAAGACAATAATGTAATGTAAATGTGGTTTTTGCTGTGGGTATTTCAGATGCAGAAAGCCAGCTGCCAGCTGTGCCTTTGGTCTGAACCACACCAGAATTCCACATTTTAAATTAGCCTGTTGCAAAGAGTGCTGCTCGATAAAGGGACTTGTAAAAAAAAAAAAAAATGAAGGAATTCAATAATAAAGATGGCTGGAGTACAAAGGAAGAGGGATGCAGGAGGAATGTGATGGCAGTACCTCCCCTCCAGCACACACCAGCCGCAGTACGGGTCCCGGGCTGCCAGGCAGGATGCACAGTCTGAGTGCTGTCCACACTGAGACACCGGCACCTTAATCACCTGAAAGACAGGCAGGGGGCGCTAGAGAGACCGCTGTCTTTTCAGCCCTGATAAGCAGAGGCTGGAGGAACAGGAACCGCACAGAGCACTGGCCGCCCTTTGGGGCGGTGCCGATCGTATCTTACCCGGCTCTCCGTCATGACGTAAACGCTCAGTCCCGCAGCGTCCAGCAGCAGGTCGGCGTTGACCGGGCTGTCCTTGTCCACCTGCACGGTCTCGTACAGAGTCCCGGTGTTATTGGGCTGCAGGAACACCTAGGGACACAAACAGAGGCATGAGTTCTGTGATCAGCACCAGGATCTACGATCAACGCTGACATCTGTTATCAGTACTGATACATATAAGCACTAACTGAGATCTGTTATCAGCACTGACAGCTGATAAGAGAGGGATTGCTGCACATTGCAACACTTTCAGAGTTTGGCACAAGAAGAAGGAGCTACACCAGGATAACAAGCTATGCCCGAGGAGCCATGACACCAACAGCAAGGCAGGGCTGTGGATTTTTCCCGTATCGATGACGCACGCTACAGCACACACACCAGGGGACAATCCGAGCGCTCTCACCGGCCCCGCCACGCACAGCGTGAGGCCGTGCCCCCGGGACCGATAATCAGAAACCAGTTTTCCTGCATCGCCCCCCCCCCCCAACACCACCACTCCCACCCTCTCCCCTAACCTCACCCCCACCCCTCCCTCACCCCCCCCAGCCCCAGCCCTGTGAAAAAGCATGAGTCACGAGCATGTGACCGTGTCCCAAGGCGATCTCGTCCTAACCACGGGAGAGCAGCCCGGCGCGTTCACCGAAACGCCGCCTCGCACGCACACAACACAACCGTGTGATCACGACAAATATTGAAATTCACAACAGAGTGACGGTGAGGTGGAGGTGAGCCTTCGTTACGCTCTGTCTGAACCCGCAGAGGTGTGCGCTGAGAAAGGAAATATCACATCAACCCCCGCAGCACACAAAACACTCAGACCCGTCCGCAACCGCTGTGTGCTGGGAAATTCAGCGGTCTGCGTTTTATTTGTACATAAACTGAATAATCACTAAACTAAGCCTACTGCTTTCTTAAAGAGGCACTTCGCACAGAACAGCAGGCTGTTAAGTTTGTGCTTAACTGTGCATGCACTTACCTGTCCTCACCTACATTCCTTGCATAACCTCACTGCTCGAGGAAAAAAAATGTACACCTGTAATATTTCATGTGGTACAAAACTATCCAACACATATAATACTCAGCTAATACGCTACATTATCCGTTGTAATGTAAAATGGAGTCCTCTTTCCAGGCCTAAATGTTTCACTAACTTTGTGGGGTATTTTTACAAGTTTGTACTAGTACTTAGCATCTACTACAAATGCTACGCTATTTGTGTGATAAAATAATTGCTTTAGTTAATAAACGTCAGACCACAGCAAGCTGGAGTTTTGTCAGGTGTATTTAAGGTAAACAGCCCTGTGGTGAGGGGGGACCAGGTGCTCATGGAACCAGAGCAGAGAGTACAGAGTGAGAGCAAAGGTCCCCCAGCACATTCACCAGTTCTCCAGCTTACTCACACGTTATGTGTTAGCATTATATTCTTGGTCCTTAAGTCTCACATGTAAGTGCAAATTAAGATCTGTATCTAGGCACACACCTGTGATCTCAGCACTATATTTGGCAGTGACACTTGTGGTTAGTGGTGTCCTGTTTGTGCAGCTTTTTGTGCCACTTTATCAGATGCGCTGTCCTATCCAGAGCGTCTCCTAACTGACAAAAAATGCAAAGCTATGGAATGCAACTCAATGTAATGCAGTGTAATTAAATGTAATGTAATACGATGTAATGCAATGTAATGTAAGGGACTGTCCCCCAGAACATTCACCAGCTCAGCTTACTTGTGTACGAGTGATATGTATCACCATTCCTTCAGACGGGACCTGAAGACGCACGTCTTCAGACTCTACCTGGACTGACCCAGCACACAATTGCTGCCCCCCCAATCAGTGCTGTCGTAAATTGTTGTGCTTTTTAAATTGTTTCTCGTTGCCGCCTTTACCCTGACGCTCATTGCACCGTTTGAAGTTGTTGAAGTTTGCTGTTTGAAGGTGTATCGTATTAGTTGCCCTATACGCTGTAGTTGTACAAATCTGATAGTACTGTGTCCTCAAACAGACCTTGCTCTCAGCTGAGAACTGTCTCATTGTGGAAGTGTACACATCCTGTCCCCGCACTGTCGCTATACTTACTGTATGCACTTTTGTAAGTCGCTTTGGATAAAAGCGTCTGCTAAATAAATAAATGCAAATGTAAATATGTGTTAGAATTATATTTTAAATGGTATAGTGCTTAAGTCCATAAATTGTACAAATTGTCTGGCACTTGCATGTCAACCTAGGCACAGATCTGTGATCTCAGCCCTATGTTTGGTGCTGACGCTTGTTCATGTGTGGTTAGTGGTTTTCTGCTTGTGCAACTTTTACATGCCACTTTATTAGATGCGCAGCACAAATGGCTCTGGATAAATGACAGTAATGTAATGTAATTAGAATGTATAATTGTAGTGCTTTAGAGCTCTTAAACACAAACAAGTTTCTGGATGGAGCATACCTTGTGCAGCTGCCCTCTCTTGTCTCCCAGCAGCACTATGGTGTGATTGGCTTCGGTGGCCGTGGTTACGGCAGTCAGCTGGGTGTTCCGGGTCAGGATGGGTGCGGCAGGAAGGGGGACGGCGCTGGCGATGGGGCTGGGCGTGTGCTCCCCTCCACAGGGGTACTCACTCAGAGAGTCCTGCAGAAGGAGGGAGAGAGAGAGAGAGACACACCCTCACCGAACTGCACCACATCCTCCACCCATCCCCTCTGTGACACTCCAACGTTAACATTACCAGCGTCCACAGCAAACACGCAGCAGGAGCCAAGGGACTATAAATAGGAAGCCCAGCCTTTGTGGCTGAGGCTGTGGCTGAAAATAACAGTGTTGCACTGCAGCCAGCAGGGGGAGACAGAGATGCTCGTCAGACATGCGACTTGCGACTTTTGTATATTTTTTATGCTTATTTTGCTACAGAACACAGGCATCCCTGCATTAGCCGTGAAATAAGGAGAGAGAGTGGCAGAGAGACGAGGAAGCAAATCTGAAGGAACAGAGCTGCTTTTTTAGCCAAGGCAGTATACTGCCAGACTACAAAACCATCCCTTAAGGGCTTCACAGAAATTCTGAGGAAGAACAAACAAAAAAAATACAATAATCTCTCCTCCGGGAGGTAGACCAGGCGCACAGCTGCTTCTCCTCCAGGCAGGTGCTCCGTAAGTCCTCATTAGAACAGCGCGGAACACGGTGTCAAATGTTACGGGAGGAAAATTCATGCGGAAATATCAATATGATTCTGGCTGAAAGTCACGCATGGGGTCTAATAACTGGACAATGGGTCAGAGAGATGATGAGCACAGGATTCTGCAAAAATATTTTCCAAGGAAGATGCTGAACATCACACAGGGATATGCTAGGCTGCAGTCCATTACAAACTCACTGATAGCAAAAAAAAAATGTTTCTGTTTGGATACTCAACTAAAATATGGCCATAAAAGGCAGAGAGAGAAGTGTCCTCAACCAGCTGGATCTGAGGCTCACCACAAGGACGCACACACACACACACACGCACACGCGCATGCACGCACACGCACACACACACACACGCACACACACACACACACACACACACACACACATACACACACACACACCGGAGTCAGGCATTATGGTTTGACCAGGCAGTGCTGTTGGGTGTTCAGTAGGGCAGTGTGGTACTGGATGTTCAGTAGGGCAGTGAGCTGTTCAGTGTTCAGTAGGGCAGTGTGCTGCTGGGTGTTCAGTAGGACAGTTTGGTGTTCAGTATGGAGTGAGCTGCTTGGTGTTCAGTAGGGCAGTGTAGTGTTCAGTAGGGCAGTGTGGTGCATAGTGTTCAGTAGGGCAGTGAGCTGCTGGGTGTTCAGTAGGGCAGTGAGCTGCTAGGTGTTCAGTAAGGCAGTGTAGTGTTCAGTAGGGCAGTGTGGTGCATAGTGTTCAGTAGGGCAGTTTGGTGTCCAGTAGGGCAGTGAGCTGTTAGGTGTTCAGTAGAGCAGTGTGGTCTTCAGTAGGGCAGTGTGGATGTGGGTCAGGAGAGCTCTGCCAGATGCAGGATTAATCTGGATTTATTCACTCTGCTCTGGATTTAATACATAACTGAGAAGGAAGCTTTCTGTGCAGTATTTCACAACACACACACATACACAGGCATACAGGAACACACACACACAGGCACTCACACACACACATAGACACAGACACACTCATACACACACATACACACACACACACTCACACACACACACACACACGTACATACACACAGATACAGGCGCACACACATAGACACAGGAACTCACACACAGACACACACACACAGGCACTCACACACACACATAGACACATACATACACACACACACACACACACACACACACACACACACACACACACACACACACACACACACACGTACATACACACAGATACAGGCGCACACACATAGACACAGGCACTCACACACAGACACACACACACAGGCACACACACACAGAGGCACACACACACAAACACAGATAGAGGCACCCACACAAACATACACACATTGTATATATACACGGAGGGGAGTTACTCGTGATTAATGTTCTCATGTGCATTTTCTACTGATATTCCTCTAAAGAGCCACCCACACAGGAGGTCAAAATACTTTGCAGGCTTCACTCTGAGAAAGCGAAACCAAGCGCTCGTCTGGCCGAGCCAAGCATTTACAAATTAGCCTTGTTACTCACTCAGAGAGAGCCCAGTAAGTCAAAGCAAGTCAAAGTAAATCATTCCTGGCAATCATGTTCAAATACCTCTTCAAGGAGATTAAAAACCGAGCCCCGATCAGAAATGCAAGTTTAATGACGACTGTAAAACAAACCGCTCGTTTTTCACGGAGCGGGCCGATGTTCTGGCTCTGGCTGGACGCTCTCTCTCCTACAGGAAGCAGGACCTGTATGGGGGCTGGAGGAGTCAAGGTCAAACCAGGTCCGGTTCAACAGGATTACAAGCGGAGGAAGCAGCTGGAGGTGATCTGTGTCAGGGGCACAGGCAGCTGTCACTCAGCGATTTACACGGAAATATCACGGTCCCCGAGACGGCGGAGCAAGCCCTGACCCGACCGCAGTGGCGGTATGTCCGCTTGGACGCGCTCGGATGCCCCACCCCCTCTCGCGACCCCAGAGGATCCCGTTTCTGTTTACTGTAAATGACCGCGTGGGAGAGACCCCCCGGATACGGCTCTAATGCTCTTTCGGATCAGGTGACACGCCCCAGACAGGTGCCGGCTGCTATAAGCGGGAGAGGATTGAGGTCAGGGGGCAGGGGGTCGAGGGGGTCACGATGGATGGGGTTACCTGAGGCAGGTTCAGGCACTCCGAGGACACCTCGTACTCGATGTAGGCCTCCTCCTGGCCCTGCGCGTTGCGGCCCTTCTCCGTGTAGCAGAGCAGCTGGGCGCGCTGCAGGGCGCGGTCCAGCTCGGCCATGCTGAACGCACACAGCGCCGAGCGCGGCGTGGGGGTGGGCGTGGACGCCTGGCCGGCCGCCATGGCGACGAAGAGCGTCGGGGCGCCCCGGAGCACCCCTAGGGAGGCCGCCTGCGCCAGGTTGTAGCCACCGCTGCAGGACAGGGGCACCTCCACATAGGAGTAGAAGAACTGGTCCCCAGCGCAGAGGCGGGAGACGTAGGTGCGGTACTCCCGCTTGCCCCAGACGTCACGGCGGGAGAACAGGAAGTAGACGTGATTGTTGTGGAGCAGCGCTGTGACGAAGTGGTTGTTGAACTCGGAGTAGCTGCCCACCACCAGCTTGCCCAGCTCCTCGTGGGAGAAGGCGGGGGCCGAGTGGCTGGGGCTGGGGACCAGGCGCCTCGTGGTGATGGGCGGGATCCCGCCGGGACCTTTGCTGGTGTAGCCCCGCCCCACCAGCATCAGCAGGGCGCCCCTCTGCTCCACCACCACGCCCACCGTCGACACCCGCGGGTCGTTGGCCGCCACGTACTGCGTGTCCACGGGGTTGTCCGTCTGGTACAGCACCACCGACACATTTCCCAGGCTCCTCTTCTCGCAGATGCCCTGGAGCACAGTCCCGCACACGATGAGGCTCCGCTCCCTGGCCCCGCCCTCCTCCAGGAGCAGGATCTTATTGGTGTTGTCTGTCTCCTTGGCCTGGTTGCAGTCATGCGGGTCGATGGGGGGCAGGCAGTCAGGACTGTCCAGCTTGGGGCCGGTTTTGCCCCAGGAGAGAAGTCGCAGGTCAGGGGAGAGGTGATAGAGTGCGTTCACCGCCCCTACGTAGAGATGCCCCGAGCTGCGATCCAGGAGGAGGTGGCTGAGGGGGGCGCCTTTGAGCGAAACGTTCAGCGAGTCGGACAGGACGGTGAAGGAGGGCGGGGCTCCCGCGGAGACAACCCCCTCCACCTGTGTCAGGGCGAGGGGGAGCGGAGGCAGCAGCAGCAGCAGTACCAGCGGCCACCACCAGATGGCGAGGAGGAGCAGCAGGGGAGCAGCAGCTGGCATGGCACCCCCTTACCTGCTGGGGAAGGACAGAAACAGACAGAGAGGGGGTTATTACAAATACATTACCCGCGCTCAGAAACGCACACACCCACCTCGGCGCATCGCTGTGTGTCACAAAGACCTGTCAGCCTCTGCGTGAGTTCTTTTGTTCTTCAAAGCGATGCCTGCTCCATTCAAGGTGATCCTGGCTGGTTACACTGACTAAGCCCAACGTACGAAGCACTGGTGAATGCTAATGTGAAAAGATGGCCTAACCTTGATGAAACCAGTGTGTAATCAAGGCCCTCTCAGAATGAATATTACAGCGAGGCCCTGGCTAATTCACACCCATCAGATCTTAGAGAGTATGCTCTGTTTATAGTCGTGTTGCCGGGAACTGAAGAGGGTGCAAAGTCAAAAGCTCATGATTTATTAACACTCTGCTGAGATGGAATAGGGCCCCTAATTAAAATAGCTCCACTGATCAAAGGGAATGAGAATCCGAGCTGTCGCTTACAACAAAACTACACTGCTGGCTTAAAACGAGACTAAAGCGCAACTTAGCCGTCCGCAGTGTTTCAGCGTCAGAGGGGCTTAAGGAGCTGCTCTTCCGCACGAGCGCCTGAAAACCCACCGCGTTAAACGAGAGGGGAAAGTTATGAAATAAGGAACGCCTCATTTTTTATTCGCATTAAAATGGTTTATTAAAGCAACAAAAAAAAAAAAACAAAACAGTCGCAGTCTGAGTTCAGTTTTGCCCGCGGAAAGCACAAAGGCCCGCTCACGAAAAGCCGGCTCCGTGTTTTTTTACCAACACGCAGGATAGAACTTTCAATTTCAGAAATTCTGAAG
The DNA here is from genome assembly GCF_013368585.1 of Megalops cyprinoides. NCBI lineage: Eukaryota > Metazoa > Chordata > Actinopteri > Elopiformes > Megalopidae > Megalops > Megalops cyprinoides. The sequence goes on from NC_050589.1 coordinate 10,044,052, forward strand.
CCGTTGCCGTAGATGAATGCATGGAAGCTTCATCTTTAATTTATACGGATCCTCCAGCAGAAACGTCTCGGGGCTCCGTATATGAAAGAGAGGGAGAAAAAGCGGGGGTTTCGCGGCTTGATCAGTATGCAAACCCTTTCGTAGCACTTTATCTCTCATCTGAAAAAGCCCCACATCTTCACCTTCAGATGAGCTGCGCAAAGAAAAAGGAAGGAAAAAAAGGACACCGACATACTATGGAGATCAACTATTTATTCAAATATTTCATGTTGTTAAATCCTCTTCACACAATTCCATTCTCTGAAGCGGGAACGCGAACAAGCAACCTTCACCCCCACGTCTCCCTGTTCCTGACCCCGGCGATGCACTGCTACTCTGGAACACAAAAACACCATCAGCACCATACTGGGAACAGCCTGGGGCCTTGTGCAGGTCCTTTCCCCCCGCCCCCAGCCACACTGCACAACCACACCACAGCTACAGGGAATGCTAATCTATCTCCATCACTCCCTCAATCTGGTCATCTGAACATCTCCGAGAAAAGTGTTCACATATCGAGTTGAGTATCAAATCCCGGATATCTGCTTGGCTTATCTGGAGCATCGAGGGATAAACACATGTAATCTGGAGAACGATGCGTTTTTTTTTTTTTTTTTTTCTCCTGCTGGCTCCGTGTAGAAACAGGGCAGTGATAAAGTGAACTGGGTTGGGGCGTGATAAACAGCATGCTCTACATGGGTGTCAGAACGATCCGGCTTTCTTTAAAAGCGTGAACTTGGCTGTGCTTTTGCAGCATCAGCAGAGCCTCCTTCTCTTAAATGGTAATAAGAGTCCCGGGGCAACAGAGACAAACAGCAGTGACTGACAGTGGAGAGCGGCAGGGCTTTGTCCACAGAGACCCCAAAAGAAAAACTGCAGAACATTAAACCCTTTAATCGGTTACGTCTTTACTAAAAAGGACAAAGAGACGGCAAGTCATTGAGAGACGTCTCTCAGGGACTGTAGGTGTGAGGACAGAAAGGAGGAGGGTTATTGGTATGTGTTTAATTCTACATCCTTCCTCCAGCCAGCCTCCTTTCTTCCTCTCTCTGTACCTCGACATACTCCCCTACTCTTCAGCCCCTCCCTGCCCCCCCCCCAACCCCCCGGACGAGCACATACTTGCTCTGTTGCTAAGCTCGCTCCTGAGCGCTGTCAGAATTCCTCTCATTACCCCCAGAAACACAGCTTCTGCTACAATTACGCTGTGTGTACACTCTCCAGCGCTCTGCTGGTGCTGAGCAGAGAGGCTGTAAATACCGACAGTCTGAGACACACACACACACACACTCATGCTCACGCACACACTCTCATGCTCACGCACACACTCACTCACAAACACACTCATGCTCTTGCACACACACTCACAAACATACTGTACAAAAACACTCACAGCACATACACACGCACACACACAAACACACTCACACACATACACTCTCTTTCACACACACAGACACGCACACATCCACGCCCACACAAACATACACATGCAAACACACACACACGCATACACTCACACACAGGCACAGACACATTCATAAAAACACACACACACACACACACACACACTTGGCTCAGTAACACAGCACAATGCCAGCAGTTCTCACACTCTGGGACACAGACTAAATAACCACTTTGGATACACTACGTACACAGGCACTCTGCAGTGTCAACAGTCAGACACGAGGCCACGCCCACATTGCTGGCACTGTAGTCAGTAACTCCTCAGAGGGATCAGAGGGCTTCTTTACGAGGCGGTCTGTGTCCCAAACCCCTGAATGCCTTCAGTGTGATCCTCGCCTCGTTCGCCTCTGTCTATTCATGTTGTGTGCAAAGCGCGTGTTTACTCTCCCAACACAATACACCCCACCGTCCCCCAGAGTCTCTCGTTTTCTGGGCCTCGCTGGAGCCCCGACCCTCTCGCCGGCAGACGGTGTAGGCCGATGTGCCGATAGGATTTCTGGAAATGCCAGACACACAGAGGGCCGGGTTCACCGCCCAACTCTCAGCTGTTTTCCTGTGATCTTATCTGCGCGAGCCGTTCCAGGTAGGGGCCCGACGCCGCTTCCTGTCATTGTGCGGGAAGGCAAGGGGGCGCAGCGGTGTATGGGATGCCTTTACCGCCACGGCAACCGCAGTACACGCGGACACGCTCGCCCCGTGCCATGCCGAGACGCCGGCACAGCGAGGAATTTTACCGCGGCACGAAACAGAGAGAGAGAGAGGGAAAAAACGGCAGGAGACGCAGACAAAGCGTTTCGCAACGCGCGCTGTCTCCAGGCGATGAATACATTCCGACGACGCCTGAGATTATTACAGCACGGCCTGCCGCTTTGAAAACAGTGCGGGCGAGAGGCTGGGATTTACAAGTCTCTTTGATGCGGAGTGCGTGCGTGTCAGCATACGAGTGTGTGTGTGTGTGTGAGCATGCGCGTGTGTGTGAACTTGCGTGCATGTGTGCACAAATGTGTGTGACTATATGTGAGCAAGTGTGTGTATGTGTGTGTGTGTGTGTGTGTGTGTGTGTGTGTGTGTGTGTGTGTGTGTGTGATCGAACATGCGCGTGTGTGAGCGTGCGTGCATGTGTGCGCTAACGTGTGTGACTGTGTGTGAACACGTGTGTGTGTGTGTGTGAGCATGTGTAAGTCTGTGTGTATGCGAGTGTGTGTGTGTGGGTGTGTAAGCATGCGTTTGTGTGTGTGTGTGTGTGTGCGAGCGTGTGTGCGAGCGCGTGTATGCCTGGGGTTTGCGGTGGTTTAATCACCAGCTCTATGTGCTGGGTTGAAAAGCTCATTTCCATAGCCGATACAGAGACAGAGGGGGAGCAGGTGGAGACAGAGGGAGAGCAGGAGACAGGGGGAAGGTGGGAAGAGAGAGAGAGAGGGGGAAGCATGAAGAAATACAAAAACAATAAACCAGTCAAAGGTAGGAGGGGATGGCTGGCACAGACAACTCAAAACAGAGGGAGGTACAGAGAATGCAGCAAGCAGCCATGTAGCCTTTCAGGTTTTAAGCAGGAGTACCATTCAGTTTTCTGGTGGTCAAAAAAAAAAAAACCCTCTAGGTTATGTTCTGTCTCTTTCTTCCATTCTTTCTTTCTTTCTGTCGCCCCCCTTCTTTTATTCTGTTTGTTGCCAGTCATCTCTTCTCTTCCCTTTCCTTCACCCTCTTCTCCTCCTCAACCCCTCCGACTGAGCTCATGAATATTCCCTGCATATTTCACAGAGACTAGATAGCATCAAGGCGTTTGACAAGCGAGCCGAGCTGTGAGTAAGCTTTACCAGCACACTGCTCCGCGTTAGTCCTGGAGGAATTACCCTGGTAATCATCATTTCAGCAAGAGTAACCGCTACACCCTGAGTCAGACACGGCCACTAGCACCTGTCACTGCCCCCAGGAAACAGCAACTAACATGAGATTTTACGTTTGAACACACTAATTAACTCTGGGGGCCATTTAGAAAATACTAACAGTATACTTATTAGAATATGCACCATTTATATAATACTAACTAGCAATCAGATGTGTACTTATCAGAAGATATAAATGTAGTTTGAAGCTACAAGATGTATTATTTGTGGAGGATAATTCAAATGTGGTTCTGCAACTCCTACCAGATATTACAAAAGGACAAGTGAAAAGTCTGACACTATGGTTATTACTTCCCAGAAGAGAATATGTTTTCTGAATGCCAAATCTTTGACATCTTGTTGAAAATGCTAAATAGGTTCGCACATCGTGCTGACTGACTGGGAACAGTCAAGGTGTGAATTAGGGTTTAATTTGAGAACCGATTCCCCATTGGGCTGCGATGTGAAAATTCTGTCATAAATAAAGTGTCACTTTTCCCACTCGGAGGCACTCCCTCAGATTCAGATACCAGTCCACGATAAGCATCAAACCCCAGCTCATGAAAGTTAAAACAGCTGCAGCAGTAGCTACACGATAAGAAGCCCAAACAATTAAGTTTGGTGAAAAAGACCCGAAACAAACAAAAAAATTAACTTCTGAGAGCAAACACACAATCGCACACCCAGCGCCGCTCCTGCAATTTCATCATTATTTTCACGGACACTTATCGCTCCTCCCAGCTGAAACAGCTGCATTTTTCCTTCGCTGGTTTGAAGTTGGTAATGAGCTTGAACGAGCGCTGAGTTGAAAGCTCCCTGATGTGTTTACAAGACGCCCTTTTTACAAGATGAAATCCCCTTTGAAGGGAAAAAGGGAGGAAAAAAATGCAAATTGAAAAAATAAAAATCCCACATTTAAAAAAAAAAAAAAAAACGAGAGAGAGAGAAAGAGAGAGGGACTTGTTGGAGGGGTTTGTGTTGAGGACAATAAAGGGAATGTCAACATGAGCAGCAAATTACACATCCTCATACACAGGCCGACCGCATGGAGAATAACTACCACCCCTGGGAGGACGGGGGGGGTTTGGGGGTGGGGTAGGGGGGTGTTTGGGGGTGGCAGAGGAGAGACAATGGAGAGAGGGAGAGAGGGAGAGAGGGAGGAATGGGTGGAAATTGAGGAGGGTGGGTATTCGGCATTCCGCACACCGCGTGTGTGTAAGTACAGCGCCGTGAGAGGTGACTCTTTCTGCACAGACGTGTCACTGGCACCGCCTGGATGCCTCATCAGCAAACACACGGCAGAGCCACGAGCTGTCAGCCACAAAACTGCAGAGCGGAGTGAAGGAATAATGAGCGGCAGTTAGCTGTTAAAGCAAAAAAACCCAACCCTGCTAGCTTATTACCTAGGTCAGACTCCACATACATACTCTGAAAACCTTATATTTTACAGACCTCTCTCTCTACAAAAAAATTGTAAGAAAAGGTTACACAAAAAAGGTGTAATGTGTATAAATGGTATATTCTGTCAGTATGTGTCAGTGACAGGGTCAGATGTATTTAATGTAATGTCAACCAAATTACACAAACTCAAGATGAACTAAATCTGACAAAAATACTTCCAAATATTAGGTATTCATTTCACATAACTGCACATATTCAGAGAGCTATGAATTAAATTAGCTGGGTGCAGCAACGTTTCTGAAAAGTAAGTGCTCACCATGATCATAAACTACCGGAAGACAAGGCAAGGTAATTTTACTTCAGTCATACTGTACTAGGAGGAAGTGTCAAAAGATTAACATCCACAAGCATATAAACATAAACATATGTAGAGTGTAATGGTAATCTCTGTTCATGTCCTGCTGAACCATGAGAGCGTTCCCAAATCTCAAAAGAGGCTACATAATCAATGCAATTCACCCAATCAATCATCCAGTCAGAATCTGTTACAGCGCATTTCTACAATGGTGCTGCCACAAAGCGCCGGACCCAGCACGCGTTTCAATGAACCCTCTACAAGAAGAAAGACAGTGAAAGTGTGAAATTGCTTTGTACGACGATGTGTGTTATTTTGTTCTTGCAGACACAGCTTCAAAAAAACTGAAATTACACACAAAACAACGCGCAAATTAATAATTTGTGTAATGATCTACTGACAGCGCGGCCAAATTCAGAGCCTCGCAATTCAAACAACGCCTTCTTTGACAACTGAAAATAGGCAGTTTAGGAATACTGGACATGTGTTTCGCGACGGCTTTTTAAGTCTTATTCAATTATTTTATAAAATACACACTTTCAGTATCCCACGCCGTATACATTGCTTCACACTAATATAGTGCTTCAAAATACAAAAATAATAAAGTTAATGTTCAAATGACTGAAACAAATGGGAATAATGTTTCCCACACTTAAAGCGTGACGTTAAAACATAAATATTCACAAAGCATCTTTTCACTGTAAAGTCCACGCGCACACACACAACTAAGACAACCAAAACAACACAAAAAAGAATCGCCAATCAAAGTTCCTTCGCACACAAAACCCACGCACTTACTTCATTCAGCAACACCACGGTTCATCCCGTTACGGTGCTATCCAGGCCAAAGACAAGAAATACTTTCTTTTTTTTAAAAAAAAAAAGAAAAAAATCAACAGCCAGCCAGTCCTAGCGTACACACTCTATAAATCCCATTATGTGGCTGTTACATTGTTCGGAAGCAGCTGAGATTACAGGCGGACAGAGAAAAGGCAGCCTCTTGTGGGAATAGGCGGCGCCTGTCACGCCGCACACATGCACGGCTCCGCTCAAGCGCCTCTCTAAGGCGGGGTCAAGGTACTTAATATTAAATTACCTTTCGCGCAAAGTGCGACGCCGAACTTGCCGAAATAGACATTAATTATCTTTATCTCCGCCCTTTATGTCGATCCAGTCACGCCCCCCCTCCCCGCCGCGGCCACGCCCCTCGCGTCCGCAGCTGGAGCGAACAGATGGGGATTGGCGATCGCCTGCTCCCGTTTAGTCTGGGTTTGACACAGATACTGTTGAAGATTTAACAATGCCGATTAACACAAATAACACTTTCAACGGCCGGTTTCAACGGCTTTTAATACACTACCGCCGCAGTGCCGCACTTCCTCGGAACAGCCTGGCTGTCGACATCTGTTAAAAGCGAAGTGATGATTGAAAATCTCTCTCTCGCCCACTAAATTGGAATTAGCGAATTAAAGTGTTTTAAATGAACTGACAAGACTATGAAATTTGAATTAATGTAAAACACAGAAGCAATCAGACTGCAGCATGTCACAATTTGCAATAGAACCGTTAGATAAGGGCCTGAGGTTGCGAGGAACAAACTCTCTTTTTATTTAATCTAATATTACCGTCACTGAAAAAAGATAGTGTAACCTACGAGCTGTTTGGGTTTCACCATTAGAAACTAAAATGATGACAGTCCATTGTGTGTGGCTGGAGTGGGAGGTAGACTGGCTCCCAGGCAGGCTTCGCAATGAACAAGCGCGCAGGGAGAGCAGGGAGCTCAGCTGGGACTGTTTGCCCAGCACAGTGTACACCCCTCATCAAGGCCCTCATAAAATATTAATCCATCACACAAAGGGCCGACACAGGGGCTGCAGAGAGGGAGGGAGAGGGACACACTGACCGGAACGAGACAGGGAGAGAGAGAGGAGGCTGACAAACCAGGCGGGCAGCGTTAAAGAGAGACAGGGACAGAGAGAGAGAGACAGGAAGGAGAGAGAGACAAGGGAACAGAGCGGCTCACAAAGCAGACAGGCAGAGAGACAGACAGAGAGACAGGGGAAGAGACAGAGACGGGGACAGAGAGAAAGACAGACAGAGAGCGAGAGAGAGAGAGAGAGACAGGAACCGAGAGAGACAGAAACAGAAAAAGACAGGGGCAGAGAGAGATACAGGGGTAGAGAGAGACAGGGGACAGAGAGAAAGACAGACAGAAAGCGAGAGAGAGGGAGAGAGAGAGAGGAACCGAGAGAGACAGAAACAGAAAAAGACGGGCAGAGAGAGATACAGGGGTAGAGAGACAGGGGACAGAGAGAAACACAGGGACAAGGGAGACAGGGGCAGAGAGAAATTGAATGGCAGAGAGAAAACAGAAGAGGGAAAGTAGGGAGCAGAGGAACGGGGACTGGCAGAAGAACCAGGATCAGTAATTAGAGGGGAAGTCTGTCTGTTTGTAAGAGGAAAAAATAGGTGAGTAAGTGACACAACAGGCCGTGGGCTTAGAGAGAGGATGTGAAAGAGAAATGCGGTGAGTGAGAGAGAAGGGAGGAGAGACAGAGAGAGAGAGAGGGGGGGGGGGGGGACAGGCAGGGACAGGTGGAGAGGAAGGTCCACAGGCAGTCAGGCACAACACGCAATGCAATGTCACAGAGTGATGCAGGTTTGGCAGGGACACCTTTGTACCTGCAGATAGTGGCCTTCAGAAATTCACACCAATTTCAGCAGGCCCGTGCAACAGTGAGTGGAGTCCACAGTCCCACCAGATCCACACAGCGTAATGTTCTACGCCACTTCAACTGTACGCTGTTCAATCTTTAACAGTGAATCAGACTGCGCCAAAGCTCTCAGCAGAACAATGGGGGTTTGTTTGTGAAGATGCAGCCTGCCCCCCTTCTCCCCAAACACACACTGGCACTCAGCACACACACATTCATAAGCGTGCTCAAGCATTCACACACACACATGCACGCACGCACGCACACTGGCACTCAGCACACACGTTCACAAGCCTGCTCAAGCATTCACACAGACACCAGCACACGCGCACACACACACACACACACACACACACACACACACACACACACACACACACACACACACACACGCACACACACGCACACACACACCCAGGCTGACAGATGCATGCACACTGTCCTCCTGGCACAAATTTGTGCAGCTCAACAGTGACATGTCATGATATCCTGTTGCTCTGAAAAAGCGAGAATCAGGAACAGTGAAACACTCCCTCATCCTGGAACAGCAGGATGCATGAACACACACAAAGATCCCCAGCTCTGGATCACTGCTCTGCTGCCCAGCTGCTGTGCCTTCCCCAGCGCGTCAGCCCAAAGCGTCCATTCAAAAGTTATTATTCACTTAAACCGGCAATTTACCTAACTCAATCCTCTTTATTCCCAGGGGCCGAGGGTTGTGCCTGTTATCAGTGCAATTCTCTCCTGGTTAACTTCATCCAAAACGTAATTAAAGCCTCGTGCATTTTTTCTTTTTCCGTTTCATTTTGGGAAAGCAAGTCAGACCAGAGCAATCTATAATTTTTCACCCAGCTCAAACACTGAACTAGGCTGGTTTGTCCTCTGATACAAGCAGGTGGGCGTTTGTTTAAGTTAGAGAAATGTTCAAGCCCTTAAACGGACACGAAGGACATCAGGCTGCTTGCGTGTTTGCCAGGATAAGCAGGAAGTTGCATGGCAGGAAGTCAAATGTCTCGAAATATAAACAAACTTTCTATTCAACACATGTTCTGCACACAGGTGGGTTTATCAGTGACTCAGGAATCAAATGAATCAAATAAACACACGAAGCTACTTAATGAACATGTCTTTTAAGTATTTAAATTAGAATAACAGAATGCAGGGGTCTACCCCCAGGCTTTCCCAAATGTTATTACTCAGTGAAGTCCTGCACTTTCTCTTTACTAAAATTCATTAAAATGATCTGACATGGTTGAAAGACACACACACTGGTTAATAGCCTAACTGTGCTTTCTCTCCAGGGCTAATGCATAAGAATTCAACGGCGAGCATTTACCCAGTTTAAGATCGTTAGAAAAGAAGTTCTTATAAAAATGTACAGCCTTCATAAATTTTCACTGCAAGTGCTACTGTTTTTCATCAACACCCATTTAAATGATGTCCTTAAATCTGACCATATACTATATAGTATTTTAAGATTAACAGCTAAAAAAAATGAAAAAGCATTGTAATGCAGGGGGATTTCTTTCTTCACACTTGTTCTTGGCCGGTGTCTCCATGGCTTCACCAGACCGCATCTGCAGAACCACAGCAGGCTGCCTTTTCACACGTTTCAGCATAAGGCAAGACTACTGCAAATTTCACGCTGCAATGTTTTTTCTGCTCCGACGTGCATCAACCTGAGTAAAACGCCATACTCAACCAGTTTTCTGCACATTAACTATTTCAGATGCATAAACCCCTCACAAACATTTGAAATAATTAAGAATTGCGACATGAAATTGAGATTCAATCGCCTCATTCTGAATTTGCAAATCAACCACGTTTATTTGTTGAGTGAATGTGCAGTTAGAGTTATGTATAAGGTCTCTGGTGCAATTCAGATTCTGTATTTCAGTTCAGAAAGCATAGAAAATGCATTCAGTACACTGAGCTGATGGTCGGGCTTAGAGCTAAAGCCAGTTTGTAAAGAGCACGAAGTGAGACAGCATTTTTTTTTCTTTCTGTGTCCTACTTTAAAAAAAACCTTGCAAGTCAGCCAGCAGCTATGCAAGACTTTCTAAGACAAGAAAGCGGTTAACCTGAAATAACCTAATAACGTAATCTGATTCAACTGTAGTGTTACCTTGTTAGCCATCATGGCTTTGGTTCTTACCATTCAAGAGAACTGGTCAACTGCAAATCAGTTCATCGTCATGTCAGGCATAGTAACAATTCACCACATGAAAAATAATATAACACATTTTTGAAAATCTAGCTTTAGTTCAATCAATTAATAGTATGTATGTAGTATGTAGCGTCTTGCTTTTTCAGTATAATGCAATATATTTCTGGTCTGTATTAATATGTTAACTCTATGTTCTTGGGCTGAACAACACATTTCCCAACATAATACAACAGCATTTAAATTTTCATATGGGCTATAGATGGCTAATGCAAATATGAGATGCAAAATTCATTCGTAAATCAAAATGGCTATGAAAATGGGCAAACGCTTGCATACTGAGACACAAAACCCTAAGCTTTTCTTTTGTTCGTTTTTAGGGGAGACGGTGCACCCAGTGCTTACTCATTTTCTAACCCACTATCCCCCCCCCGCCTGTCACCTCTCTGCCATTCATAGTCCTTTCATCTCTTCACACTCTTTGCTCCCTCTCTCTCCCTTGCTCTCTCTCCCTCTCACTGCTCAGTAACATTTAAAGTTTAGAATATAGCAAGTACAAAAAAAAACAACAGAATAACAATTAAGACTAGAATCGGTGTGTTTGTTTTGGAGAAAAAATCCAAAAAAAATCATAAAGAGCATATTACGGCTCTAATATGAGCAAAGGAATTGTTCTGGGTACGAAAAGCACGGCATTCGCTCACAGGCAAAGCAGGAACTTAAAAGTTTTAGCAGAGAGCGCAAGAGATTGTGTGGATATTTCCCCGGAGAACACAATACTACATTATTAACAGATCAGCAGTGCAGCTCTTCTTGTTTCACAGCGAAACTATGATACATGGTCAGAAATGGAAATTAGGTTCAAGTTCATTCAAGACTGAAAATAGAGGCCACTTCTGTATACAATGAACAGTGTGTGTGTGCACCTCTGCCGCACCATTGCAGAATACTGGATTTTTAGATGCTACCAACAAATTGTAAAATGCGGCCCTATGTTTTTACACCTGCTCTGAATCAAGGCTGTATGTGTATGTGTACATACTTACACATTTGCATGTGTGTGTGTGTGTGTGTGTGTGTGTGTGTGTGTGTGTTGTCTGTGTCCTCTTCTGGGCTTGGTTAAACTGGGTATGAAAGAGGCTGTTTATGTGAATGTGTGCCTGTGTGTGTGAGAGAATGTGTGTGTATATGTGCATCCGAGTGTGTGCGTGTATGGTTCTGTACGTGTGTGTTTCTGTGTGCGTGTGTGTGAATGGTTCTGTATGAGGACGTGTGTGTGTGTGTGTGTGTGTGTGTGTGTATGCGCCTGCATGTGCGTGTGCCTGCATGTGCGTGTGCCTGCATGGTTCTGTGTGTGTATGTGTGTGTATGCGTGTTATCAATACCCAAGCATGGCAGTGCCAAAAGAGCCTGCTCTCGCAGCACGAACGCCAGAATTCACACCACATTCTTCAGCCACTGACTGCACTGGTCTTTTTCCATCATGCTGTCCTGACACAGTACAGTCCAGTCATGTAGTCTGTTTAAAATGTGCAGACAGCATGCCCATTAAAATATCAAAGCCCAGCTCCATAAAGATGGTCTGTGTGTGTTAACGGAAGCAGCGTGACCCCTCAGTGTTTCAGACGCCTCTCATTGTGTCATCAATGGTGCCACTGTAGCTGGGGCTGACCTTTGACCTCCTGCTGCAGCAGTTTCCTTTCTACATGAACAGCCAAATATGCGACTGTCAGAATATCTGCACGGAATAATAATTCAAAGGATAAGTTTAAACGCGGATTTGACTCAGTTTGTTTTCTATCATCAAACCACACAAGACTTCGTCGAAATTATGGGATCGCTTCGGCACACAGAGGGAAGAAACACAGGATTAAAACTGTCATTATTCTTGCTCAACAAACTGCCAATATCACTCTCCATCATGATCAATACTAAAGCCAGAAGAGCTTTCAGAAGAGACTTTTCTAATTTAGGTATTTTACTGGGCATTTAAAACTTTCATAGTGATTTGCATTTTTGTAATGCATTCTATTCTCCTATGATCCTTGTCTGTACCATGCTGTTATGAAATATCATTATGCCTTTTGAACAATGCTTTGAGACAGGGGCGTACTAACGCACTGCGCTGACGAAGCCCTGGCAGGTTTTTCAACCGCAATCAGCTGGTGAGACATTCACTTTTCTGTTCAACTTGAGCTCTTTGAACCTCTTCTTTTGCTCCCCCCCACCTACCTTACTTCAGTGCTCATTTAATGTCTTTAAAAGAGGAACTCGTTGAAATTTGTTTTGACAGTTGCGTTTTATCTATGACAATAACAGTGGTTTCTCTCCAATCGAGTAAAACTCCAGTGAAAATGACTCAGATGTTTAGCTTCTCCTTTCCTGTGCAGTCCGAAGGGTTCTGGACACGTCCTGCCTCACACCATGGGATCAAGGCTCGCCCTCCTCCGCTCGGACCTTACAATCTCGCATATGGAGACTTTTGAGAGAATTTCTAATGGATTTAAAGAGACAGCGGCTCAATAAGGAAGTTGCACACGCAGTGTTACACCCGCTCACCCGCCCACCGGCGGAAGACGTGGAATAACCCGACCTCCTTTTCGCGAATGCCCCCCCCCAGACACAGAGCATGACTCACTGCTGACCGCAGACCCACAGTGGATACACTCCTTTCTTTAAACAATCTGCAGTCCACTTCCTCAGACCAAGGCTGACATGCTTTACAATTGATCAAATGCCGTCATTTCACAAAACAACTGAAGAGACATATATAGTTGATCCATTTTACATATTTAATACTACCTTGTTTTATTTCAAACTTTTAATACAAGGGTCACTGTCATTTTGTGGACACACCCGACAGGCTAGTACATCCCTGCACTGTTCCAGTAACTGTCTGGGTTTTCCAGCCATTTTTTTTAAATGACCGGAAAAAAAAATCAAGCAATAACAATAGGCTGCCTTGGCACTGATGAAGCTTGGTCCCAACTAATAATAACACTCCGAGAGAGAGAGAGAGAGAAAGAGAGAGAGAGAGAGAGACGGAGGAAAAACAGTCCGAGAGGAAGGCTGCAATGTTTGCTCTAAGACAAAGAGCTGCTGACGGAGTCATCTGGCGTTTGGGTGGCACGACAGGTTAGACCACAGTCCATAGTCAAGGACACGACAGTGGGGGGGGTGGTAAAAGAGAAACCAACAGAAATGATCTCAAACAAAACCCCGTCTGAAACAGGAACCACAACACACAGGAAAGATTACAGTACCTCTGCGTCGGGAAAAAACAACCGCACGCTCAGTGCTGCTCAACAGAAGGAAAGGTGATTACTGAAAGACACTGAACATTAAACAGGAAAAAACAAGGAAAACTGTGGGACGGCGGTAAGCACTGCCCTGTTTGTGCAACTTATTGACGCCACTTAACTAGGTGCAATGTGTAAGTCACCCTGGATAAGAGCATCTGCTAAATGGCAATAAAATAATAATAATGACGAATTCACTACAAATAACATGATCTGTTGACTTGGATCTGTGCATGTTAACAACTCCACGGCAGTGTTCAGTGTCATTGGTCAGATTGTTACTGAAATGCAATTCTTGACTCATCTGAGATAAAAGAGAATTTTTTTATCAGTAATAATTTTGGTAACACCAAAAATAATAGTCCACACCCTGTAAATGTGGCTGAGAACATGTCACGCCATGTGAGAGAATACGGCAAAATTTGCAGAATTTGAAATGATTACAGCCGATGAGCTGGCGAGTTTATGAACTCTTCAACTCGTTCTCTCAATGACACACTCTAGTCATGCCACTGCACACAGTTTCATACACTTCTCTAGGCAATCATCAATATCCCTCTCCAACGCTGGTACAATTCCAACTTCTTTTATTTTTTTAAAATCCCTGCTAATGGTTTTTAGTCTCCAGCCAAGTTGGCCAGTAGGTGTACAGCAACAGCAGACATGCGACCATGTAAAAAATGACCTGTATTGGCTTAGATTATTTTGAAGTACATTTACATACTGAGGAATGTCAGATACACACCTCAGATACAACCCTCCACTCGAATGGTAGGAAACAACAGACAACCACTGCACCTGCCAACTAGCTAGCTAAAACACTGGCACCTGGCCATTTACTAGAAGCTAGCTGTTTAACGAGGTTCAAGTGGGAAGCCTTCCATTGCATTAAGGAGTGCCACAGGGATCTGTACTACGGGCAATGATGTTCTCAGTTTAGCCTATATGCTGCTTCATGGCCACATTATTCTTGAGCATAGCAACAGCTTTCACCTTTTATGTATATAATCTGCAACTATAGCTGTGAAATATAGCGTTAAATATAAAATAGTATAGTTACGTGGAAAATAGCGTACATAAATATCTCACTGATGTTCAAGATTGGATGGCACTGAATATACTCCAGCTAAATTCTGACAGTCATACTTCCGGGCCCTGAACAATAGATGGACCTACATCAGTCTTACCAAGGAACCTTAGAGTGAGACATCAGGATTTGTTTATACAACAAGAATGTCAGACGTTTTTCTTTCAACTGAGAAATATATCTAGAATTGGATCTTTCTCTCAGCCATTCGCCATGAGAAACCCATCCACTCATTCACCTTCTCATGTGTTTACCTCCGCTGTGGTCTTTTTGGAACTCCACACAGCAATGCATTAGCCAGCCTTCGGCTAGTACAGAATGGCGCTGCTATACCTCTAACCAGAGCAAACAAGAGGACACAAACAGTTTCACTTCAAGCTTAGCCTCTCCTTCCACGGGCTATCAGTGGTTTCTAGAATTGATTTTAGGATTGAGCCGATTGCTTTCAAGGCATTACAAGGCCCAGCCACCGAACACACCTCTGAGATACAGACTCCCCATCCACCACAATGGGACCTCAGGTTGTCAGATAAGGGCTTTCTTTGTGTTCTCACAACTCATTTAAAGACAAAGGGTGACCTAGCTTCCTCTGTGACAGCTAATAAACTATGGAACACCTTCCCAGAACACATCAGGGCTGGGAACACAGCTAAGAAAAGAGCCTACTTTGATGTCCCCATGAAACACCAGTTTATTTAAACTTGATTTCCATTCTTCGATAGTATAAAAAGAAAAATTTTATACTTATATTTTAATACTGTGTTTTTATATGTCTCTCATTTTCTGTTTGGTTTAAGTGCCCTGTAAAAAGGCGCTACAGGTTAGAGTCGTGGCAGCAGAGCAATGCTGAGTTAAATCAGAACTGTTTGAAATATTCAACACCAAGAATTATTTGATTTACACTAACTGATTAACTGATTATGTGTTTTTGTTGATATTTGTTGTACTGGAGCATTCCCATTTACTTTAAGTATTTAGCCCACCCCACATTTTTTGTAAATTAGCCACACTGACACATTATAAGACAACCCCCCCCCCCCCCCCCCCTTTTTTTTTTTTTTCAGTGCAGAGAATTTCTCCTGACTGAAACTCAAGCAATCAAAGGCAGAAAGAAATGTTCTTACTCACCACAGAAGGTGTCAGAATTCCTGCAGGGCACAAGTTTGTAAGCCAAGACCAAAAAAATGGTCTGAAATTCAGCATGCCAACCAGAAGTTTTACATGTTTTGCAAAAACAAAAACTTGGTTACCTTAGCAATTGTAAAAAAAAAAAGCGCTATAACATCACGAACGCACTTCGCACTATAACCTCACGTTATTTTCGGTGACACCATTGTTTTTTTTTTTAGCAGCGTGACAGCTGTTTGATGCTTCTGCATCATTAACCGCCATGATCTTAAACCTGGCACCGCAGCTCCCTCTCAGTCCCCTGGGCACTCGCCCATCTTTTCATCCACTTTTTTTTTTCTTGACACGGTCACTGCTGATAGGCTTGTTCGTTTCCCCAAAGCCAGGTTGGCCATACGCTGCAATTACTGAAAGCATCCATTGGCCAGTTGTGCCACCCTGCAGCACTTAGCGTTAGCAATTTTTACTTCTTACTGAATGTAAGGTGAGGTGCATTATTTTAAAACCCTGCCTTGTA
The DNA here is from genome assembly GCF_013368585.1 of Megalops cyprinoides. NCBI lineage: Eukaryota > Metazoa > Chordata > Actinopteri > Elopiformes > Megalopidae > Megalops > Megalops cyprinoides. The sequence continues at coordinate 10,060,109 of NC_050589.1, forward strand.
CTCAGATCCGTACTAAAGTAAGATACTGAAGTAAGGAACTATGCCTTACAAGCATAGCATTAAAAGCTAACTCTTGGTATAAATTCATTCACCTACAAATATTGTTTATTTGAACGTCTGCACGTCAGTTTACGCACAACTAGTATAAATACACTGAGTATGCAAAATTCGCTTATCTCCACTGTTGCAACAGCAATTTAAAATGGCAACTGCTTTATGAACTGCTGCATTTAATCATTTCAAATTTCTTCTTGTAACGTTCCATTTAAGATTCATCACTATTTATTTGATTTTCTCTCCGGGCTTTACACTGCTTACACAACTGATTTGGAACACAAAGCACACACCCTGTGCACACACAGTCTCTGATAAGGAATGATGAGAAACAGAAAGCCTACATAAGACTGCAATACACAGGCTCCCTGATTAAATCACAACAGTAAAAAGATCAATGTATGATATGCAGCCAGAGCAACGTGACTAAGGATCCAAAACCAATGATGGTGTTCAAAATGACAAAACCAACACATTTAGCATTTTATGTTTGTGGGTTGTGCCTCTAGCCTCTAACATGCAAACCAGCCATACAAGGTAGCTATTGGCTGTCTTTTTTTTTTTTAATGGTGGGTGGTTCAAGTCTGGATTTCATCCCAGCCTAGGAAGCTATTATATTACATTTCAGACTATCTGACGAGCAATTTTATTTTTGGATCAAGACATAGGCCTAATTATCATTTGCAATGATCATCTGCTCTGCAATCTTGCAGCGACGGCCTTTAAAGTCTCTGGACGAGGGCAACGGCCAAACACACAGACAAATAAAGACGAACAATCATTGAACTATTAGAGGTCTATAAATACACTTCATTATTTCTTACCTTAATACTGCAGCTGCCCCTAGCCAGCTGTTCACAGCTCAAACCCCGTTTGATTGGAAGGAAATATGAAATCATACTGTGGGGAATGGTGGAATCCACGAGACGAATCTCTCATAGGACATTCACTCTCCACCTAAACGTAAAAGGACCATCTTTCATCCACCCTGCTGGCTGTTTTGCAACTCGCTGGTCATATGCGGTGACACATACACAGGCAGTTACACCACCCTCCCTCTGCTGCAAGCAAGTACACAGTCAGTTACAGCACCCTCCCTCCACTCCAAACGAGTACAGTCAGTTACATCACCCCCCCCTCTGTTCCCAGCAATTAGGACTTTCTCGCCCTGCAGTGTAACAGTAGTCCGTTCAGGCACAGTTTCTCAGAACAGGCACTCTGGGATTGTCAACAACAAGAATCGAGTGAAAGGAAAAAACTTTTACAACTGATACACCAGATACATGAAAATGGGTACAGAGGTTTTTGAAATGTGTATGGAAATTAATGAATCATTTCTGAAATATTGCATCTGTCTTCTGTTCGGTGCGTAAGACTTGTGAGATTACAGGATATAGACTCAAAACCTCAATAACAACACAACTCACTCCATTCCACTGAACCGTAGGCTTATCGTGCTAATATCAAGAAACTTTTGATTTATGTAGTACGTCCTACGCCGATGGAATGTCACATTAAACCACACGAAAGATCTTTCCATAACATCTGAATATAGAAACTGTGATCTGTGATCACACTTTCGAATTGTCTTCTGGGTGATATTTTCACTGCACTTGGCTTCTATTACGTGCCAAATACGGGGTATGCCCTGCCAGCCTTTAACATGCATGGCTGTCACCCTAATTTGAATAGCAGTGACTATTATTACCTGGCCCTCTCTCAGCGCTGAAAATCTTGTTGTTTCATCTTCATCTGTTGATGCAAAACAAAAGTAACATAGACTTTCTTGTAATGGGATGAAGTTTTAAGAAAATACACGCTTAACTACTAACCAGTTAAACAAGTAAATGATAGCATGCAGCCCGAGTCTGCTCTGCGCTGAGGAGGGAAACAGATGCTTCTGCTATCTGACAGCTGTGTGGCAAAGGCACCAATTAAACTGCCACCCCTGTCTCTGACACACATTATTACACAGACTATAATCTGCCCTGCGAATCTCCATCACACAGGGGGAGAGACACAGGCAGGAAGGAGCTGAGCAGAGAGAGAGAGGGAGAACAGAGAGAGGGAGAGGAGAGAGAGGGAGGGAGAGAGAGAGAGAGAGGGAGAAGAGAGAGTGGGAGAGACACAGAGAGGAAGGAGCTGAGGAGATAGCGAGAGAGGGAGGAAGGGAAAGAGAGAAAGAGGGGGTTGAGAGAGGGGGGGAGATGGTTAAGAAGAGGGAGAGAGAGATAGGGGAGAGGGAGAGAGAGGGAGAGTAAGGGAGTGCGAAAGAAGGGAGAAAGAGAAAAGGAAGGAGGGACAGAGAAAGTGAGAAAAAGAGAAGGAGAGAGAGTGAGAATGGAGTACAAAAGCCAGGGAGAGGAGGAGGTAGCTGGAAGTGAGAAGGAATAAATATAAATCTCTCTCCCACTGTCCACATCTCCCGCACAGCAATCCCAATGATTATCTTGGCCTGGAGAGAAACCGCCCAGGATCTGCCCACCAGACAGCGAGAGTGAGAGTGGCCCTCTGTCCTCACAGAGGGTGGGCACCGCAGCAAATCCTGGCCAAAACACACGCTCGCATTGTAAAATTAACTCTCCCTCAAACCGCACACACACACCGAGTAACTCCACCGTCTGAGGGAAAGAGTGAGACAGAAAAAAGGAGGGGAGGGGGGGTTCACTTTTTGAGTCGATTCTGGGGTCCTAATCATGCATTTTATTGTTCAAAAAAGGCTTTGTCAACACCACAGCTTAGCCAAGTCTCGTCATGTCAATAAAGCCTACTTGAACTTGGGAGAAAAAAACCGAGCTAAATTGGCACTGCGACCTGTGCTCCTTTGACCTGTCTAATGGGATAAAAAGCCAAATTTCATTAACTGCCTCAAATGGACAGCCAGTCTTTTGAGAGAGTGGCCAAGAGGGAGGGAGGGAGGGATCGAGGGAGAGGGGTGTGACAGATGTGAGAGAGAGAGAGAGAGGCAACAGCCGGGGACCGTGAGAGGAGGGCACCGGCCGGGGCAGAGAAAACCGAAGGGGAGGACGGCTGTTTGAGCCGCCGCTGGCAGCGGCCCGGCTCGCTAAAAGGTTTAAAGAGAAGTTAAAAATCTCCGCCCGCCTCCGACGTGCGCTTGCCTGCCTCTGTGAGCGCATGCTGGGAGCAAACACACAGAGCACAGCCGCACTCCTCAGAGTGGAGAAAACTGCCTTTATACAACCGCATCTCCTGGGGGAGAGCTGAACGCCAGGCTGCCAGGGAGAGTAAGTACAGGTTTACCGAAGGGAATCCGCCAATCTCCTCAAAAATACGGAGCGGAATTCGTCCTGTTGTGGGAGATTTAACACTCCCTAACTTTTGGTGCCAGACAGTAATAAGCCCCAGTCAGCTGACATGGGGGATGTGGGAAAGGACAGAATAGAGTAAATATCATCTGACTATGCCAGGGAGCGCTGGCAGCCATTTCCAAACATTAGCCACCATCTATCTGACACACAAACGAGCTCTGAAGATGCCTTCCTCAGATTCCACAACAGGAGTTCTCTCCTCGATCCATCAAAGAACCGCCTACTCAATCTGAGCAAATGCTCCGCATACTTTGATGAAATCTGCTTTACATTTTGAAAAAGTAATTAATCCCCTGCTTGTTCTAACATAAATTATATTTTCTTCTCTGAATGCGAAGGTTCTATGGTCAATAATTCATGCGGTCAGGATTCAGGAGTGTCCTCGGGGTGTCCTTGAAGCTCCAGGTAACTCACACCGTCCTCTCTCTTTTCATATTACCTGATTGTGAAGCATTGTAGTAGCACAACAATCATCTTCAGATAGTTTTCATTCTATTACTGGCTTGTGGATAGGGGAACTGCAAATGGGATTACCCAAACTCTCCACAGGATTCAAGCCTCAGAGACAAATCGTTCATTTTTCCGAGTATCAGCTCTGAATGGGTTAAGGCATATTTTCAGGGCACACTCCTCACTGCGCTGATAACTGCTATCTGCACTCGGAAATGCAAAGAGAGAAGAATCAGCCACAGGCTCCAATCACTGAGGCTGCTTCCTCACCGTGTCACCACCTAATTCACTAAAATTGCAAGAAATTGTCAGTGTCGTCCCCCCCCCCCCAATTTAAATTCTGAACCTTGGTGAGGAACCATTTTTTCCACCCTTGAGCCTACTGTGGAGGAGGGGGTGAGTATCTGGCTTTCCCTTAAATGAATTCTGGATTATTTCAGCAAAATCCCCAACCTGAGTGGTATCTTTGATCCACAGAAGAGAGCGGTATTTGCAAAATGGCAGCCAGTGGTCATTTCAGAACTATTCTTCTCATTGTTCAAGGGAAATTGAGAAGAATCTGATCTTCGTTTTTGTTTTGCACAAATACCAAGGTATCAAATCTGGTTAAATCTAAATAATTTTACAGGAATTGAGTTGTCTCTTGGGAGAAAAATTAAATGTGGTTTATGTGGAAAAAATCCCCCCAAAAATCTGAAGGTACCCCACATGAAAATTCATTGGAAGAATGCATGGAAAAATAATGTATGAAAAAAAGACATTAATTTTTAATGGCACCTCGAGCGCATTGGAGACAGAAGTTCCTCTTTGGCGAGGGGTGCGGTTTGACAGGAGATGGGAAGGAAACGCAGCAGTTGGCACGATCAAGGGCTCTTCACACACACACGCGCGCACACACACACACACACACACACAGCCTCAGCACTCGACAGCATCCACGTCTGAACTGGGAGCTCCTAATCTGTCTGCGCTCCGCTCAGATTCCTGTCCCTAACCCAATCTCCTGGGATTGGCCCAGGGGGGGCGCCGCGGGCCTCCCGAGGCTCCTCCCAGCTCGCAATCCCTCCTCTCTCCGCGCCCGAACGCGGAGGAACGGGGACCGCAGGCCCCTAGCGTAGCGTTTAAAGCGCCCCCCCCCCCCCCGGGCTACTCTCGCTCAATCAAACACAATGGGGCTGAGAACTCACCGGGGAATTCTGAGTGAGGTAAAGCACCACCATGCACCCGGTACCATTCCAAACCAAACCGCTGTATCCTCGGGTAGGCCGCACCCTTTGTGAACCGCGCAGAGGAACACAATGGCAACACGTGGTGGGAACCTGCGCTAACGTCCTCCGAGACGGGAGAGGTGGATCAGCTTCGCCATATGGAGGAAAACAAGACGTCTGTTCCTCAACTAATTAAATAAAACACAACCAGCCATAACAGCATCCGTTGTTTTTGCAGCACAGTGATTACAACTATTGCTGTTATTTTTTTGTAATTGCTGCTATTATTACTATTATTATTACACTATGTACTACAGCTAATTATTTGGCTGTTCAAAATGCAGCCCTTGATAGCTAGCTAACAAACATTGGGCTAAATATGCATTTTGCCCCCAAATTAAACTTAATTCACTTTTGCTGGTCGTGAAATAGTTTATGTTTTAATACAGCAAATAAAGCACACACACACGCACACACACCCATGCACACACACACACACACTCGCGCGCGCACACACACACAAACATACACACACACACGCACGCCTGTTATTCCTGCCCTCGCTGGCGTTACTGTGAAAGCGACACGGGGCCACAGTGCACACAGTGGGAGGCACTTCCTGTCAAAATGTGATCCGAGCCTGGAACACTCCCCAGAATAACATTTGGAACCGTGACCAATCGGTGCGATCCGCAGCGCGGGCTGCGCTCATGCACGACCAATTTAGCCAAACGGCTCCGGACCTCTCGGGAGAGACGCATGTCAGAGCGTCCCACGATAACGCTGGCACCATAACTGTGCTGTGCACAGCTTCCGAGAGCTGCAACGCTGTGGGAGTGGAATACGCGTCTGAGGGCATGCCCGTTCGGAAGGAGTCCCGCCCACGGGTCACCCTGCTGCATTTAGGCTTCGGCCTTCAAGTAAACTGAGCTGCATTGAATGGAAAGCCATAGCAACCCAACCCCCTCTCAAAATTACCTTCACAACTGTCAGTCTGGAAAGAATTGGCTTAGCGCAAAATGGATATAGGAGATACAGCAACAGTCACAGCTGCTGAGGAACATACAGGAGGGTGAAACTTATATAGGCTACCTATCACAATGACTGCACTTAACTAATGCAAGCAGCAAGTCCAATCAAGTCTTCTATATATGGTTTAAAACATACACATAGCCTGTACAGAAAATCTAATAACATCTTTGGACTTTGGATAAAACAGGACAATAATCATAGTCTGACTCACTTAGCGGACACAGCACAGTTCTGACATCGCTCTACCCCCTGGACACACAGTTTTGCAATTTAGGTGAATTTAGGCTGAATAATAGAAATCAGACTAAATCAGGCAGATGGTTTGACAGATTGAGTGGCGCAGGCTTTGCTTTTAATCAGCTGACACACTTGCATGCTGCACGACAGTCAGATAATAATTCCAAAGCCCAACACGTGTCTGATTGAAAGGCAAGAGGTCAGGATAAGAACAATACCCCAGTTTAGCTCTTTTAATGACTTTAGGCCTTCAAAGTTTTCTCGGTTCATTTTTCTCCCTTCTTCTTGCGACCGCAGGTTTTAGCGGGCGCACCTGTAGATCGCGGCGGGCGTCAGATCCAATCAGAGACAGCCGAATCTCCGGCGAGCCCCCTTACGATCTGCGAGTCGGCGTCAGCAGTTTTGAGGTTTCCTACCGATTCCCATTCAGTGTCAATCTGCCAGAGCAGCGAGGGACCGCTAACCACCAGGGAGGAAAAAAAAAAAATTCAATAACACAATGCGCTGTAATCTGTTTTCTGTAAGCTGTTAGTATTCCCCTTACACCCACAGCGAGGAAAGCAGCGAGAGTGGCGGCACAAAACAGACGAAAGAGGCAAACAACGACATCAAGACAGACAGAGAATGAGGAATTGATTTCATTGTGGTGAGAAGATGAGGATTTACACTCCATTTGCAAACAGCTGCCACTATGAAAAACAGAAACACGGGACTCAGAGAGAAACTGCCGGGTAGTGACTCTGAACCTCTTGTGAGTGTGGGTAGAGCAGTTTTAACGAGTAAAACAGTGTAAAAAAAAAAAAAGTTTTAGATCTGTTTTAAATAGTAATGTGTGTGTGAGGTCAAAGTGTGTGTGTGAGGTCAGAGTTGATTTAAAGTGAATCCTTCAGAAGCATGTACCAAAATATAGTTTCACACCACTGCACTTCATCTAAACGTAACTGAGAGCGAGTGCAAGCTATTGGTGTGTAATCCGGTTCCAGCGCATTTTACATATATAGGGTGGCATCGGTAATCAGTGGGTGGCACTGTATGAGTCTAAAATTGTACAGTTACAATTTACAAGGCGGTGACACACAGCATGATTTCCAATAATTGAAACTCGGCCGTGTGTCAGCCCCCGACTTCTCTGACTGCACGCCATTCATAATGCGTGTCAGGTTCATTCATGGTACACTTGCTTGCAATTTTCAGGAGTCATAATACGCACACTAAGCTCAGGTCGCTGGGAGTTATGAAATGTTTCACAATGAACTGCCGGGGACCTGCATGTGACAATGAGGAACTCTAGAGATGATTACAGCTCTAATCTCACACAGTCGCACGCATACAAATCCGTACCGCCACTCACACACACACACACACAATCCTAAAAACATACTCACAGTCACCCCCACATGCACACACACACACACACACACACACACACACACACACACACACACACACACACACACACATACACACACACACACACAATCCTAAAAACATACTCACACTCACCCCCATGCGCACACACACACACACACACACACACAAACACATGCACGCGCACACACACACACTCCAGTGTGCACACACAATCATAATAACATACAAACACGCACCCCATGCATGCGCACGTACACACACACATGCACATAAAGACAACCACACACACACACACACACACTCTTGTGTGCACACACAAGCATAAAAACACACTCGCACTCACCCTCCTCATGCGCACACAGGCACACATTTTTAGCATGACAAAACAAGTACGCTAATCTCGTTTCAGAACAGGTGTCGTGAAACAGGCACCCCCGGAGCCCCCCTCTCCCCCCCCGGGTCCCAGCTTGAGCGTCCCCTCCCCTCCCCTCCCCCCACTCACTAATGACTGAACTGGCCAGACCTGTGCGTCCACTCCTGGCTTCCTGTGCGGATTTGCATTGGCTCAGACAGAGCAGGGGGGTATTTGCATACCTGCATGAGGATGTTTCTCTGAGAGTCACAGGCGCAGGAGCACACGGGCCTCGGGCCCGCAGATCCCGAGGCGATAGGGCCCGGCCTGGCGCGGCTCCGAGCGCACAGCAGACACAACTAACTGAAGGGGCCTAGACCCTCAAACACTGACCACAAGAACCTTAATTTAATTTCACCTACCCGTTCGCCATTTGCTTAACTGATCTCCCGCATAGCCCAGATTAAAGAAATCTGTGATTTAGGACACACCCAGCGATATGCTGTGAGTGTGTATGTTTGCGTGTGTTTGTGTGCGTTTGCGCGTGTGTGTGTCTCGGGGAGGGAGGGGGAGGTCGACAGACAGGGGCTGAACAAAGGCCCTTCTTAGCTTTGCATCATCCACACATGGCCAGTACGGGCCCAATCCCCTCTCTAATCCTAATGCAATGGTGGGTATTTAGAGTCAATATGTTACACTGCCCAACAGCCTGCTCCCCCATCCGCTGGGGGAGAAAGTTGGAAATACAATTAATACATGGAAAACACTGCAGCATCTAGGCAATTGTTCATGAAGAGTGCTGGTAAACACCAGATTGGCTCTGATGAGATTACACATCTGAATGAATCGGTCCATTATGTAAATTACTATAATTGTTCAGGATAACTAATCAATAATGAGTATAATCTATGACAAATACTATGACTGAGATGCAAATGATCACTTTTCTTAACTCATAACTTCAGTTCCGCTGCTAAAATAAACCATATAAAGGGTACACCACATTTCTGCCAAGTCACCAACGGCTTCACCTATTTACAGAAAACCCAGATGCCAAAATATATGCAACAACCACACAGAGGTGTGTCTGAAGTCAGAGCCACTCACCACACTCAGATCTGGGCAAGCAACTTTACTTAGGCTAATCCACTGTGGGTTAAGGAGGTAGAGTTTAGAGACAGCCAACTCTCCAAAAAAAAAAGGGGGGGGGGGGCGACGCTGGGGTCGCATACAAACTGCACAGCTATGCAGGGTGGTTGGGGGGCAGGGGGAGCAGATTAGGGATTATTAACAAGACACACAGTAATCAGCGCTGTGGAAATCCCCTAATCCCACCGGCAGAGGGGAGAGAGGGAGCGGATTAATTACAGACACTACGAGGGGGAAAAACTGAGTGAAATCAGACTGCGGAAAGAGAAAGAAAAAAGGAAAAGGGAGGAGAAAAGGGAAGAAATCAGACACAATTCAACCCAAAATCAGATCGACCCAAAGCTCGTGGACAGGAGTTACACTCACGTGAACACAGCTTTGCTATCACACCAACCTGCCCTTTGAGAGGTACCATTACATTAGCACAACACCACCACACACATTGTGGTCAAAGAAAAAATTGTATCCTTACGCAAACCTGTTAGCAAGTCAATCCAAATCTCAAATTCAAATCACACTGGGTGTCCCCTTTCATGTTGCCTGCCTCATTGCAGGACTGTGAAAGAACATTTTATTTGCAGCTCATATTAAAAAAAGGAATAAAGACAGTTCATAAAATACACTCTGCAGGGCAAATGACTTGACAAGTCTTCATCGTGCCCACACAGAAACTGTATATCAGTGGCTGTGTGTTTGGCTTGGATTGTACATTCAGACATATTGTTTGGACAATGACTGATTTGTAAATTCTGTATTCTGGTTACCAAAGCAGTGTCTCTCATTTTCCTTGCATTCTCAGTATGTTTGAATCTCACATATCACCCATTCATAACTTGCCGACTTCACTTGAAACAGTTCCACAATAAATCACACCTAAAGAAGTATGGTTTAGTGTCAGTTCAGTTTTAATTTTCTTTCAAATGTGTTTAATTCTGAGATCAACGGGAGATAATGTTAGGGATATGAGCCATGCACACTGAGTTTGACCTGAGATTGTTTTATTTCGAAAGGGGACTCTGATTTGTAAGTACAAGACTCAATTTTACCCTTTAGGTGCATAATAACCATGTGTACCTGAGCGTCTTATAGAAGGGTAGTCACAGCATACATCAATGTGATTGAATGCACCAGAATGGTCTCTATAAAGGAGACACGTACAAACAGATGCCTTTTGGCAGAAAAAAAAATGGTAACTGCAATCTATTAAATCTGCAGAAGCTCTGAAGAGATCAATTTGGTGGAGATTTCCTCCTTCATCACTGGTGCTCAAATGTATTCACGAATTTAGTCGGATAATCACAAATTCGCTTGTTATCCACGACCTGTCATCACTGTTTCTCTGCCGTTCAAAGGTGGCAAAGTTAATGGTTAGTGAGCCGTTCAAAAAAATCTCCTGTCTGTACCGTCTGTTTCGAGGGGGAAAAAAGCAGTATCACAGATATCTTGAGCCATATACTTAGCTATCGTGAATTATAGGGAAATGTTCCAGGAGAATACCGCGGCATGGTGCAGCTGTTTCCAAGACTGCACAATTTGAACAAAATATGGGTTTGTTCAAATCGGAGATTTTCAATAGACACATCCCATCAGAGCTCCCATCACAAGATAGCATGCCAGCCTGCCAGCTGGCAAAAGAGCAAGTTATAACTGGGTAACTAGCCAGCAAATAACGGACAGCTAGCTAATCAGTTACCAACAACAGCTTTCAAACGTATAGATGTGCACAGTATCCAAAACAGACACCGGTGTCCGTCGAAAAGTTACTTTGTCATCTGTTAACAATCACATCGACGCAAAATCATTTAAATCCCCAGGCAAGCTGGTTGCTGGAGAACACAGCCATAATTTCACCATACTAAATTATTTCCACCAGAAGCATCGCTCCTGTATGAATGGGTGAACTGGAGCCTGTTAAACACTTCAAGCAACCCGTGCGTGGAAGAATGCGAAGTATTTTGTCCGCAAGTTAGCCCTCCTGAGCTACAACGTTAGCCAGCTAACAAAGCAGGCAAGGCTGTCGTTTCCTAACGTTAGCGGGCTGCTAGCTTGCTAGAACTTGATTAATTTTAACCCCAGTCCTACTGCCGCTGCACCTGATCGACAGTTGCGCAACAAGCGCATAATAGCCTAGCTAAGCTAACAAGTCAATCCCGTTCTAACCCCGTGGCTAACGTTAGATACCTGGTAAGATAGTGTAAGAGCTGTTAGCTAAACGTTCTGGTTTAAAGAGAGCAATCTTAATACAGCAATCTGAATGACTGTCAGTGTAGCGTTAGCTACCTACGTGGTTATTCAACTAGCTAGTTAGCTACTCCACCAACTGAAATCATATTGCTAAATTAGAAAACTGGACTTACCTTTCCTTACGAGGATCCTGCGCTGCGGGGTTGTGCACTGACTTTGACACAACCAGGAGCCCGAAAAAAACTCACCAAAATGATAGCTAACTGTGAACCTTTAACAATTTACGCAGCGACATCGAACCCCTCCGGGTGACCGACAAAAATGGGAGTTCATCCCCGATCCCCACGCAAGCAGTAGTATTACGACTAAAACTTTCCTCGATCGAGGCGGAGAAGTTAAACCCGCAGCGCCAGCCAGTCGGTATCTGATAGGAATGAAACACAAAAAAAGTCTCAGCGAAGAGTTCCCGCAGGAGCGCTGAGAGGGAGCGGTGGGAAGCGCAAATGCGGGTTTGCAGCGACACCTGTCGGTGAGTGTTGAGATCCACATCTGTCCTAGCGTTACTGTAATATCAGGCGATTTGATGTGATTTAGATTTTTGGAACTAGTATTATCGTGCCCAGACTGCAACTATCTGGAGATGTGTCGTGTCGTGCCGCGTTGTGTTATCCTGTCAAAATAAATTCTTTAGATCTGTCAAATTGTGCGCATACTTACACATTTCTCAACAAAATCATCTCTGAATAAAATCATTTCTCAAGAAAATATTCTCGTTACCATACATAATTGTGCTATTTAAAAGATTTATTTGACGACTGTTGCCACGTTATCGTTGGTCGTCGCAATAAATACCATGTCGATTTTATTTATTTATTTATTTATTTTACAAACGGCACCAACGTTATGTTTGCATATCAACACGTTTCCTGTTGTATGAAACCACTCGCCACTTGGCTCGCACACGCTTTGCTGCTTATTGGCAGTCACTTTTGTCTCGGCAGTTGCATGCAAAAACACCTTTGACTACGGTCACTTTGAAAAAAAAAATGCGACAGGGACATTACATTAAATGGCTGTTCGTATCAACGGCATCGCTGGAAATCTATTGCTTCGCATCTCACCACTTCAAGAGACTCGTTGAAACAAAAGGCGGTTACTCATTCTATGTGAAAAAAGACAATACAGTTGAGAATACATTTTTGGACTACTTCTAGTGGGCTGCTTAGTAATGTCTATGTACTGTTTGCGGTATTGTATAGATTCAACACATACAGAAGTCCTTGGGGGTGATACAGAATTTCCGTTTCAATGTATATGATCACTGTGCACGTTTGAAACGTGACGTTTCAATACACTCCTGAGCGTGTTCGGTGGTTATCAACCCGCAGGGCGATGGAAATCTCGACGGCTTTGATGTTTTCAGCCGCGTTCCCTCCCCGGTACTGTAATCACTGCGGGGATTCTAATTTTATTTTGATGAAGGGGATTTCATCGCGGACGGGATGGGATTTGTCAGTGACGTTCAGATGAAAGGGACTTTTATGATGGCAGGGGGTGTTTCTTTAGGTGGTGAATCCATGGTGTTTAATGTCGTTTTTTAGATGTGTGTAAATAATGACCAATAACGTTATATACGTTATATAAAGCCAATAAATAAAAAAACGCAATCTCAATGAGCTTCTTAAGCATTTTATTTGGTTAATAAAATTAAAAGAACCGAAACATTGTAATTTAAAAGCAGTGGTGTATTACAATGGGTGCTGTATGGCCTTTAAATTGCTCAGACAAACGGACAAAATGAGGGCAGTGTTCTCTCATCAACAAGGTGCCAGCGAATGAATGACAATAGTGACGTGTGCACAAGATTTGTTCGAAGCCCAATGCTCCAGGGAACGCCACCGCGACTTCATTTGTTGTGTAAACTCAAATTAAAGCAAAGACATACCCATTGTGGCGTCTCTACACAAAGGACACTTAAAGTTGTGCAGTTACAACCAAGTTGGAATTTACCTGCAAACTCGCAAACCATTCATGTGGCTGTAATATAGAAGACAAGATCTCTTAGGCATCTAACCTTCTAATCAAAAACAAAAAAAAAAAAATCCAATATAATGGACAAGCTGATAAAGACAGGGATTGTGCAATTGGGGTTTTATGTTTGTTTCTTTTTTGTTTTTGCAATTCACAGTGCTAATTATCAAATTCCTGCTCGTCAGCCATCACATTTCCATTTTTTGGAGTACAGCATTAACAATGAGAAATACAAATATAAATCAAAAAACTTAAGTGGAAACACATTTACAATTAAAACATATTTAAAAATCGCCATTCCCAACACCCCCAAAAACTATTATTTTGGGTCTATTTAGGAAATTATTTTGAAAACTCTATGATTCTATGTCATTAATTATTTGATATTTTTAAATTCACTTAAAATATCAAAAGTGTATGAAATATTATTTTATTCTTAGAAATTCAAATAATCCTAGTCATAAACATTAAACAAAATGATTTAAAAACTGGAGTAAAGTCTTTTTTTCCTAATGAATTCTATCATTATTTGTATCATGTCATGGTTAACACTAATCATGTTTACAGTAGTAACTACTGTAATGACAAAAATGTTTTCAAAACTAATGGAAATAAAATTGAAAAGTGGCATTCGAACTACACATTGGTAGCATCTGAAATCTCAGGGTCTCACAATAAAAGCAAAAAAAAAAAAGAAAACACTAAAACAACCCATCTGGTGCAACAGTAAGTTTAAAGTTATGGGCAACACAATCTGTTGTGCTCTCAGCATGAACCTTCACAAGCAGTTAGTAGCCTCAAAAGAAACAGAAGGGACTTCATGTACATGAGTGAAACACTGCTGAAATACAGTACGTGAGTCAGCAACCACCAGTGCCGTTTTCCGCAAGACGAACACATGGTGCATACTACAGGTTTTCCTGAAATTCCACAGAGAATTGTTTCACTAAAGGCAATGAGTAAACTTTCAAATACCTCTTTTGAGTGGGGGTAAAAAAAACATTTTTCAACTCTGAGAGCACCTGCTAGTGCCAGCGGCACTCCCCCCACCTGCATATGGTCAGCGTACAGAGCCAGGGGTGCAGGGCGGCGCCTTCCCTTTCTGCTTCCTCCTTCCTAATTCTCCTCCTCCTCTCAGAAGGGCAAGGTACGAGGGGCTCCATTTTACACTCCTTACACAGTGTACACTCTCCCTGACTCACTGCACAGCCCATCAAACCCCACGCTGTCACCATTAACAGATCCCCCCGACCTCCGCCTTCACGTGTACATTAGTGTGGCTAATCAACGCTTTTCTATGTTATTTTCTCCCCTTGCTTATCTTGATTATCTGCTCAGGACACTGCAACTTCCCTCGCCCTTTGCATTTCGTCAGCCTCCCGAATCACTCCTCCAGCCCGGCTTTCTGCCCATCCCCCTTCGCTGGCCCCTCCCCCTGCCCCTCCTCCTGCCCCAGTGGCCCCTCCCCCTCCTGCTCCTCCGGGCGGGGCAGGGTGTTGTCCTCCCCCAGGATGTGGCACAGCTCCGCCAGACGCTGTTGCATCTTGGGAATTCCGGCCAGCTGAGTCTCCAGCCTCAGCTTCTCGTCCTGCAGGGACAGGCGGGTGGAGGCGTCCAGTTTCTCGAACCGCCAGCCCCCCTCGCCGTCGAACTGCAGCAGGTGAGAGTGGTACTTCCTGCCAGGAGGGAAGGAACACAGCTCCTGTTACGACTGCCTCCGTTACTGAGTGTAGACCTCGTCAAACAGACAGGTGCCTCCTTGTTGCATGAAGGATTTTTTTTTATCTCTAGCTGCACTGGTACACATAACTCTGCTAAATGCTCCTGTACCTGAGGAATTTCATACAGCTGCACCTCACTGAATTTATTTCTGTCTACATTGAGGACAGCATCACTGCACCTTTCCCCTGTCTATCTAACCTTTCTACCTTGCTTGTCAAATCGTGGTTTACATTCCTGTGGTTTCGGTATCCACTCTTTTTCTAATTGTGTTCACCCTGAAATAATGCACACATATCACAAAGCAAGCACACAGATTGTCATAACGGAGAAACATCATCTTCTCCAGGCCTCTAGCAGACATAACATCATCTTCTCCAGGCCTCTAGCAGACATATCATTGAGTAAAAGCTTGTAGTCATCCTTTGATTGACGAAAGTGAGTCGGACATCCTGGAGTGCACTCACCAGAGCGAGGGCCGATGGGTGATGGAGAGAAGCGCTATCCCAGCATCCTTTGCAGCCTCGAAAATCTTCCCTTCCACATCAATGCTCACGGCACTGGTGCACTCATCGAGGAGAGCATACTTAGGCCTGTGTGCAGGAAACAGTGGCGTGAAACCAGCACAGTGGTCTTAATAAAGTCAAACACAGCCACAGTGCAGCTGCCTTCCCACTCTTTTAGCATGTTCTCTCATATTCAGCATCTCTGCAGTCTCTCACATCCAGCCTCTCGCTCTCTCACCGACATGACTTCTGGTTTGCGGAATGTACCGATTTGTATTCCAACACTGTAGAGGGCTGCTTTCGACCAAATAGCCTGTCGTTGTGACCCGCCCAAGTTCACTCCCGCTCCTGCACTGTGAGGTGAACGCGTGTGATCAGCGTTTACTCACTTGTGGTAGAACATCCTGGCCATGCCCATGCGCTGCTTCTCCCCTCCGGAGAGCACGTCCTTCCAGTCGCTCTCTGCATCCCAGCCTGTGAGCACACACACACAAAGCACTGTGAGCATACACACAAAGCACTGTGAGCACACACACAAAGCACTGAGTGCCCCTGCACCTGTGCATGCATCTGCCTCTATAAACACACAGCTACTACACTGTCACACTCCACATTCGTCAGACCAGGGCAATCTGCCCAGCACCAGATCAGCTGACCACTGGCTCCTATCCATTTGCCATTAACTGACATAACCTGTTTGACCATTAAGTGGTGCTGAAAAGCAGTGCTTTATGGAAATGAAAGGCATATTTCTTAAATGGGGAAAAAAAAAACATTCAATTGATGACAGGTGGACAACAATCATCCAGGATAAACCTTTGGTTCACTAACCAAACAGACCAGAGCAACCCCTGTCCGGTTTTTGGGGCGCAGCACAAACGCAGATCTTATCATTTTTAAGAGTAAGAGGAGAAAAAGGATGGAGAGGCGTGGGAGTGGCAGGGAGGGGTGTTCAGTTAAGGGGTTCTGCCAATTTCACACCCCCATCTGTTCCTCTGTCTACACCCCTTTCATTCTGCTGAAGGAAGGTGTTCACACATCTGTCTCCAGCTTCCCGTTCTCGCTCCCTCTCCTTCCCTCCTCTCCAGCCTCCTACTCCACAGCCTTACCTCATTCTCTCTCTCTCTCTCTCTCTCTTTCTTTCTCTCACATCACTCACCAGCCTCCCTTTCTCTCCCTCACACATCCCTCTCAATCCTCCTGTTCTCTCTCTCTCTCTCTCCCCCTCCTCTCTTTCTCCCCCTCGCTCTCTCTCACCCCCCTCCCTCTCTCTCTCTCTCACCTCCCTCTCTCTCCAGGATGTAGCGCAGGTTGACGATGTTGAGGATGCCCTCCAGCTGCTCGTCAGTGAAGCCTCGCGCTCTCATCTCCTGCAGAGTGTCGGGGTAGATCACCTGGTCCCGCAGAGTGCCTACAGACATGTAGGGCCTGCGCGGCACACGGGGGAAGATTACTGAGGAAATTACGCTCCATTCGTTCCACTTCAGGAAGCGTTACAGGAACATGCGTGACCACTGATACAGCACCAGCCTTTCATTTAATTTAATTACAGAGCCAACTTGTAAATGTACTTTTGCTCAACTCAGTTGTCTGACATTGAAACTTCTCCGTGAGGATGCCACGCTGCTGTCAGTGACTGTGACCCTGTTGATAAATTTCTCACCTTCAGCTTGAAATGTCTGTCTGAATTTGTAGCCCTCAGACTGAAATTGTCATTACATTACATTATTGGCATTTAGCTGACGTTCTTATCGAGAGTGACTTACATCTGTTACAGTTTTTTTTTTTTTTTTTTTACAATATATCCATTTATACAGCTGGATATTTACTGAAGCAATTGTGGCTAAAGTACCTTGCCCTAGGGTACAGCAGCAGTACCCCATCAGGGAATCGAACCAGCGACCTTTCGGTTATGAGTCCTGTTCCTTAACCTCTATGCTACACTGCTGCCCACAATTGTCACTGTCATCATGAAAAAGCACAGCAGTCGTGTGTGTGTGTGGCCCAGCACAGGCGGGGTCTTTTGGGAGTACCTCTGCGGGATGTAGAACATGTTTTGGGGAGGTGGCTTCCGCAGCACCCCGCTGTAGACGGGCCAGAGGCCGCTGAGGATGCGGAACAGGGAACTCTTTCCACAGCCGTTCGGCCCCGTGATCAGGAGGTGCATGCCCTCCTCCACCTAACACACAGAGAAGGGGGGGGGGGGGGGGGGGGGGGTATCCAATAATTAGAACAATGTATGATTGGGAAATTTACATAATTTGCATTATGACTACTGCTGTTTTTTATCTGTTAACACAGCAAGAAACTGAGCACACCACAGCTGGTATAATAAACACAAATACCAAAAATAGATTTCAAGGAGAGAGGCTAAATGGTATAGCATGGCATTATATTTTGCTTTAATAGGTCCAATCACAGTGCTCATATACTGATGGGTTTAAATATGTACAGGGTAAAATAATGTGCTTGCAGACTCGCCAAAATAAATTCTGAAATGCTTCAAGTCACTCACACGGGGCTGGTAAAGTTTACACTTTGATGTGAGTTCCATGTGTCAAAATGATTTTGTTCCAACAAAATTACAAGCACAGCTAAAGCCAAAAACCCTCCTCTTGAACTCTGGAGTGTTTCCCAGAGGTAAACTTCTAATCCTCCATTAGATGGCAGCAGTTTTTCCTCTGTCTTAATTATTCGACAATGTGACAACTCCAGTTACTGTGCAGAAAGAAATGTGTCTACCATAGGTATGCAAACACATTTGAAAAACATGACAAGATCTCAATGGTTCTTTTTAATATTCTCTCTCACTTCACAATTATCCTAATCATCAAAACTCTAACAACATAAGCCGATTACTACACACAACCAGACATTATTATTCTGTCTCCTTCTGTCTTGTTGCACGGTTTAAATTGCATTAATTAATGATGATTTGTAATAATTAATGCAATCCGCACAGCTGCTGTCACATTTACAGACGTACAGATCAGTTTTGGCACCTTTCAGTGTAATGACCCACAATGCACTCTGCCCCTCTGTAGAAGCATTACCCACAATGCACTCTGCCCCGTGTACTGTACATTGCTGTATATCTCTCTGCTGCATAGACAGGGCGGCCAAGTGGGGGAGAGGTCAGAGAACTAACCTACAGATGAGACCATACAGCAAAGTCTGTCACTACTGCTACAACCCAGAGCAAGGTGATTCACCTGAATCACCCACAAAAAAAAATGTCA
Source organism: Megalops cyprinoides (assembly GCF_013368585.1). Lineage (NCBI taxonomy): Eukaryota > Metazoa > Chordata > Actinopteri > Elopiformes > Megalopidae > Megalops > Megalops cyprinoides. Next base: position 10,078,970 of record NC_050589.1, read on the forward strand.
GCGACTATAGTCTAGAGGTAAGAGTTCCTCGGGTTTCTAAGAAATTAATGAATGAACAAGTGAATGGATTTATGGCGTGATGTGTTGGCACATGGCAATTCACGCCATCTGTTTGATATTGTTATCACTAAGATCACTAAGGCCGAGATACAAGGTTCTGCAAACTGACTAAAGCCTCTGTGACTTTAGTAATCAAATTCCACACACAGGCACCACCTCAGAAGTAGTATTCGGCTTTTAAGTAGAGGTTGCATCTCAGGTCTTATCAAAAGTGACTTATTAAGCGAAACAAAGTGCATCTAAGTTCACAGCAACTACAGAAGACGCTGAACACAACCGAGCCTGAACATGAAGTCCACCACACACTATTTTTTTAATCTGCGACAGGTTTCTGGGAATACACAAGTGGGTTTTTTTTTCCCAAATTGACGGTCATTTATCAAATTATTTAGCTGAGAGCTGCTGAATGATGCAGCTTTGCCCCTATTTGTTCTCACCACACACGCAATATTTCAGGATACCATCAAAGTATTTCCATTCCAACGTAGATCTTTATCGATGAAATGTCACTACTGTGCCAACTTTATATGCAAAATGACAAGTCACGACTGTGAGTGGTTATTTTTCATTGATAAAATGTGAAGCTTTTAACTTTGGACTCGGTATCCACCGTAAACACTTCAGCATCATCTTGTTTATGTAGCCTGATGCGATTTCCTTATTTTCCTTACGCAAATTGAATCATTGGGGGTGAGTCTGGCAGGGTGTGTAACTGCATTACTCTACACATCCACTCACTCCCTACAGGCAGAATGACATTTAGATGACATTTCAGACCCGGCCATCCCCTTGGGTGGAAGGATAATAACCACACTGCAGAAGTGCTGGATTTTTAGTAACTGTGTACATCAATGATAATTTTTTAAATCACAGGGCTTCATTTTGAAAATCAAATGAAACCAAGTCCATATTAAACTTTCTCACCTGCACACATCTGTAAACCCTGATAATGCAAACCTGGTAATTAATAAATAACAGGAATATGCCATTTAAAGTTTCTGTGAGTTTTGTGATCAGAAGGTAACCTTAATAAGACTGGTTGTCATGTCCAGAGCTTATCGTGTCCCAGTTTTGGTGATAATGGTCAAGGGAAGATCGATATCTGTACTATCAGCTAATGCTTCTCTGAATGTACAGCCATCTCTGCATTTGATTTGATCTGTACGATCAGGCCACATCTGCTCTTTAGACATGACTATTAATGGTTAACTATGAAAAAACATTAAACAAAAAACTAAGGCAGACAGGAATAAGAAAAAACCTTAAAATAACATACATTTTCTCATCAACAAACACTTTCACTGTGAACAGTGCTTCTGGCAGCAGTAATGAGCAGAATGCATAGGCTAACGCAGTGCATTTTCTTGGCTGAGCGATGCAGCGATGTTGGCTGGGAGATTGGTGAAAGGCAGGGGAGCCAGGGCCCGTTTTGGCAGTGCTGTATGGATCCATTGTTAGAGGCTGTGGGAACAAAGCTGACCGCATTGTGTCACGGAACGTCACATGACACAGCATAAAGACGGCGGCGGGCATTAGAGTCCCGAGCTGCTCCCGCGCGGGCCGAGCCTCTCACACGGTCCCACGGGTCTGCGTCCTCACACGCCGTGCCGCACCCACGCACGCACGCGGGGGCGACACGTGACCCACACCCCACCTCACGCCAGAGACCCCGCCGTGGCGGTATCCGTGACCCGTTTACCGTGCGGTCCTCACAACACGCACCCTGTGCAAATGATCACTCCGCACTCATGTCTTCACTATTGATTTTTCAAAGCATGCATAAACATGCATAAACTTTACAATGAGGGATATGGATGTAGGCTACAAACAAAGCAGGCTTAGGTAATGGAGGTCCACCCTGTGCGTGTGTGTATCAGGCCACCTGAGCTGCCCTCTGAAGTGAGAATGCAGGAATGCAGCACCTCTCAGGGCTTCCAGTTCAGTCGTGTATCATTAATGCTGCTTGTAATTAAAGGGCAACACACGCACATTCAAAAAACTCAGGGGACTAAGAAAATCATGCAGGACAACTTTGGATATAAACCTAAACAAATAACATCCTTTAATGTTGTACAACAAAAATCAAAACATGTATTAATTTTTTGGCTTGCCATCTCCAGTTTTATACCCCCCCCCAAAAAAAACAAGTGTTCTCGAACATTTGTTCCGCTTAACTGCCTTTGGTATTTAAAACAAGCAGATTCATTATTTTTAATTCCCTTCCGAAAAGAATAAATCATATTATGTGAAACATTTTGTGCAGATAACTGATCTTGCCTTTGTGATTATATTCTATATTACATGGTCATGTCTGTGGTTTGCCGGTTGTTGCTCACGGGTATAAAGCAAATTGTTGATCTGTGTAAAGTTGCTTCTCTTGATAAAGACAGCTGTGGAAGAGAGACTGTCCATGCATTCTCAACTCTACACTTCTGTGGCAACACAAAGAGTGCTACATACAGTTGCTGGCAGCCCATTACACACACACAGGAGTATACATGCTATCAGTGCACGGCCCAGGCAAAATTAATGTTCCCCTAGCATTCAGAAAGCTGAAACGACTGAAAAAATCTCAACGGATAATTGTGAAGTTAAAATCCAAAAACACTGAATTAGATCAAGCAGTCCTGGAAATGCTCGTTTCTGGAGTGTGCGGAATGAAATTTACAGGCAGGTTTCCTCTAACTGACTTTCTGCAACTTCCTCTTTTGTTATCCAGCATTGCAAAGATGGAAAGACAGGTTTATTATCTTTAAATCTGCTGACTCAGCTAGCCAGTGTAGTATTATGATGCCCACACCATTTCAGTATTTTTGGCTAGTAAGGCATTCTGCTTGTTGTTTTTTTTACTAAGTAACTGAATTTCACTTCAGATACCTTTTAAGAATTATTAAGGATAATTTAAGAAGACAGTGATCAGACATTAAGCACATCGTTATTATATCTCCAGAAACCTTACGCTATTGTAACAAACATGATAAACCATAACCAACTGAAATTTTCATAATGCCAATGACCGAAACATTCATAATTTACTCGGACTGTGTGGTGATATCTGGCATTGGAAGACTGTGGAGCACAGCAGTACTCTGAGAACTATGACGTCATTCGCAGACCTACGCGAGACTTCCAGGCCTAGCTGAGCCACACTTCCTCTTCTACAGTAACACACAGCCATTGTCTGCAAGCCTCAGAGGGGTAACTAACACATGACACAGAATGAAACAATGTTACCCCAGAATCCTCCGGAAAAGAACTCCTTTACCTATACTGTACTGGTGGTTTTGTCCTCGTGGCAATCAAGGCCACCCCACAAGCTGGACCCAAGGCCACACTCTGACCCGGTACACCCCACCACGTGCGCACACACGCGCACACACACACACACACACACACACACACACACACACACACTGGGAGAACAACTATCAACAACGGCTTAACTATGTTGGTCATCCCATCATTTCTTGACAGCCAAACACTGTACTTCAGGACCAGAAATGTGTAAAACACTGCTGGGCCTGTCAATTTTAAATAACATATTTCCCCCATTCACAAGCGCTGTTTGCTTTTTTTGACCTGGAGTAGCCAGGATTTGCAATCTAATTCCCTTAGGTCCTCACTCTTGTTCCACAACTAATTCCACGCTTAGGTCCTCACTCTTGTTGTGCATTCCTGGGGCTATTTGCTATTCCAATTCTTGTGTAACTTCAGCCTGATTGCATAACTTTGCAAACAGTTGTGCTGTGCTGAGGCCACCGGGTCAGAGGGTGGCATGAGGAGGAGGAGGAGGAGCGGCACGGTGACCCAGAGATAGGGGGACGCCCGCGCCGGACACAGCAACTCCTCACCTTAATGTTGAGGCTGGATACCACCACGTCGCCCGTGGGCGTGATGATCGGGAGGTCCTCGCAGCTGATCCCCTGCTCCACGTCGATCACCTGACCTGCAGCCAAAACCGAGCCGGTGAGAGAGCGGCACCACCCAGAGTGTCTGTGACATCATCACAGATACAGGCACTGTGCCGAAACACGGTGAATCTTTTCACCTCATCGAAAACATAAATACTGATAAATATGAATCTTTTAGGAGTGTGGCTCCCAGAATTTTCTTCATCTACACACTCCTGTTTTTTCAATTGCACGCTTAAATAAGAGCACAATCTGTTCCTATTTAAACTCTTTACCTTGTTGCCATGAGTTAGGAACTGCAGAAAACCATTACTGAAAACAGGCACTCAGAGGCAGTCCTTCTGTAATGAACCTCTGCATCTGTGGTGACATTCTGGAGTTAGGTATATAAAGGACTGCCGCTAGAATAACACTTCCGTTTCACCAATGACGGCAGGCAGACTGAATCGTTTGGCCTGATCCTTCTGCGAAATAACGCCCAGCGCAGACCTTTCATGAGCACACTCTGGGCTGTTTAATTGCTCTCTCCTCTCAGCCCATTAAAAATGCAAGAACAATCAATCACCCGTGAACCTTAAACACAGTGAAGTGCTCGGAATGATATGTCGATGATGTAAACAGGAATGAGAAAATGCCCCCGGGGCACGAGCCATTTAATCTCCTTTATCTCAGATTACATGTGAGGCAGACAGCTTGTCGTTAGCATTATCATCGCTGGCTGTAACGCTAACGACGCTCAGCCAATGAGCGTAAGAAAAAGCAGAGTAAATTATAGCCCGAGGTATTGATGAGGCAGATAAAGTGCACGCCAAACACCTCCTTTTGGCAGCCAGCACACAGATCGCCAGTGAACCGGGCCCCTTATTTCCAGCAACTGGCAGGTTTCACCCCATAGACCAGCAGGTCCTACCAAGGGACTTTGGAGTAAACAGTCTTTGTCATTTTGTTAACAGCAGCTTCAGTCCTCCAGGGCAACAGGGGTCCAGCAAATTCTTCAGCTCCCCCAGACTAAACAAGTGGGCTGCCTGGTGTTCATTACATTACATTACATTATTGGCATTTAGCATAAACTCTTGTCCAGAGTGACTTACATAGGTTACAGTCTTTTTTTAACAATGTTATCCATTTATACAGCCGAATATTTACTGCGGCAACTGTGGGTTAAGTACCTTTCCCAAGAGTATAGCAGCACTGTGGAATCGAACTGGCAACCTTTCGGTTACAAGCCCTGCTCCTTAACCACTATGCTACACTGCCACCCCACTGGTGTTTAGATTTTTCTCGTGATTGAGTGCAGACCCTGGGCTTCAGCTTACCTCTGATCTCCAGCGGCCCCTCTATCCTGGTGCCGTGCTGCACCAGCTGCGCAGACCCCGCCTCCCCACTCTCCGCCTCCGCCGAGCGCCGGTACACCCCCGCCCGCACGTCCTCGAACACGGAGAACATCTCGTACACCCGCGCCGTGTAGCCCGCCAGCTCCGTCACCTGAGGGGTGGGGTCAGAGGAGCAGTTAGGGGTGGCACCACCGCAACGATGACAGCTTCTTTACCACTGACCGTATGCCACGGTGTGAAGGAGAGCCCTCACCTGTCCCCCACAAACTGAACGCTGTTAATAGTCAGTTTGTGCTTGACAGTTAAAATGTTAAATTTTTAAGGGCCCTTTGTCTTCAATCAATTCAAATCTACCAACAACAGACCATTTCAACAACTGCATCTAAACCTGTTAATTGTTAGTTGTTGGCCTGTCATGGTAACTGTCTGATGTGCATGTGAAACCAGCCATTGGTTAATGGGCCACACCTGCCTAGACAAAGGTGCCTTAAATACAGGTGTGCGAAGCTGCTGCTGTAGGCAAACTCTTGTTGTTCTGGTACTTCAGCTCGAGGCTGGATCCCTTTGTTGGTTTTTAAAAAAGAAATTATTGTTTATTTTTTTATCATTTGCTATTTCTGTTCCATTTTTTGTAAGAAGTGTCAGCCAGTTTCGCCACACTCACAGTCTCAGTTACAGCATCCGCGGCGCCAACGCAGCTGAATGGTTTGGGTTTCCGCGGGATACGTGGGTGACCCCGCAAAGCCTCACCTCCTTGTAGGAGCTCATGATCCTCTCCACGGCGTCGGCGCCAGCATTCAGAAGGTTCCGGGCTGTGGTGAAGGCCTGGGTGCGCTCGCTCACCAGCTCCTCCTCCTTCATCACCATGGCAGCCTGCTTCACATCCTCCGAGTCTGGCGGGAGAAAACGGCGCCATGTCAACGGCGCAGTTACGGCCGTGACCCCCTGGCATGGCAGGGCCGGTCGCTCCGCCGTGTGTCACCACGGTCACTGTGCTTTAAATACAGTTCACCAACACACACGTAATCGGGTTTGACTCCACTCTGCAGACGAGGCACAAAGAAGTCGCTGTGTGCTGCATGCCTGCACTCATTCTGTTATGCTAGCACTAATGGGTAAATTACAGACGACAAAAGCACACGCAGCTTGTTAAAACAATGCCCTACTATGCAAAGTCTCCTGAGGAACAGACCCGAAGACCACTGCAACAGCTCAGAGTGGACGTCGCAATGCATGCCAACATGCTGCAATATGGTGCAGTGCATGGGGAACCTCGCAAGCACAGTGGGCGGAGTGCAAAGAGTCACAGGACACAAGGTGCTCGAGAGCGTAATCATCTTGTTTTTCCTGTTATATCGTGTTTGTTTGCGTTTCATATCCCGTTGGCCTGGCGAGTGGGTGGAGTGAGCGTCTTGCGTAGCGAGTGAACGGACTTCCTCAGTCATCAGCCGGCTGAACACCGAGGCTCAGGAAAAACACTGAACAGCACATCCAAGAGACGCCTTTGTCAACGGTGTACTTTGAGACCTAGAGCAGCTGTCCTGCACTTAGCTACCATGACCTGATCACTGCACCTGGACCAGCTGACCTGATCACTAGAATCTGACATTGTAATTGTATTGTAACCCAGCTTGCACGACTGTTAAGCATGGACCTGTGTGCTTTGGCAGTATGTTGCAAGGTAATGTTGCTCCTACTGGCAGCATTACATGATATCATGGTATTTACATGTTGCTCTTGCTAACAACATGCTCCTACTGGCAACAGTACTGTTGTGTTCACACACATCCTTTAATGCCACGGCTTTACAGGGAGATGAAGAGAGGTGGGTTCAAAGAAACACAAAACATCGCCCTCAGGTGCAGAGTATCGGGTAACCCGTGACAGGAGGAAGCCTGAGGGGGAGAGGGTGGTAGCCGGAGGGGAGTTTTACCGTGTTTGGAGTAGCCCGTGGCCGTGATTATAGGCACGGCCACCATGACGAGGCCCGAGGCGCTCCACACGTACTTCATGAGGAACTGCTCCAGCATGACGTACCACAGCCGCTTGAACAGGATCAGGTTGATCTGGGACGACAGCGCCCGGTAGCTCCGCTGCAGCTGGGCCATCTCCACCTGGGGTAAACGCACAGCAACGAGGGAAGCTAAATACATGCCGTTTGCCCACCTGCCACACACACTCTCACACTCGTACACACACCACAGAAGATAACAAGGGAGGCCATGCTCCATCAGATCAGTCTAAATAAATACATGCTGCTTTTCTGTCTCTCTCCCTCTCTCTCTCACACACACACACACACACACACACACACACTACAAGAGACACTATATTCCATAACGTCAGTCTCTACAGGCCCTCAGCTACACTGGTGTCATTACGCTGAGAAGTGGAGCCCATGTTATGTGATGGCAGCTTCAAAACCAATTAGCCTGCTCAAAGACCCCAAGGGCTCTTCGTCTGCCTTTACAGGTCATTGTCTCTCTAAACACTGCACGCTTCAGTGTTAACAACAGAGCGAGACACATCCTACATTATACCTGCTTAAATGTAAAGGAGAGTTTCATGAGTTTAGAGGGAGCTTGTCACAGGCTGGTGCAGCTAATCTCCACAAGCCTTGAATTTCCCTGCTGCCTCCCTCCCTCCACATCATATGACAGCCTCACCACCAAAGCTGCGGCTGGGAGGGGTCACGGTTTGCAGCATGCTTTCTCCTGCTCCCTTAGGCTGTGGCCTATTACTGTACTTCTATTGTTCCCTTTAAATATGTAAAGCAGTCTCATGAAAAGCCTGCCATGAAAAGCTGCATGCAAAAGAGAATTTCTCATTTGACTCAAAAAGAAAAAAACAATTCCAATTTTTCCTTTTTTTTTCCTAGTTTTGCTCATGTTTACAGCAAAACTTCAAAGCAACGAATTAAGAAATTTATCCAATGAAGGTGCAGGCAGTCACAAACATAGTGCTGAACAGTATGACACATGACAATGACAAATGTTTCTGGCTTTTACCCATAATCACAGCATGCTACAACACGTTTAAAACACGTGCACTTTCCCCCCCAAGTCTTATTTGCTTCCTTTATCAACTGAATGTGTTATTTCAGTACTTTAAAACTTCAAGCTGCTCAGTTGTGTGTGTTTGGCTGTTTGGAGGATTTTAGGCTTCAATTGAATCCACTGTTTGTTTGTAACTCATCACTGTAAAATCTTGTTTTGCCTATGAGATCGATAAAGAAACAAAAGGCATCTGTCAAATCATAACCTTTTCGTTGTGGATGTATTGTGTTGGAACACGTGACATGAATCCAACACGTGCTCTAGCCTCGAGCGCTCACACACTCATACACACAAACATACAGTTTTTCTCCTGCATGCACGCAAGTAACCCACCTTTCTCTTGCACAAATTCTCTTCCCCATTCCGGTGACTCAAAGGCATATATAAAGCCAGACAGAGGACATAATCATATCTGCTGGCAGTTATTTGATATCACTAAAAAAGCTGTGCATTTCAAACCTGTCTGAGACTTCTTCCCTCTACTACGCAGGGAGGAAGAGATTTCTTGCAAGCTAGATATGAGGTGACAAAATCAGAATATACAGAGTTTATGGGGTACAAAATAAATAGCACAGCCTCAGTATATTTCTGACTCAGGGACTGAAATTCATCCTGAGGCAGACATGCTGCAAACTTTATAATATTCCTCTTAACCACACTCAAGTTGACAGTGGATATCAGTAGACTGTGTAAATCCAAATCTAACCAACTCTGAGGTTTGTCCATTTGACTTCATTCTAATTCAATCCATGACAATGCTAAGCAAAAAAATGGAACTGTCACTATGGAGTAAAAATCACAATAACAGCAGCCTCATTTCCTCCAAAGAGCCTAATTTCTTTTCCTTTACATTTTCCTTGGGGTATCTAACCCCCTTGGTTAGCACTCAGGCAACCTAATGAATAACACTATCGGTCAGAGGCGCTGACAATGGTGCTTGCATCACACATTCACGTCTTTTTGTTCTGCATAGCATTTCACAGTTCAGAACCGATGCCGCTGATTAGATTACCATGGTGATACACCACACCAAACCCTTCCACATTCTTACGTCAGCTCCGCACTTCTTCAGGTAAGCCCGGAAGCTAAAGAATGTGGGAAACATCGCCGCAAGCCCACTCACACAATCGATTTTGTCTCTTTGCTAATTACTTCTTTTTGATCAAGGGTTAAACTGTCAACCGTTTCTGGGCCCATCACTGAGCTGACACTGAGTATGTCTGGAAGCCTAACCTCTGCAGAGACGATCGTAATACCAAGTGAATCACTATTAGGGGAAGTCAAACTCACGCCCCCCCCAAACAAACCCATTCTAGCCACGCAGCCCTCCACGGTTAGCTCACCTGGTGCCCCCCGTAGAAAGCGATCTCCTCCGAGTTGGCGATAATGCGGGAGTGCATGTAGCGGAGGTCTCCCTTCCTGCGGGCTTCCTCGGCCACCAGCTTGCCGAAACGCGGGGAGAAGGCTCGCAGCACCTTCGCCGTGAGCGCCACCACGATGCCCGCGATAACGGACGGCCAGGTGGTGTTGGCTCCCTTCGATTCGGCCGCCTTGAGGAGGGTGTAGCAGGTCACCACGACGTCCAGGATGGGCTTCGTGAGGTTGGAGTAGAGGTGGGCGACGGAGGCGGCGAACATCACCACGTCCTCTGTCAGCGACTGGTCGGGGTTAGCCAGCCGGCCGTCCATGTTGCTTACCCGGTAGTAGGTCTGGTCGCTGAAATACAGGCGGTAGGCATGGGTGACTAGCCGGGTGCGAAAGGCCAGAGTCAGCTGGCCCTCCAAGTAGCGGATAGCGCTGTTGACAAACGTGGCGGGGATGGCGATCAGTAGCCACTTAGTCAGCTCCCACACGAAAGCCTGCGGGTCCTTCTTCACGATGGTCTTGACGATCCTGCCGTCTAGACCGGCGACGTAGATGGACAGGAAGGTACGGGAGATGAGGGCCATGGAGTGGAAGCCCAGCAACCCCAGCTCCTTGCAGAAGAGCCGGGGGAAGAGGATGCGAATGAGCCGGGTCAGCCGCTGCAGAAACTCGCGGTTCACAGCCGGCGAGCTCCTCTTCTTCTTAGCTTTTTCGACATCAAGGGCCCCGCCGTTTTGTGGAAGAGTCCCTCCCGGTGGCTTACCTACCCGTCCTCTTAACTTTCCGGAGAGAACGGGGTACAGTTTCTTCACCCCATAGGCAGCAACGAGAAGGAAAACTGCTTTCTTCACAGCTGAAGTTTTCTTCAGATGAGCAGGAAGTTTAGCATATATAACCAAAGACATTATGACTTTAGAATGATTCAGTCCGTCTTGAAGGCACGTGTGCTTGGATATTTACAATCGCCAAGAACGGTTAACTGTTATTTATAAGGATTCCCACTCCTTACGCAAATGCAATTACGTTTACATTTACACGTTTATCTTGCTGTTAAAAAGTGACAAAATACAAGACGGAAGTTAACAATAGATGTCACCTCTGCACGACAACTCACAGAAAACTCTTTTCGCAATGTCTATCACAACAAACATTGCATTGGTCACTGAGACGTTTAACAAACTGTAACGATGGATGTACTCGAGATTGTTTTCAAGCAACTCAAATCAACGCGTAACCGTGCTGATCATAAACTGATAGTCAATTCTGATTTCAGTGCGGAAACCCAACTACAGCAATAATACTCTCGACATCATATCTCTCCAGTCTTTACAAAAAAGTCTCACCAGTCTAAAATTCCCCTAGCTCTTCCATTGTTTCCAGCTAGCAAGCATTCTGGCGAGGTGCTGAGGCAAGTTTAACGTTGCCAGAGTTATGTTACATACGCATACCTCCGGGAGGTTTACATTATGCGTTAAGGACAATGTGACTGACCAGTCAGGTAACGTTCGGACAAACGTAGATACATCACACTCCAGCCAGCGACATGGTCATGTCAACGAACAAAATAAGCTAGATACACTTAATCGCCAACTACAGCTGCTTTGTAAACCAGGTAGCTAGTGAGCTAGTTAGATGAACAATTAAGAAACGGCGAGATTAATTCTTCTATGAATAAACAACGATCGCAAACAGAACAGACCCAGCAGAAAGAGGAATGGTCAGCAAATGTTGCCAACGTAACAACTGGTTGTTTAGCTAGCTACCCCGTTCAGAGGTCAAACTAAAAATAGCCGCTAGCCAGCTAGCCGACTATCAGCTAAATGTTGTCAGTAATTTCACTGTGAAGTAACACATGTTGTATGATAATGTGACCAATCACTACAAATGAATAAAACGTATAAGACCGCTAAGTAGCATATAAACAATATAGCTACCTACCTAAAGTGGATTATGCAACAGCAAGACTATCAACATATAAACACACGGACCAAAGCTATATAGCCAGCCACCTATGCATACTGCACAACTTCATTTCCCTTTGATGACCTTTCAGAAGTTAGCCTCTAAAAGGGCGGTCCAAAAGTTTGACAGCGGACTGACTAGCCTTGTTAGCTCAGTGGCTAGCCGGGGATACAGCAGGCTTGTGCCAGGGATCGCAGCTTCGATCTTCAGCCAGCCTCTTTGCTTTGCTGCATCACTCCGCGCCGGTGTGTCCCTCGAAACGCACGCCTTACTTTGCGGCTTTCGCCACGATTGATCTCGCTTTTCTACGGAGAGAAAGGTAGGAAGTCCTCCACACCGTCCCACAATTCCTCCATTCCATACATAATAAGAATCGTGCCATAGAAACAGAATACACTAGATCGGTTTTCCTTGGAACGTTGTGAATGAACGATTTCTCTCACGCGTTGTTTGGAAACCGACCGTGTGACACATACGTTTACATCTATATCTATGATGAAACTTATTTAGGTTGTGTTTTAGCCAGGTGGTAACCTGGTTGCAGACCGCGGACGATATTAGGGATGTAAAAGTGACCCAATTGACAAGATACGATAGCTGAAGAAGCAAATATTGCCCTGGATCTTTATGATCTTACTGATTAGGCTATTTTCATTTTAATCAAGATTTTTCCTTGTTGAATGCATGCAATCCTAGCTAGTAAGCTATATCGTTAGATAATTGCTGAGGTTGTAATTTAGCCTCGATGGTTTCTCTCACACAATGTAGTTGTAAACTAACAGTTTGACTGGTTCGCCAACTACAAAAATACATAGTAGGCTATCACACATTTTAGGTAGTAAACACGTCACGGATTGATTTGTAGCAGGAACGCAATTCATCTGCATCGATATACACATCAAATAGCCGTGTTTATCGTTATGCCTTCGTAAACGATCACGAACACTGCTTGTAGGCGACTTTCTGCCCTTGACAACAGGTCTAAAGCTAGATCTCACACCCCGCCCATCTACAATGCTAACTCTAATCATTTCATATACATCTTTATTCAGAACATCTGATACTAATGGTAGAGGATGCCTTATTCTCCACACTAGAGACTGGTGATGGCCAAAACGATCTAATTGTAAAACTATTTTCGATCAGATGACGACAACAATGACACATTAAAAGTTCGAGAATAGGCTATTACGGTCTTCTTGGTCATACAACGATTAAAGTTCTGACCCAGGCGTTGTGCCGATCCATTTTTTCAATCTCTATGACTTCATTTCAACTTCATGATAATGGTTTGTGACGACACCAAGTAGTTTGTGGCATGAATTTAAGCTTCTTTGGGTCATCGGAGTCGTTCAGCATCTGCCCTGATATGCTGATATTATTCTTTGGATCTGCTAGCAAAGTTAAAGTCAATAAAGCTCGGCATAGTTCTGAAGACCTCTCTGATGCTTAATTTTATAACAGAATCTCCATGGTATGAATACATGTGTTGTTTTTATACAGTATTCTGACAGAGCATGTGTTGAACACGTAACTGCGTAAAATGAATCTAAACCCATGATGGACCAAATTGCTCAGGTGCCGTGTGGCTCTACGCCCCAGGAAGCCAACCGTAGCGAACGGTCGACAAGACTGTAAATGAAACATACAAGGTAAGCTACCTACACATATACCTACCATTCCTTAGCATATATTAAAATGGAAGGCAACGGGAGGGTGTTAATTGCTGTGTTAACTGAGTAGTTTAGTTTTGCGCGTGTACTCTTTTAACAATCATTGATGTCATCCGCTTAGGTGACTTCAGAAAATGTTATCCATTTATACAGTTGGATATTTACTGAGGTATTTGTGGGTTAAGTACCTTGCCCAAGGGTACAGCAGCAGTGTCGCAGCGGGGATTGATGTGTTCCTTCCTCTTTCTTTGCTGGATTTATCCTGTCGAGTTTATTTTTGGGCCACAGTATTTGAGGGCCTGTCTGTCATAGTGTCATGATTGGTATTGTACAAATGCCCTCTCAGGAGTTGCGCACGGCAAATCCAACTGAAATATCAAATTAAAGATCGAACTAAATTACATTTAGAGTAGTGTACATTTGCAAGTCATTGCGTACTTGAGGAAAGTTATAAGAGTTTTAATGAGAGACATGGCTTTTGTCTGGTTGTCAAATTTCCTCATATTCAGTTTAGGCAGAATATGATCAGGACACAAACCAAAACTATTAGACTCTAGATTTAATAACGCCATGTCCCGTTTTCCATATGCCGCATTGTTTTGGGTAAAAAAAAAATGGTGTATTAGTGTCAGTGCCTGGATGAAGTTCCTTCCATTCCTCTCTCTATAGAACAGTGGTTGAACATATGTTTTGTTATACACATGCTTGTTTAAAAAATATTTCTCCAAATATTGCTTATATTTGGGAAATATAATATTAGCATTGTTTCTCAGTCACATACGTCAGCACTTACAAGTAGGAGTATGTCATTCACTCTTCCTTTGAGTTTCTTGCTTTTCTTTTTTCCAAACCAACTGTCATTATCAATTATTTTTCTGTCTTACAGCATTATCGTTGAATGTTGTCCCTGAAATCAAACCATGTCCTAGATAATTACACAACATACCTCAAAATTCTGACAAACCTTCTGAATGAATACAGCCAGAAAACTCCAAATTTACTGAGACATTTTATTAAAAAGAGGATCTGTACAGTCCCTCTCCCACAAATACACTGACGGTTCATTTTATTTCATAGCTTTCATTCCCCCAAAAGGACACACTCATATGATGCCAAAAAAATTATACAAACATAAAATGCCAGGGATGCTGAGAAATTGCTAATCATTTACAGAATATTTATATGTCAATACATTTCAAATAATTAATATTAATATTGAAGTCTTTCAGTCATCTGGATGAATGAATGAAGCAAAGGAAAACATTTCTCCTCAAAGCCAGAATGGATGTTATACAAGACTTAAGCTATGTGGAAGTGTCTCAAGAGTCTTTTAAGTATAAAAATGGATTACTGTACTTCTGCTGGTGCTAAGTCTGATGTTGTATACACCAAGTGGAGAGGTATACTGTTTGCAAATAATGAAAAAAGGCAAATGGAGTTAAAAAATCTTGCAGAAGACAGATGCAACAGAATCACAAATTTGATTAAAACTCAAAATCATATGGAACATATTTTACAGAAACTGATGGGCTAATTTTTTCTGTTCAGTACCATGTTGTCACTGCAACAGTATACAAAATGTACTCCTTACATACATATAATATATATAATATATAGAATTATTCAGAGTTGACGCAGTTCTAATTTATTTTCATTATTTATATTTACTTACAAATATCAACATGTCATTGGAAAACACAGTTAAGACTCCCTTTGCACAGCCGTTTGGTCAATTTCCGGTTTTACCAGCTGGAAGCACGTCACAAATTGTGATGACATTTAAAGAAAAAACCATACAAAATTTTAATCATTTAAAACTATACATTTTTAAAGTAATGTAACTGCACACTAACATCGCCTGATAGTAATATAATGTACTTTTGTAGTGGTTCAAACTGATATTCCATCTTACCCTGTGACTTGAAAAATAAGAAAAACCAACTCCGTATATTACAGCCAAGTCTGTATATTACAACCAAAACAAAGTGTTTCAGTAAGGGCCTCTACTAATGTGTTTAAATTAAGGTGCAATATCAGTAATCTGAAAGCACAACATTTCTGTAGTGGTTACAGCAGCAGTCTCTACAACTGAGGGTCATGGGTTCAAATCCCAGGGAAGACACTGCTGCTCAAAAAAATGCTGACTTTATGAATCTCCATTTTCACTTCTGATTTGAGTCATAATCATACATCAACAGAAGTTGATATTGATTTGTTAATGCTGTACACACACATGGTTATAGCAGTGAATACTAGGAAGAGACACTGAGCAGCCAGTTAAATGCACTGGGAAAATACAGTTAATCAAACTCTGAAAAAGCAGAAATGAGAAATGTTAGCACATCATCTAACCTGAGAGAGAAAACTTCCTTCAGACAGGACCTAACTTCATAACCACCACATACTTTCAGACCCCATTTGGGAGCTCAATTTCAGTCTGCCCTGTCTTTGTAAAACAGGAAGTAGTGATCTGATTGGTCATTTTACGCACCTCTCTTAGCTACAGAAGTCAATGCAAACAAGCAAATTAATTGTGTATATAACACCAAATCGCTGAAACTGGTTTTTAAACTGTGCCCTGTTTAAGTAATCAGTGTGTCATGTTGTTACATAATACTGGCAACAGCCTGCTACTGCTCTGTCACATTGAGTGGTTCACTATAAACATACCTTCCTGCATAGAGAATGTCATATGCATGTGGAAACATTTTTCGTACAGCAACATGTGTTTACACATTGTATGATTTGACAGATAGCAAAATGATCATAAATCTATACACAGTGCATTGAGCAAACATAAAAGGCGATTCATATCAAACGACCAGAGTACAACAAATGTTGTACTAATTTGTTATTCCCTCTGTCATCAGACAGACGGAATAATTTTGCTGGATTAGAAAACCAAGAAACAAGAAATAAATATTCTTACATAAAGTCTGTTGAAAGCAGTGAGAATAATTTACAATTGCGACAATAACATTGTTAAAGAAAGCAACATATGAGACTTCAAACGCATGCAGTTGGCTGCCAGTTCAGGAATCCCCCCTCAGAATCCACTTTGGTCGCAATCTTCCATTTATCGCTGTGATCTGAGTTAAGATAATTCATCCACTCACAAGGCTGGCTCTCCCCCTAGTGGTCAATGGGTTGTAATTGAGTCAGGTGAACACAATGTAACTGAATTGTGCTCTCAGCATCTGAAATGAATTCCGCCATCACTCTCCTCTTGTTTGGTTAGAAACACTAAGTTTGCCTTCATCTCCAGACTTTAGTCACAAGAAAGCAGATTTCCTAAGTAAAACCTGAAACGTAGAGCAGTTCATATTTAACATGATTTTTACTGATGGCGAAGTTAAGATAATGAAAACAATGTCATGCAGACAGCCCTGAATTGTGCTTTAAGCCACAAGTGTACCGCACATACAGCTTTTCACAGACTATGACAGTATGAAAGAGCTTTGGTGCTTGATACTGATACTTTAAATGATTCACTCAGTTAATCTTAACATATGCTGCTTGACTGTCATGGCAATCCCTGGGAAAACAGCTCAAGTACTTTATATCTTGACTGTCAATACATTTTCCTTAAAGACTTTGTATCATTTGAAGTTATTTTCAGAATGGACGAAATGCACCCTCGGAAGCCAGGAAAGCTGTAATACCAAACAGAAGTCATGCAGTGCACTGTAGCATGGCAAAAGCCACCTGAAAGCAAAATCACGATCAATATCCTAACCACTGGCACTGCACTGAGAGGTGTCTGAAATGGCATGTTGTCAACTCTGTGGCTGTTAGGGGTTTCATCATTGCTTAACACGCTTACTCAAAATAGTTTGCACTGGTAAGAGTGGTGTGAAAATGACAGCGAAAGGAGATGTATGAGGAAGAACCTGACGATACGCTACATGTTTTAGTGTTCATTTGCTTACTGATCTGACATAAGGCCTGCTTATGCTTCTATAGGCAGCTCGCCCTGCTCTGAGGTCTGACAGGTTGTACCCCTACCCTTACCGCACCCCCCCCCCCCCCCCCAAATGAAGAGCACAAGTGAGAGTTCACAAGTTCACAGCCCGTGTCCCTTCTGTCTGTCTCTGTCCTGAAACTCAAGAGCCGACTTTATCATCATGCCATACTATGACAACATGCAGATGTGTGTTTAAGATGTTTAGAAACTTTCCTGGATTAGTTGCATTTAATGTTGAGTTGAATAATCAGAATAAATTAAATAAGATTTAGATACAGCACACAGTGATGCAGCAAATATCTTTTCATAATACTGGTAAGTGTTTTAGGGCTACAATACATAAAGTATAAAAATACTTAAGTATTAATACTAAAACACCAGAGAACTTGAGATTCATCCATTATACCCTTCCATGATTTAGACCATAGACAATTAACTATTCTATCAATCAAAATTAGCTCAGACAGCAGCATAAATATTCAGCATAGTAATATGTGCACCTTAATCTTACTGTTGGGATTCGCTAAAGTAAGTCAAATGAGCATAGTTTTGTTATCAGTTTCTGACATTAACCTGTTATGTTTCTGATTTATCCTTCCACTGTAGGACCTTTGCTGAATAATGATGCTCTGCTTGTGTCTTACATCAACAACCCTTCTCCTGATTAATTCACCTGAAAGCAGCAATGTGTTCATTTTTTATTAATAATGTGTAACTAAAATAATCTCAGAGGTGTCTTTGGAACAGCGTTCATTTTTAGATCTGTTTCTTTCTTGTTAAAACTTGCACATAAATGGAGTTATGATTATGTTACTTTCTTTGACTTTCTTGAGATATGAAGTGTGTGATTTTTTTTTGAGCGTGGCTATTACTTCCTTTTTTACATATCTGACCATCTTAATTTACTTTCAAGGTTTTGAATAATTTTAGAAATTACTGTCCTTGCATGTTAAATTGTCTATTTAGCCTGGAAAGAAGACACTGAATACACTAAAAAGACACCAAAGGATGCTTTCAGAAATGTTACAATACCATGCATGGATATCTGATTGATTATTGACCTTGAAGATTAAATTTAGCAGCCCCAATTAAAACAAGAAATCCAGTATCTACCTTCATGCCAGCAAAAATTGGTTCACCATACTAGTACAGAACTAGTATGCTAAAAATGATGAGATTTCTCAGGACTATTAACAAGGTTAAAAGAAAATACAGCTTTTTCCTCTTTCAAAGACCAGCATTATGAAAATGCTCTGAATAAGAAGCAATGAGTGAGATCCTTCAGAGGAGGTGAGGACCTTCTGGTTAATGTGGACATGTGCCAATGCATTTTTGCAACCACTGGAATGCGATATGAAGGCAAGCATGGTTATACTCTTTTTATGCATCTGTAAGTACACACGCCCTATTACTGCTGATGATCTCCATAAATATATCTGTTGTTATACGGGCACAGAACACATGTGTTTACAGTACAAGGACAAATGTGCAAGACACAGCTGGCTTTTCCTTCAGTTTCATTGTGTTGTCCCTGTTGGAGGACCCAGGATTCATGTGCTACGTTTCCCCAAACAGAACATTTCCACACGCTTGTGCAGGCAGCAGGGGAATGAGCGGGTGAGCGAGTGAGAGAGAGAGAGAAAGCGAGAAGGGTTCTTGGGTTTCTGTAGATGATGATCAAGACGACAAGAAGCCAGAGAGCATGTCAGAGCGTCTGTGCGGTCAAGTCTGGTTTCGCTCCGCCACATCAGTTTTGCTCAGTCAGAGTGATGGTTCAGAGAAACACCCAGCAGACCTTTCACCTTCTGCCTCTTGTGTCATTCTTCCTTTGCCACGTGTATTCTTTGTCTACCTCTGTATCCAGGGCAGAAACAGGACAAAGGAACGTTTCTGTCATCTTCTGTGTGTTGGTAATGTTCATGTACAACTTCGCTTGCATCCATGTCTGTCTGTGTGTCCCTCCATCAAAACTATGGCTGTGTGGGCGTGTGACCTTTTTGTGTGTGCGTGTGTGTGTGTGTGTGTCTGTCTGTCTGTCTTTTTTGTGCGCATGTCTGTCATTGTCAATTGTTAGTATCAGCATGTGCATGTATTCATGTGTCCTGTACAGGTGTGTGTGTGTGTGTGTGTGTGTGTGTGTACATGGGTCAGACCAGTGTTCCAGGAGCGGGTATGTCAGTACTGGGCTCTTTCAGTGTTAAATCCTGCATCTGTGAAGGGAAGGGCTCCTGGTACAGGGACAATTCCAATGACCTGCAAGAGTCAGACACAGCAAATCAACACACAAGTACACAACCCTGACTGCTGCATGTAACAGCCCTAACGGAAAAATAACAACTGTAATCAGCCTTCAAAACCATCATTGACTAATCTGTAGCAGTTTCTGTAGGTGTTCACCAGTTACTAACCGGTAAAGAATAACAATAGGCATCATATGTCAAAGTACAGCAGGGTTTTATTCTGAATGACTCTGAATTAAGCTGCTAACAGCAAATCTGCTTGCTAATATAAATACCTCCATGTTTTTGCTTAGTTCTCCAGAATCTCCAGTATCATAATCCGACTGCTTTGTCATGTTGTCTGAAACAGTCTGAGAGCAGCACGCCATCTGTCTGAGACTGTGTTTCACACACTGGAGGCAGTGATGTACGCTATATCATCACCAAAACAAATAAATATTGAATTTACACAGAGAGCGTGTTGACTTCTCTTCTGAGTCAGCCCTAGAGAGAGAGCCTGTCTGATTCCCGTGAGGCGCACGTATGTGAACACAACCATGCACACGCATGTACATGTACATGCATACACATGCATAGGCACGCACACACACACACACAGGAGGTACCCACCTGCCCTGCAGAGGGTGCCCGTGGAAAGTGGCAGACTGGGGCAGCTGGCTGTATCCAGGCTCAGGCTGGAAGGGCGGGGGCTGGTGGGCGGAGGGGTGGGAACTGTGCATGGAGGGGGGCGTTCGGCGGCGGGGCAGTGCCGCGTCCTGCACCTTGCCGGCCGTGGCGGCGGAGGCGGCGGTGTGGCCCAGGGTGTTCCGCAGGTACCAGTCCCTCAGGCCCTCCAGAGCCAGGGCCTTGTGCAGGCTGCGGGTGGAGTCCTCGGGGGTGCCAGCAGGGAAGGGGGCGGGCCTGCGGGCAGGGGCGGGGCCGGGGCCCGGCTGCTCCAGCTGATAGGAGTACAGGGCGGCGGTGGAGGAGCCGGCGGAGCCGGGGGCGGGGTGCGGGGCCTCGGAGTAGGTGGACAGCAGGATGGCCTCCTGTTGGTGCTGCTGCAGGGGGATGAAGGGCCCGCAGGACTTGGTGCGGGTCACCTTGACCCGGCGCGGCTCGCCCGGTTTGCCGCGGAGCAGCAGTGGGCTGTAGGGCGGGGGCCCCGGCGCGAAGTGGGCCGTCTGGGCTGGGGGAAAGCCGTTGAAGTGGGGGGAGGCGACGGAGCTGGGGACAGGGGCGCAGGACCCGTCCGGCCAGCCTCTGACGCCCCCGCCGCCGCCGCCAGCCTGGTGCCGGTGCTGCTGCTGCTGCTGCTGCTGCTGCTGCTGCTGCTGCTGCTGCTGCTGCTGGACCTGCATCTTCTGCTGCTTCCCCCAGATGTAGTCCATGAGGATCTCGTTGTAGCCACCCCCGCCCCCGCCCCGGCCCCCCACGGACGAGCGCATCCTGCCCTGGTCGGCGTGGCCGTTCAGGTGCCTCTCCGGGCTGCCTCGGTGCACCTGCCTCAGCCTGCCCTCCGTCAGTGCCTCTGAGCTCTTGTACGGCCCCCCCCTCGATGGCATGCCCGTCCTCGGCCCCGCCTCCTCCGGGAAGACGGTCCTGTCCAGGAGGGCCTCCGAACTGTTGCTACGGCGAGTTCGGGCGCTGTAAGGGCAGCCTCCCCGCTCAAAGGACCCCGAGGAGGACCCCTCCTGAGACTGCAGCGGTACCACCTGTGGTACATCAGGGCTGTCTGACCAGTGCTTTCCACCTGATACCTCTGACCTGAGGGAGGGAGAAAGGTAAGATGCTAAAAGCAGAGTCCCTTAACCCTTAACCTTTCAGTTCACAGCCATTTCAGAGTTTTAAATTAATTTGTTTTCAAACAATATTCCCTTATAATAGCACCGAGCCAACAGTGGGTTAACCATACGAGATTGTGGAAAAAAAATCACTCTTAATAAAATGGCAAGGTTGAAAAGGCACAGTATGAGCTTTGTCGTGCTTCTTCTTAGTCATGCCTCTACATCACGCAAATTCTAATTTACAAATGATCAATCTGCGCACGACACATACCGCCATATCAAAGGCCCGGCATATTGGATGGGAAAATCCAATCTCACAGAATCTGAGCGCCGGTGAATCCTATTACCGCGTGTCGCTGCCGGTTAAATTTAGCCCATCCAGGCCCTTCCTCTGAGGAAGCCTGGGCTGCATTATCACCCTGTATCTGACGTGTCCTCATTACAAACCCAGCTGCTTCCCCTGAGCCGCCAAGCGGCCATTTGCAGAGGGGGGCGGAGCTCAGCAGGGGGCTCACCTGATGTGGACGCTGGTGGGGACGGTTCGAGACAGGAGAGGGGTAGCAGGGACGCTCCTGCCCTCCACATTAGAGACGCTGCGGGGGAGAGAGCGACTCGGGCTGCGGGGAGAGGGGGGAGAGAGGTGCGTTAAACCCTGCGCTCTGACACTGCGCGAACAGGGGGAGAGAGGTGCGTTAAATCCTGCGCTCTGACACTGCAGGTAACACAGCGGCACCCCGAGCCGCACACCCACCCTACCTGGCTGAGCTGGCCATGGAGTTGCGACGCGTCCTCATCTCGTAGTAGATCTCCACGGGGGACAGCTTGCGGCAGATCCGGCTGTCGGGGCTCCCCGGGGCCAGCCGGGGCCTGGAGGGGGACAGGCCGTCCGGGGCGGGGCCGGGGGACGACTCGTCTGCGCAGGAGAGGGGGAGAGGGGCGCACACTGACTCAATGTTTGCTTTATCACGAACGGGTTTGTTTTGACACAGCCGGCTCGTTCGCTTGTGCAGACATAATCGCAGGGACACTCTGAGCACTGTGCTGTACAGCTCAATCAGGAAAGATGGACCAAAGACAATTCAGCCACATTTTGCTAGACACACAGGTCTATCTAAAGAGTTTTTTTGATCTCCAATTTGACAGTAAAGGAATGTGACAGTAGGACAACTTATTGCATTCTCTGTTGTTGGTCATAGAGATGTTAGCCTGTAAAAGCGTATGACACATTGATGGGTCATCATATGCTGAAATAAACTTACCAGTATACTGCAAATTTCTGGAGTATGTTGGCTTTAGGCCATTTAGGTGTAATGCGAGGTAAACAATGGAATGAGTCACAAATAGGGTGAAAGGTTTACTGAAGGAGGAAGTGATGAGGTCATCGATGGATACAAGTCATTTATGGAAATCAGCACTATCACAAAAACCCTTTCAGCTCTGAGTGAGAAAAACTTTATTTAATCATCTAAGTTCAGAGGAATCTAAACCCACTGACAAATGTTGTCCAATTCAAATTGTCCAATTGTTGTCATTCTTCAAACTTAAAAGCAAATTCTTTCCCTGTATGGGCTCAAAATTCAACAAAATGGCATGGAAATAATATTAAGTATTAAACAGACCATGCCGTGGTGGACTGATGTTAATTTACTCTGAACTGACTCTATAAACAATGCAAGCTGTACCAGCTAAAGTAGAGGTCTGTCTCAAAGGCTTCAGTGATATTAATAACATGTTATCGCTCCTATCTGAATGGTGGTGACAGTTCACAAACCCTCCATTCACAAAAACATCTCATTCTGTTACTGGCCAGTTATTGCATGGTTATGTTCAGCTGATGTTAATTTCTCTGTGAAAAATAAAAAATACATTTTTTTATATGATCATCCAGCTGTCAGCCATGTGAATCTGCTGCATAATGAGTAGCCACAGTTCCCTGCACTCACCATTGTCCTGGCCTGTGGAGTCGGACATGGAGCTGCTCTCTGACTTCACGGTGTCATCTGAGGAAACACAAACACACACACACCTTACATCTCTGTTTGGCAGAGGCAGCTCAGATACACACACACACACACTGCAGCGTGTCTGAGGGCTGCAGTTTGCCGGATTGTTCCCTGGCTGTCATCGCGTCTCCAGGACAGCTTTTCCTCTCAGCTCCTCTCCGAGCTCCGTCACCTCAGGAATAATGACAGGAAGGGGCCCTTTGCTCTGCAGTTCCTGTCCGGCGCTTTCACAGCGTCCTGTTTCTGGAAGGGGCTGGATTTTCCAGGGGGGTGTGGAGGAACCGCTTTTCCTCCTGAACTTCGCAACCCCAGCACAAACACACCAGCCTTGGCAAGAATAACATCATGGCACACAGAGTCGCTATCACACACACACACACTCTCTCCCCTTCACTCACACACACTCTCACTCGCTCACAGAGAGAGAGAGAGACACACACACACACACACACACACACACACACACTGCCTTTCTCACTCACTCGCACACACTTGCTCTTACTCCCACGGTCCAATCACCTCCTACCTGTGAAAAGCTGACCCATCTGAGCCCCCCCAGGCTGCACCCCCACCCTTCCCAGCTGCCCAGCTGGCTGCCTGCACTCTCACCCTACTTGGCACAGCTGGTGTGGGCGTACCATTCCCCACACCCAGCAGCTTCAGTCCTTCCACTTCTTACAACCAGGTTGGTGTACAGTACGTTACATTATTGTCATTTAGCTGGATAAGATGCTCTTATCCAAAACAACTCACATAGGTACCTTATCCAGAGGAACAAGACAACAGTGCGCCAGCAGTGTACCAAGTCAAAGCTGCCTTTTGGGTCCTGGTAAGACCTGGTATGGCTTTTATATACATACATGCATGCATATACATGCATATATGCTGTGTGTTGGGACTGCCCAATCAATCCCTGAAGTGACCAATGACCAAAGACCAACCACTCCTGCCAAGGATCAAAGCTGGGTGGTCTCTGTTTAATAGCGATGTTCACTGGATAGTTAGTTGCAATGTGTGACATAATTTTGTTCAGTGATGAGTTGAGTAGTGGTTCTCTGGTTGCTGGGTAGATTCCCTGCTAGGGCACTGCTGCTGTACCCTTGCTGAAGGTGCTTAACCTACAATTGCCTCAGTAAAGCCCCGTACACACAGGAAGAGACAAAGCAATTTAGGTGACTACCAACGGGAGCGAAGAATACCGTTGACAGACAGATGACGCCAACGCTGAGTTCCCCAAACGTTTACCACAAGGACACAACGTCCACAACTTTGGTTCCTACCACTATGGCTTTGATCTTTACTGTCTATCTGATCTATAACTGTACTATCTGTGAACTAAAAAATTAAACATGGGTGAATTGTCACTGTTGAAGCGTAGCTCTGTCCATATGCATACACTAGCGATATATTTATGGTCTTGAAGAACTAGCCAGCTTCTGCTTGTTTCAGAAACATTTGGGGTGGGAAATATACAAAAGGGATACCTAGACAACCAGAGCCTGCAATGTCCACTAGCGACCAACTGTCAGCTACAAAGTGATAGGCGACAAGCGAATCACTTTATAATGTGACCGGGACTTTAATGTCTAACTGTATAAATGGATAACATGTAAAAACTGTAACCTATGTAAGTTGCTCTGGATAAGAGCGTCTGCTAAATGACAGTAATGCAATAATGTAATGTGTCCTTCTGCACAGTGCGGCGTTACCTGTGTGGCAACCGCGGTGAACTGTCCTCTTGCCATGAGGAGGGTGCTGCTCTGAGTCAGTCTGCCTGCGGAGGGCGCCACTGAAGAGAGCTTTTTTCTGTTTCCTCTGACAAGCTTCCTCCTCCTACAGTACACAGATCCATAGTATCACTTCTGACTGAGTAAATCATGCAGTTCATATACTCACAACTTATCCTCCCCTCCACCCTGATGATTTGTAGTACATTCGACTCACCTCTCCCTTACTAGAGTGCTTGGAACCATGGTGGGCCAATCCACCTCTGCGCCGTACTTGGGGGGGTCTTTCTCCTGTCTCTAAGGGAAACTCTTTGGGAAGCTCTCCTGTCAATTCCTGCAAAGACACAGAAGAACATGAGTTCAACCTGCATTCAGTTCAGGTTAGCATGTCACAGACGCACACATAAACCTGACTTTTAGTTATAGTCTTATTTTCACTGTAGCAAGCTTCCACATTCTGGGTAAATGGGAAGTCAAACTCACAAAAGGACACAGGTATGTGCATGCAGATGTCTGAGAAGAAAAACAGAGGGTTGGTGATGTGGACTGAATCTGTAAACACCACACCTGTGCATTAAAGGCTTAATGCATCAGCTGGCAGGTATTCTCCAAAAAAAATAAATAAATAAATAAAAGCCACAAGCCTTTTCCTCTCTGCATATTTCAGCACATTAAAACTCTACAGCGAATGCCAGCTTGACTGCCAGCATGCGTCAGGAGCTCAGGGGGGTATTTCACAGGAGAGAAGAGCCAGACCCAGAGGGCGGTGCCTGGGGCATCTCCGGGCACCTGCCAGGGCGCCCTGGTGCGGGGGGCCGGTGTGAGGCTCCAGCCGCCCGGGGCGGGTGTCGCGGCTAACGCGGGGCGATGCTCACCGCTTCCAGCAGGCAGACTCTCCTCAGCTCCCCCAGCCGGGCATTCAGCAGCGTCTGCAGGCTCCTCCTGCGCTCCTGCAGCTCTGACAGCCGCTCCGCCCGCGCCTTGCTGCTCTGCCCGCCCTGCAGATCTGCTCACACACATACACACACACACACACGCACGCACGCACACACATATACAAACAACCATACACACACACACACGCACACGCACGCACAGGCATACACACACCCACACACAAACACACACACACACGCGCACACACACACAAACAACCATACACACACACACACACACACACACACACGCACACACACGCACAGGTGTACACACATACACACGCACACACACATAAACACAACAACTACATTAGTCTTAGGTAACTGGTAGACTGAAATAAAATTATTAAGTTTTATAAATTTTCCATGTTTCTCTCCAATTTAAAAATAGAATGTCATACACAGATATTTTTCATAAATAGACGCTGAATAGTATCCCCCAACATGAAGACACCAACTAATGTACAAACTCTGTACCCTTATCAAGCAGTTCTGCACCTTTTTCTAATCGACTACAAAAGCAATAAGTCCTAAATCAGTTATCCATATGGCACTGCAGCACAGGACTGAGAGCATTAGAGGGTGGATGGTACTCCACAATGGAGAGCTGTACTTCAGCACAGCCTCAACAGTTCCCCTTCACACATGGGCCTGTAACAGTGCCACAGATCCACACGCAGCTGGGGTTTGGAGTGCTGTTTGTGGTTTAGGACCCCACAAGCTTAACAGCTCGAGCTCAACAGCACAATGGCACTGAAATGGTTTAACCGGCTGAAGCGTAACACTGTACATTTAGGCATAACATCACCATAGGGGAAAATCACGTGAAAATAAAATTTCAGTTTAAAACAATACATTTAGCTACAGACAAATGTTTAAAATTAGAGAGTACCAGATGCACCAGTGGAAAAAGAATAATATTTGCATAACATTTCATTCTTGTCATTTAGCAGATGCTCTTATTCAGAGCGACTTATATAGGTTCTAATTTTATCCATTTCTACAGCTGGAGGCAATTCCTGGGTAGGTACCATGCCCAAAAGTACAATAGTGCCGCAAGGTGGAATCTAACCAGCTACCTTTTTGATTACAAGCCCTGCTTCTTACCACTATGCCACACTGCTGCCTGCATTTTCAGGAATGCACTTCAAAAAACATACAGTGAAAAAAATGTAACAATATTCCAAGATTTTCTCTCTGGCCACATCAGTAGGAAAGGACACATTATAAACACAGCCTCAAGGATGGCCTCACTGCTTCCACACTCCACAGCCCCCCCTCAGACCGAGCTGTGCCAAAATACCAGATGGATCTGAGAGGAGGGTGTGTAATCCCTTTTTTGTCAGCCTAGGTGGTAATGTCAGTGTCACCGTTAAAGGGCCATGGTACACAAACACACACACATACACACATGTACAAACATATGGCACTGAAGGCAAAACTAAAACACACACACACACACACCCACACACACATAGACCCAACAGTCCCTAGAGATAACAGTGTTTTGATTCAGTCTCATGTTTCATCAATGCACATGGTGGCCTCTCACCTGGAGCCCCCAGGCCCATGGCAGTGATTGTGGGCCCTTTGACCTCCATGTCATGTGACTCCCTGTTGGTCCTGCTGCTTGCGCTTCCTGCCAATCGAACACTCACCTAGAGGAGGAGAGGGCAGGATTTCAGCAAGCTAAGACAAGTTTGAACGTCACACTTAAAGAAAGGGAAAAAAAAAGACATTCACAGGGGTGGAGAGTGCATGGCGTTTCACCTTGCAGTTGTAGTCATAAGTGCCACAGTGGTTTGGGCTTGTGGCCATTCAGTGCTTCCTGCCAACCGGCCCCTCTTCCACAAAGGTGCAGTGACCCCGAGGGCCTGAGGGGGGAGCCACTGTGCTGCTGCTCAAGACTCTTCTGACGCAGTGCCCTGGAACAGCAGAACGCAGTCAGAAACTCCTCCCACTGAAGCATGGTGGATCACACTGAGGGAATTTTACAGCATCGTGCTGAAGTGAAGAGATGGCAATTTCATATTTTTCCTCAGTGTTTACAGCAGTGATGCAACAGCAGAAAAGAATAAAAACATCAGAGTAAAGGTAACCTCCAGGCATTATAATCACCCATTTCTACTATTAGTTATTTTGTTGACGGATGGTCTTACTCAAGTGACATCCCCAGCATTTGTAGATACAAGCACAGAGTAGTACACTAAGATGTTGGAAAAACCCACTGCAATGTGTGAGGAAGCCCAAGTTACAAAAGTGCAAGTCTTGAGAGGATCAAACGTTCATGTGATTAAATAAGACTGTGGGATCAGACTGTGATCAGATGAGTCACACCGAATAACTCCTCCCTGATTTCACTCGGGCAGTCTGGATTTCATACTCTGCCTGGAGTCACACCGCCCAAAAAACCTGCAACGTCTGGTTTCATGAGCAGTAAATATCAGAAACATTCAGGTGAGATTAAAAAAAAAAGATGGCAGCCCTGAACTCTGGTTTCACCCTGCTCAGAACCAGAGCCAGAGCCTGGTTCACACTGTTCTGAGTTGTTCTTGAGTCACTTGTGCGCTGCACCACCTTCCCCCAGCCTAGCGCAGGGATGTTCAGGACAGGTCTGGGAACAGGATGTGAAGTTTGGGGAGAGGAAGTGGCTCATGGGGAAGGAAGTTGCAGAGGGAAACAGAAATGGGAGGCTCAGACCGAAAACCATAAACAACTACGCTGAGAGACATAATCATGACATGAATAACAAACTCCAACACTCCACCGCACACTTGTTTTTTGCTGGCTGACACTCACGGGTCTAAACAATGGAGCAGGCCCTCTTTTACCCATGTGTTAAGGACTTATATAATTGAGAGGAAAACATCTCCCCTCTTCCAGCAAACCACACTGCTAAAACCTTGGTTCTATTTTTGTTTTCTGGCTTTTGCGCTAAATGACAATCTTGCAGAACCGTTTAATTATTCATGGTCAAACTGGCTCGGAGCAAACAATCATTATCTTTTCAATTTGTGAGCGTGCGGTTTGGTGGATCAGTCAGACCTCGTCAGTATCTGGAGAGAGGGTGCAGGTTTGGAAACCGCTCTCTCCCTGTGATAACACGCCACAGCGCTGAAGCTACACACAACAGGTTACCTCAGCAGAGAAACAGGAGCGCTGCTGACGTTAAAGAGCACCCCCCACACACACACACACACACACACACACACACACACACACACGCTCACTCAGGTGAGAACAAAGCACTTAATAATGAATAAGGACACCAGGTGGACAGCAATTTATACTGTGGGTTGTATTACCTTTACCTGTCAGACAGGCTGGCAGAGACATCAAGAGGGGAAAGAAGCCTGAACAACAGAGAGAGAGAGAGAGAGCACAGCACAAACAAACGTCTAGCTTTGTAGAGCTAACAGGTAAGATCAGTGCGTTGTTTTAAGCACTTCAGCCAACTGAAACCTTATATTGCCATCATGTTGCTGATAGTATAAAGCTCACTGGCTGCTCCAGAGGCTAGAAAGCTCTCGCTAGGTAAAGCAAACAGAGTGTCATGTCTACTCATGCAGGATGCAGACCATTACATTACATTACTGTCATTCATCAGACACGCTTATCCACAGCGACTTACACAGGTTCCAATTTTATCTATTTACACAGCGGGATATTTACTTAGAAAATTGTAGGTTGAGTAGCTTTCCCAAGGGTACAACAACAGTGCCCCAGTGGGGAATCAAACCAGCAACCTTTTGGTTACAAGCTCTGCTCTTTACCACTACGCCAAACTGCTGTCCTGTAAGACGCAGTGGCCAGGAAAATACGTATTTTGATTTTGTTGTGGCCTGAGTAGGAATTGCTACACTGTTTCTCGAGTTGAATATTCACCATCCCGACACACCGTGAAGTGAAACAAGGACACAAGGGCCTGCGGAAAACAGAAGGCACTTCTCCAGGGAGCTGGAGCCTGGCCCAGCTGGGCCTCCGAGCATCTGTCAGAAAAACCAAATGGGAAATGCAGGACAAATGGTCTCTCTCTCCCTGGGAACCTCGCTGGCGCTCTGGCGTCTTTATTTGCGCCGTGTCAGTCCCTGCGCCTCCCCCCCTTTCTAAAAGGAACTCGCTCCAAGAGCCGGTCCCGCCCCTCTCCGCGTTTCCCCCCGATGAGCGATCCTAAGCCGGGGCGCCTGACGCGGGCCCTCCTGTCAGATCGGACCGGTGCTTTCCAGCCCAGTCCCTCCTGGGAAAATTCCTTTCCCAAACTTCCATTCTTACACAAACAAAAAGCGGCGAGTCAGCAGTTTTCTCTGTCTCTCCTGGACCCAACCTGACCCGGCTGATCCCATGAGGAGGGGAGGAGGGGAGGAAGGGGGGAGGGGGGGGGGGGGGGGGCTGACAGACACACTGCGTCTCCAGTAATTAATCCCTCGCTAACGAGGCCCTGTCAGACCAGCTGCACTTCCACATGGCTGCTCACCTCAAACCGCCAGGTTTCTTGCACTGCAGCGAAAATGAATGGAAAGAAGGAGAAAAAAAACAAAAAACAAAAAGAAACATACTCTGGGCCCGGCGGTCAGCCCCCCTGGCTGAGAGAGGCAGCCAGCGTACAGTAGGGCAGAGTGACAGTGACACTGTGACTCTCTGGCCTCGCACCTCTGCTCCTGTGCCACGACGCGTCTCGTTCTAATGACTGACGGCCGCCGCCAGCTCTCCGCCTCCCGTGCCAAGTTCCTGCGGGCCTGCAGAAGGCCCGACCGCGACTACCCTTCCAAACCGCGGTGCCCTTCACACCTGCACAGAAACGCCGGGCCCCCGTCCACCTGCGCCCAGCCCACGGTTCGAAAGCAGAGAGCGTGTGGGTCTGGTCCAGGGCCAGGCCACAGCAGGGAGATCAGCGCGGACCCGGCGAGTGCAGAGGCTCACAGACAATAGCGTTTATCACTTCATTGCTCACCTCCGCGTGAAAGCAGAGGAAACCGTGATTACGGATCATGCTTCTGGACCGGCTCCAATCCCAGGACTACACTCTGAAAACACACTACACACTGAAATTTTAAGGCTATTTTAAGGAGACAAGAAACATTTCAAGTAAAAAAAAAAACACTTGCTAAAAAAAAAAAACCCAAAAACACATACCCCAAGTGGGCGAAACATGGACAGACATGTAATCAATATGAAGACAGAGAGGGCAAGGTCACACACTCCCAGCTCCTAAAGCACTTGTTTAAAATAATGCATAGTAAACACACAAACACCGCTGAGGATGTGCAAGCTTCCTCTTTTTGGTTGTAACACTTTTGTGCCTTGACTCTTCCAGTCTTTTTGTTTTCACACCGAAGGTCACTAATGACAGTGATGACATGCTGGTGTTATGGGCTTTTTTTCAAACATACAAATAATAAACTGGCAGTAATTTCTTCACTGCTAACAGACCAATGTGCTTAATTGTTGCTGTACTAAACACTTAGCTTCTTATTGAAGAAAAATATGTTGTTTATTACCACTGGCAACAACTGTTAACCGAATGTACCCGTGTGGAAACAACAACATCTTCCGGAGTTGCCCTCATCTGAGAACTGATTCTTCGTCATTTGTACAAGAACAGATGGGAGTCCAAGATCAAAACACTTCCTCTTTCAGACTGGGCCTAGCAGCAGGCCTGAGACATTTTCCGTTTGCTACTGAGAAGGACACTTTGGATGGAAAAAAGTGAGACCCAAGACAGAAACGGCCACGCCCGTACCGTCTTAAAGCTTGCAGCTGTTCGTCTGGTGCTCTCCATGCCAGGGTCACAGGCCGGAGGGAGGGGATCCAGGACATGAGATGTATTAAAAACAGAGACCTTTTCCCCTAAACGATAGCCCTGTTCTGAAGGCCAACACACCTCTTCAGGAGGGAAGTAGTCTCTACGGCTTTACACTTCTCCATTCACTCCTGTGAATGGGCCCCAGTGCTGGTAGTGAAGGACCCAGAGGTGAAACACAGAGAAGGAAAAGGGCAGGGTGAGCCAGCACTGAGTCTTTCCTCACTGGACCTGCCACAGGAAGACTAGTCATCAGGACACCGCCTCCCCACCCTCCCCTAGCTAACCACTCCAGTCCACCTCCACTGACTAGCAAGAGACCAAGGCTTTAGCACAGAGTATTCCAGTGGTAGTGCAGAGCAGAGGGGTCGAGCATGCCTCATCACTGAAGAAAACTGCACGCTCTTTTGTGGGGATTTATTACTGTGATCCTACAAATCTTTATCAACCGGCCGACAGATACTCCTTCAGCCATATAGCCGCGCGGAGAGATTTCACACAGTTCATAATGCTGAGGTACAAATGTAAATGAAAGCTGAAGTTAAATGAAAGGCTGTTGTGCAGAGGGCTTGCTCACCCAGAATCCTCCAGCAGAGATCAGACGAGCAGAGATCCCTGCGGAGGGGGGCCGGAGGGGAACAGGTGGGAACAGATGGTGCCCAGCGAAGGTTTGAGGAGAGGGGCAGAGCAGGGGGCGGGGGGGCAGTGCCACAGGGCAGGACAGCTGAGAATGAATTCACTGGCACGCTCCCACTCTATGACATCTTCAAAGCACAGCTAACCATGTTATAATACAGCCAGAGCAACAATTACAAACGCTACACAGAATGCTTCAGAGGACATTGCGTACACGTTGAGCAACCCACACAGACAAGCTAAAAACTGTGCACAGTTTTTCATTAACTTTGCAAGAGCTGCACTATGGAGTATCGTTATTATAATGCAAAACAAGACTGCTTTAACAATGTATCATAAATGCAAACCCTTTCTTTTGTAATTTTATAATTATAAGGCTGGGTGTCACACAGATGCTGGCCAGCCTGTCATAATTTTTTAACGAGCAATGATTATAAAACTACATATGAAAATTCCATTTACACACGGTACATACTAGGAATATTGTCATGACTGGAACACAATTTGACCAATAGGAACAATGTGTCAGAACTCAGCAGTTTATAAACTTGATTCTATATATTTTAAAACCTTTTCCAACAGCTCCCTCCATGAGCACCAAGCCAAAGTCATGTCAAAGTGGAACAAACAACACCCAAGAAGGCCTCTGTCTGGCAGCTCCCGGTTAGTGTGTGAGCAGCCCCCCCCCCGGTGTGGCAGCCGAAACTACCTGCACATCTGGTGGGCACATGCTCCCAGAAGCCTCCCCTCCTCTGTCTGGAGGCATGTGGAGAGACAAAGCGCTACCACCAGCCCCGCTACACACACACACACACACACAACACACAAGAAAGGCATTCTCAGACAGAACACCGCGTCCTCCCAGCCCAACAGACCAACACACAAAGTGCAAAGCATGCTGGGTATTCTGGGGCAACTCTGGCTCACACAGCGAAAAGGGGGCCATAATTCATCCTCTCCCGCCTTTGCTCCGGAGTACACGTGTGGGAATAAGTACAGCCCCCAGACAGACCTCCTGCCATCGGCTGAGTCCTGGGTGGCTTTATGGCCTTGTTTTAACTCCAGACTGGGTGCAACATGTGGAAAAAACCCACTGTGCACTCATTCAGGTAAAATAATTGCGGTCGGACTTGAGCAGGGGAAGAAAAGAACTCCAGAGAACCAGGTGACGCCAGAGACGGGGAGGTGGGGGGGGGAAATAAAGTGGGAAGAAAGAGGGATAAGGAAAGAAATGAAAAATAAAGCAGGCAGACAGGGGAAGGACTAATGAGAAGCAGACTGGCAGAGCAAAGACAGGATAGAGAGAGTGCGGGAGGGGAAAAAAAAAAGATCAAAAGATACTGACTAAGAGACAGAGGGAGACGGGGAAGGAGGTAAGGGGAGAATGAGGGCAACAGTGCAGAGAGAGAGATGTTGGGAGATAGAGATGGAGAGACAGAGAGATGGGAGAGGCACATCAGAGGCGGCAGAGAGAGAGAGAGACACACACACACGCGGGGAAAATGCGCTGATTTAAACATGAGCAGTGCGGCGAGCGCAGGCGGCCCCCGCGCAGCCCCAACGCAGCCCGCATCACATGGATGCAAATCGGAGCCCATTTGAATATTCAAAGGCCGTGGGCTACCCAGTCAGAGCTGGGGAGCTGAGGAACAGGAGGAAAAGACCACCCCCCCCCCTCCTCCTCCTCCTCCCAAATTCTGCAGTCTTTCTGAGCACTGTTAACTTTCGCTAGCAGCACACGCCACATAAAAAAACGCTCATCCTCACTCAAAGTCAAATCGCATTCGGCTGCACGCAGACAAAATGTTGCCCATGCCTCCACCCACGTGCTCTGGCAATGCCGAGACAAAGGGCAGCGCCGGGAATTGCAACTGGTCAGCTCCTTTGGTCTTCGGCTGGAGCGGTTGCATCAGCTGCATTTTGAGTAGGCTGCAGTGACTACACCCCAACTGGTCTGCCATCTCTGATCCTCACCCAAAAATATCAAAACAAAAAGCAAATGCCTTTTTCTGTATTCAGCCATCAACGTCTGCTGTGTCTGTATCTTCTGTTTATCATTTTGATTCACAAATTTGCATGATATCTATAACTGTGAGAACTATACTGCATTTTGAAAGAGACATGTGAGGGTCAGGAGGGGTTCTTTTTTGCCCAGGGGGGTTTTCCAAACAGGTGACCATTCAAGTCCAAAGTTTGATAAGAAGAGAATCATTTCTCACACAGACAAGCTGGTGTACAGTTGACACTGAAACCAAAAGGTGGATCGATCACTAACTGCTTTCAAATATAGCATCATTGAACTCCCAGTCCATGTACTCAAAAGTAAATCAAATGAATTAAAAGTACTGTATGGTAGTCAGTTACAGCCCATGTTTAATTAACACAGATGTAATGTCACACATAACAAATATTATATCTCATGCGGATGGGGTACTGCAGCCGAGCAGGATTCACAGATTCTGGGTGTACACTTACCCTCTCCCCCTTAATCTGCCAACAACCGCTCATACACTTTTCAACTAAGTAAAGAGAGAGCAACAAGGACAGTCGATACTGTTAAATATTTAAACACACACTCGACACCCTAGGAACGGCACAATGGTCCCCTCCCCCTCCCCAAACACAAAGGGACTCCAGTGGGCGGCTTTCACATTGTTTTTCATTTGCAAACGTTGCTGGCGGAGGTTGTCATTTTGCATTCAACCATCCCTTTTACCTGGGCGTCCATGAAAGCGAGACCAGCAAAAGCGCAGTGATGATTGCTCCAAAATAAACAATTGATCAGACCCACTCAGCAGATAAACCTCACCCACAGCCAACTGCTGCCCTTCAGAACGCCAGCCCGAGTTCTCTCACCTTTTCGGAACCCTACAGCTGACCCCGGAAATGTTTCCGGCAACTACAAGAACAGGCCATTGCCCTGCCCCGTGAATTCGGCAAATAAACAGTGGCATGTTTACGCAAGCCCAGATTCAGCTCCGCTTCAGCTTCGGATGGGTTCCCCCCCCCCCCCCCTTTACATGCCCTCAACGTGCAGCTCCTCAGAGGCTACAGTCTATCTCTTCCAGTTTTCTCTCTTACAGGATACGCGGAACG
The DNA here is from genome assembly GCF_013368585.1 of Megalops cyprinoides. NCBI lineage: Eukaryota > Metazoa > Chordata > Actinopteri > Elopiformes > Megalopidae > Megalops > Megalops cyprinoides. The sequence continues at coordinate 10,114,501 of NC_050589.1, forward strand.
GTCAGCCACAGGCCGAGCCAAAGCCAGTGTGTTTATTGTGACATCATGGAATGAGGAATCAGAATACTTTCAATGGCTCACCATGGGACACGCCTACCATAAACACACAGCACAGCAAGAGAGGTCCTGGCCTTTTGTTTCAGTGCGTTACCTCAAGACACACTGCAAAAAGGAGCAAAGGTAGAGTATATAAAATTTGTCATCGATTTTTACTTTTACCCTTCCTGCATTGTATTGTGATGCATAAAGCACGCCGCTGTGCGGGAATGCACAGATCTTCTCAGCCATCAGCCTTTGCAAAGACAGAAGTGCCCATTTACACAGCTATTGTAAAGGTGTGAAGAGTTACAGGTCTGAACCTGACTAGAGCCATTCACTGCAGCTGAGCAGTGCGCAGGGGCGGTGCGCGCTCTCAAGTGGTCAGGGAAACCTGAAACCTTCATTAACCTGTTGGTGTCTAACATGAAGCCTGTGATTTCCTCCCACAAGTAGACCCAACACAACTCAAATTAACTTATTACTGAATAACACTACTGCTATTCACACGTAATTTCATCTCTGTCAACTTCATTAGACTTTTGTTACTGGCAGCAGGAGAAAACAGGACACCTCCACAAATGCACAGAATAAGATGCAGACAAGCAGTGGCGTAGTCACTTTGGTTCCTGCAGTTTCCAGGTTTCCTGTGTTTTCAAGCTAGCTTGCACGTCACACGCATATGTTTTTTTCTTTTTAATTCACAAGCACTTCCTTGTCATGTTGTAATAACAGCTGGCATGGCTGGGTACAGGGGAGGGTGGGATGGAGGGAGTGGAGTGCAGCTGACCCCTGACGCTGCCAAAATGAATCTGAGGTCAGCAATACCTACGGAAAATTCAACAAAAAAAAAAACACACACACACACACACACACACACACACACACACATAAACAACCCCTCTGAAGAGAGAGTCAGAGCACATGTATTTCATTGTATTTTTAATACACATGACAATAAAAGTTGAACTTGAACTTGAACGGCCACAAGCTGACACTGTACAGGCCAGATACTTTGAATGTGGCCCATGAGAACAACACACAACCGCTGTAGCTGATATATGTCATACCTCTAGTCCACATATGGCTCTGATGGACAAAAAGCTGCATTTTTTACACTCTGCTTCATGTCCATACGTGTAATTTCATGCCATGTTTGTGTTTTAATTTAGCTGCTATTGACTGAGTAAACACAGCAAATGCATGCACTCTACACATCAAGCAAAGCTTATCCTACTGACATGGAAGCTAGTAACATGTCCTATTCTACATATTACAACCCCAAGGAAACAGGTCTGTTGATGATCGTCTAAGCTTTCAAGCCAGTGACCAATATGCTGATTTTTATACTGATATGAAAACTACTGATGCCAGCAGTGTCTACTGGGTTTCCAAAACTGGGGCTGATCAAACACATTGTATGAAGTATTGCAAAAGGTTTTGTATCCCAGACACTGATTGAGACCATGCCAAGCCCAGTTTTGGCCATGAGTTTGGTGCACCAGAGAGATGGAAAAGCATGTTCTGGATCTGGCTTTGCTGGGGCACCAGCTAGTTTTGGCCTACCAGAGAGAGGACTTGCTGGCCAATAAACCACCTGGCTACCCTACCCACAGAGAGGCCAATGGGCACTTACACAGGAAATCACAGACAGCTACGGCCAGAGCCCCTGCACACATGAAAGCTGCAGACCTCAGCAGTACTGCTGCAATTACACATTCATATTACTCAATCTGCACCAAAACCACACCAGGGAGGAGCCAGAGGCATAGCAGGGAAAACGAAACCTTTCTCCTGAGTAACATTTGATGTAGGTATTCTCACACATTTTTCGATAACGTCTACAAATATTAGCATGCATACATTCCACTGCGGGTTCAGTCCCTCCGAATGCCTGAAATGTGTGCGCTCGTATTAGAAACTGCACATGTCGATTTTGAACGTTGAGCTCATTTTGATTTTTGACCTCATGCTTGGTTAGCTGTGCCCCCTCCCCAGGCCCAATGGTTGCAGTTTGTCACGTTCCACGGACACGCCGCAAGGAGCAGCTGATCGGGGGCGGGGGGGGGGATTAGGGGCCGATGCGGGCCACTGCAGGTGCGGACAGGCGAGTCTCTAGTGACGCACCCGGAGTGTCAGCCGCACCGGTCCCGTATACACAGCTGCCACTGTCATGACCTCCGCGACCCCCCGCGTCCCCCCTGCCGGACACTCTCCCACTCAAACACATTCGCAGACGCATCCGCAGACAGCAACATGCCCTTCTGCAACACCGCAGTCACCGTCAGCGTGAATGCGCAGCACGAGCATTATGATGTCATCAAACGCCTTCTGTTCCTTCTACAGTTCACTTCAGCTATTCACACACTGTGGCCTGTGCTCATTCCAACTCACAATTACTTCCATTCGGTTTAAAAATCTAAATTCTGTCGCTGGGTAATTCAAATGATTTTATATCTAAGCCGACAACCCCAGACTGAAGGCTAAAAAAAAAAAAAAAAAAGAGGAAATCTTTAACAGAAGCTCGTGGCAACCGCCACATATATGGAAACAGCCATAATTCTTTCAGAAAATGTGTCATCAAGAGATACATGCATATAGACCGCTGGGTGTCTTCTGTAAAATTATGATGGTAATTTATTCCTATGCATTTTAAGCCTCTCTATCACAAGAGTGTCTGCCAACTTCAAAGTCTGTTCACTTTAATGTTTTTTTTTTCAGGTCATGACAGCTGGTTCACAAATGGGAGGCATGTCGATTTTCTATTTTTTTTTTAATCATTTTATTCAGTTCAGTGCAGTACTCTCACATCGTTCCGGTGCTTGTTAAAAGCAGACCTTATCGTAAGGTTGTAAAAATGTGAGCTTGTTTTTAAACATGCCAGCATGTGTGCATGCCTAACCCCAGTTGCTGAGAGCGTGTACCATTTTTTGAATGCCTCCCATGGCACAGGGTTCTGCCACTCTTACATATTCAGAGACAGGGGGCTACCCTTCATTCAGCGGTCTTAATATGCACAGGCGCAACACCATACTCCACTCCATTTTTTCTCCACATCATCTGTTCTGCATGGGTACACAGCCAACATGTTCAGACTACTGTCTGTCCCAAGCTCCAGTGATTGAATTCAGTTCAGTTTACTTTATTGGTACCCGTGGGTAAACTGGTTTTGCAGTTGTACTGAATTGTACAGTAGTACATAAACAGATCCCCTGAACAATGTTATATTTTTGCATCCATTTTAATTATCTTTAATATTACTTAAGCCAGATAATTTAATATAATTTAATAATTTAGTAATTTTAAGAATTAAGAGAAGCCCCAGGAACAGGTACCGCATTGCCTGCAATACAATACCAGAGTGCTGAGACACAGACATCTTAACTTCTTCCATCTTCACTTTTTCACCCCATCCTACTCTGTTACTTCACCCACACAATGAGACATTTGCTGCTATGGCCGTCCAGAAGCCTTTCCCTGAGACAGTGTCAGACAACCTACCCTGAGGCCCTGTCTCCTCTCTAACCACATGCTCCCCATCATGACTGCGCCCTGCCAGAGAAGGGCACTACAATGCCTCCTTTCCATCAGGACGGCCAGACACTGGCAAAGGTGGTGGTTTTGCAAGAGTACAATGGTGCACTTTTATTGGCCCTAGCCAGCTGGCAGTTTGGTTGGGCTAGGCCCAGTGGAAATGGGAGACATGCATGAATCTCAATGTGCAATTTTAACGTGGCAAAAAAAATAAAAATAAAAAGCTCTGCGGAGGTCATCCAAAGGCTTGGAGGATTAGAATTGACTTTGCTTCTTTCTAAGGGAGTTCTGTCCCCGTTTCACTACCCTGGTTTTCACGGCTCTAAGCCCATTTACATTTAGCACTGTTCAGCCTTCCTTGCAACCCACCTCACTGAATGTATGTAAATGTGGTCGTTTTGGGCCGCCCCGAGGTACCTCTGAGGACAGCTGGAACATGTGTGAAAGAAGCAGGCCCATCTGAGCAGCAGCTGCAGTCAGTCCAACAGAAACAACATAAGAAAAAAAAAACGGCCAGACCTGAGAAGAGGGTCACAGCAAATACCCCAGCGGATAAAATGCCGGAGAAAACTACCGCAAAATCCCACTGTAAATTGGTGGCTTCCTATAGGTCACTCTGTAAGGACAGGGACTGAATCGCAGCCTTTTACTCTCCCTAATCCCCGGAACATTCAGCCGGGGACCACCGCTGCCAAACACTTGTTCAGAGGGTTTACCATCAAACACTGAAGCTTTATCCTCCACCGCGCTAGCTGTGTCTGACTCACAAGGAAAGGAGAGGAAACGAGAGAACAAACACAAGCGGTGTTTGACCAGCGCGCTGACCGGACTCTTTAAACCGCTAAGTAAATCGCAAAGAGCGCAAACCCCGCTAAGCTCTGGGGGAGTACATCTGGACGGCTTTATCTGGCCTTTTGTGCAACATCCCCTTTGTGACACTTCACGCACGGGTGATTTGGAAATTCGTCAACACCACTTTAAGGGTGAAACATTAAGCCTGTTTCAATCTATAGGACAGTACCTTGGGATAACGGCATCATCAGACTCCAGGAAACCGATAACAGCTCAGCTCAATGGCTCCCTTTGACCGTCTGGCACTAAGTGACAACTGATTAGCACACCATTCATATCCAAGGGCCGGCTCAGACGGACAGTGTCCGTGTATGGTTTCTAGGTAGGTGCCCGACCACCTTAGTTACCTTACACACAAAGGTATCTCCAAAAGTAGGAGTCAACAAATAGCCCCTCCCCCTCCCTGTCTGGATTTCCATGCAAACATGACCGTCACCAGCCATGAAGTCATTGTTGACTGCTGATACACCGTGGTGACTCTGTTTGCAATACAACCCCTCGCAAGCAACGCTTTCAATAAAGACTGGCCGGCAGTGCACAAACAATGCTACAGCTGCATTTATGCCGATGAAAAGGGCATTGCTCTCGAACAGCAGGAAGTGATGTTACATTTGCAAAGCCTATTATACACAGTAATGCCATGGTACCAATGAAAATTGATTCACCAATTATAGAGCAAAAAACAAGATAGTTAACCACTCTGTGTAGGTTAAAATGTATATCTGTCACACACAGAGTCAAAGAAAAGCATTCTTGTCGCAAAAACATTACTTTATGCTACAAAGACTAACATTATGAACAATGACATTCCAAATACTTTTCACCAAAGATTTTGCCAATTATCACATTAGTTGATCAAAACATTTAAATAAAACAGAATTCATGTAAAGTATCTAGGTATGGGAGCTTTCCTTTTTGCTTTTTCAAAGCTAATAGACCACAGTAGCTCTGCTTAATGTTATTCTTTGATCGCAGGGGTATTACAGTTAATCACAAAACAACAGCCTGTAAGGTGAAAGCAAATAAAAGAGGGGCATATACAGCACAATGCTCGAAGGTAAAGACACACACTTTAATATTCTGAAGAAGCTATCCATTATTCTGTAAGACAGTATCTGTTCTGAGGATAACCCCTCTTTCCAGCTCACTGAGACCTTGGTAGTTTTTCCAGGGAATGAGCTGCAGATGGTGTGAAAAGGGAAGGGTTGAGGTTGAGGGCTGGGTTTCCTGCAGGTGATGAATCTGACTGAGATTGTCCTAATCATTCTTGATTTTTGTCAATTCAAACATTTTTGCAGTGACAATCTCTTTCTAGGCCCCTAGAAAACATAGCCATCCCTCACCTTCAGCTCCAACAAAAATGCAATAAAGACTGAACAGTGACACCTCAAGAGTAGGAATGAGGTGGAAGCCCATCCTCAAAGACACTAAGTAGATTCATCCCGTTTACTACACAAACAATGCACTGTCAAAGTTTATGTGGCGTTCTTTTTAAATACTATCATAACATTAAGTGGACACCCGCTGTTTAAACGAATATTTACAAAAAATACCCCCCCCCCCCCCCCCCCAACAAACTCTCCCCCTGTCTCTCTCTCACACACACACGCTCACGCTCACCTTCCTTCAGTCCTAACGTACTGAGCTGCAAACTTCGACTACATTCTTGAATCATACGGTTTGCCTTGCCATATTATTTCAGAGAAACGTATACAGTACACTTAGCACAGGTCTGCAGGTTACATGTTTTAGAGTATGATAGTATTTGCAACCACTGCCTTATCAAATGGCTTATTTTGGGTAATTTTGGAAAAGTTTCACGGTGCAAAATACGAGGCGCGGAATATTGCTTTCTCACGTGAAACACTATTTCAAGAAATGCGTTGACTACCCACGATCGCACAAATCCGCTACCACGCAAATAAACATTTTGCGAGACAATTATGACTAAACAGGATGATAATTACACAGTCCCTCACAAAACCGCTCACACAGAAAACGACAGCAACACATAATTCAACTGCATGTAGAATGAAATACGATGGCTACAATTAGGTCAAAAGTGTAAAAAACGACGAACAAGAAAAAAATTAACAGAAGCAAAAATATACTCTGTACCAGTATTAGTACAGTCGGCCTCATATAAATGTCTTGCACAAAGCTGGCACAAAAACAAAAGTTAACGTTTACTTTCTTAAAAGAAAACCCAACCCATTTAAAAATAACAAACATATAACGAGTCTTGCATTCAGACTGACAGCAACACTCACCTTAGTATTTATCCCTTCCTTCGGCGTTCCGTGACCCTCATCACTCAACTGGAGAGGGGGGAGACTGAACGCAGCACGGCAAACGTATGCTCGCTAGTGAAGCAAAGTCAGGCATCAGTCCCTCGGAGTCGTATTCCTATCGAAGTTGACAATCCGCCGAGAAGGCATCGGAGGACATGCCAGAAGCGTGGAAACAGTGGTTTTGCATAAAACGATCGTGATAAATCAAGCGCAAAAACAGAACGTTAAGACATACTTCCAGCGCGACTCCGCAAGGCTGTAACTATCGCTGCCCCTATTCCTCAGGTTAGAGTCACTCAATGCAGCTGGCTTTAAACAGACCAAACCAAACTCTCCAAACGCAAAGGGGTACCAGCAACAAACTTTGGAAAATTAAACTTTAGATTCAGATTTGGCAGTATAAACTCACGAACCACAAACGACCAGAAAGCTTAATGAGATATCCATAAACTTTCTCTTGTTTTTTATTTTGACTTAAGTTCAGCCGACAAGCTTTTTCGCCTTCACCTAAGTAAATGTTACTTGACCACCCCCTTACAATTCCTCGTTCGTTTGTTCCGAATAGGTGCGCAGAGTTGAGATTGTGTTTTTTTACCCACCTCATACCGTCGAGGGCGTCATTGTCACATTGTTCGTCGCAACAGAGAGGGAATTTACAATATACTGCTACCCAAGTAAATTCTTAAGTACTAAGCATGGTGATGCATAAAATTAAATTAAACCTACACTTACTGTGATTAGCAACCAGAAAGCCTCAGAAGGATCCGAACAGAATTGTGTGTAACTAAGGGCAAGTGTAAGCAAGGGCGTACATTTGAGGTCTCCATGAATGATTATTTGTGGGGGGGGGGGTTAGGGCTAGGGTTTTGATTATTGGGGGGGGGGGGTTACAACCCCATCCTCCCCGTAATTTACGCCCATTGATGTAAGATATTTGAATGAAATCTTAACACTTTTTCAGGATTTTAAATACCGGACAATTAGTTGCCAGTATATGAGTGTAACAAGTATGAGTATCTTTTTCGTTTCGTGTCACTGTTTTGCAGACAATAACAATGCTGGCGTCTTCTGGGGCTCCGTGATGGGTGCCATTTTTTCACTTTACAGAAACGACTTATAGCAAGCCATTAACTGGCGACCCACAGCGATCACGTGTTAAAATGGCTTTCAACAACAGTTAATCTCAATTTACCGTTTATATTCCATAGTGACCATTAGCAACGAGCACCTTGAGAGCGTTAGTAATTTAATAAACGACCGGTCTGATGCCATCCATGAAATATTATGCATCTGCGAGCTCTCTGTCAGCCAAATAACCTGGCTATGGACAACATCTTATTACACCAGATGAGTGGAGTCAGTCTTTAGTTTTGAATGTCACGTTTCATGTTGAACAATATCTTTGCATCAGAAGAAGAGCATCTTAGTGTTCTGCTTGTACTAAGAAACATTGGGAATTCCCCAGGACAACTTTCCCTTCTCTTGTGTTGTCCATCTTCAGATTTGTAGCCTCCCACTCTTGAATATCTTTTTTGGTTTAGCATTAGAGAAACACTCATAAAAGTAGACATCATTTCCTGGCAGGTGTTTTTTTATTGTTGTGGTTAATATATTTACTATTGTGAACAGTGGGACTAATTATAATTAAAGGGGGAAAAAAAACATCAAACGACCCACATGACATGTGGTGAGCTACTGTAACCAGTTATGAGGAGGAGAGGAAGATGCTGTAGTGTGTGAGTGCTGATACCAGAGCACATCCTGTTGGCAGTATGGCAGATAGCCAAGCTTCGATCCGCGTGGGAGGAGGGGATATTAAGAGGTACAGGCCAGTGTAATAAAATAGTGAGATTTCCCTCTCATGTGGGAATCAAGGTTGTGTACTGTACTACCAATTACAAAGTGCTTGGGTTTGATCTTTACCAGTAAATAATGTACAAAAAGGTTCTCATGGAGAACTCCAACAGCAAAGAAAGGAAGCCTGTGTTTGCTTTTGGCATCCGCAACATAGTTTTCTTCTGAAAATATAAAATACACAGGCCTCAATTATATGCTTCAGCCTAAACAGAGAACACGCACATATTTCCTTTTCAATTAACCTGAAGCTTGGTTAGTCTACTCTAACTTTATAACTTCTGGTGCCTATAGAAATAGTACAGAAGGACATGCATAGTTGATTTTTTAATAGTATCATTTTGTAGTGTCCACCCATCACAGAGCAATTAGTGAAACTCAAAGTACAGTGGAGTGGCGGTTTTGCATGGTCACTTTCAAACGAATCATCAGAGGATGTTTTGTACCCCTGCAGAACGTGTCACCAACAGGTGAAGCTTTTTTCCCTACCTGTCAGTGGCACCACACGTTGCAGATCAATCACTCTGAGGCCACGCTCAAAGCTCCTGCATTAGGCTCCTCCCTCCACCTGTGTGTTCATTTGTGTAGTGATCAGTCTCTGCTTGTAACTTTTCTGTTAAGGCTTTTATTGTAACCAGGGTACTTTTCATTAAAAAAGTGATCCAGGACAAGGGATGGTTTTGAAACGGCGACAAATTATGCATGCACACACACACACAAACCGCAAGTTAAGACGAAAAAACAGGGCTTTTTTTCCACTTCTTTGAATTGCACACAGTATTATAATTATTCTTTGCAGTTGTCTGGCATTTTAGCGCAGGTTAAGCCCTCGAATCACAGAGGATCATGGGAGCAGGCATGGGGTCAGGCGAGATCTGAGCGTGTGAATTTGAATAGGGGGAAGTTTGGCCGGAGCTCAGGACGGGGTGCATCCCAAGCCCCTTCCTGGAATTCTCCCTGGGCCGAGAGGGCGTCCTAACCAGGAGGGGGGGGTCAGTCCTACAGTGCCGAGCTCCAGTGGGCGTGGCCTCTGTGGCGCACCCCCCCCCCCCCCCCCCCCCCCCCCCGGCCCCCCAGTGGGAATTCATCAAATAAACTGCGGGGCAGGAACCTCACAATCGCCAAGCAACACAATGATACTGCATTACAGGTAAAACCCTGCTGATAAAGATCTGCTGGTGCCATTCTTATCAAATATCACATTTCCAAAAAAAAAAAAATAATAACAATGACATGAAAAGTTAATGGGTTCCTTCCATGCGAGTGGCTGTTTTTAGTCCCTCCACACAGACAGCAGAAAAATTTCTCCATTCTCTTTAAAGAGACAGCAGCAAGCTGGGATCTCACACTGCTTCAGGTCATGCATACAGAGGAGGAAAAAAAGCTTAATCAAATCAATGCAATCCTGCCCAGCCTTCTTCACACATGGCCTGATACTGCTAGGTGTTACTGATGAAAACATGGGGGAGGGGATTAGGGTGGCAAGGAAAGGGACATGCTGTTGAATTATGACTGTGGGGCTGGGATGATGAGGGGGGCGGTGCGACATGTCACCAGCTGGCTGCAGCTGGCGAAAATACGAAATAAGGAAACCTATAACTTCGACAACACAGTATATACCACAATATAGTGCGTCACAGAGGAATACAGTAGGCGTTGGAGCAGGAGTGAGATCAAGGCAGACAGACAGACGAGGGAGGGGAAGGGAGGGAAAAAAAAGGAGCAGGCTTGGGAGACCCGGTGTGATTTCGGAAACAAATGGAGATGTTTGGGAAACAGCCATCTGTTAAACAGATCACGACATAAAGTTCTCACCACCTCCTATTCTCACAGGCGCTTACAATTAGATGGTTTGAAACGCTGCTTTATGACAACGCAGCCCCCCACCCCACCCCTCCACCCCCATCCCTCACTCCCCTACCACAACACATGAAAGTTCAGCAACACTGGGAGGCAAATGGCTCGTCCAAATTAGCGGGACATGCAAAGGGGCAAAAACAACCAGAGGGGCATTCCGTGGTGTGCAAACCTCTGCCATCCTTTGTAATTGTTTGTAGCAACACTAATATCTAATAATTTATAATAACAATTCCCTCTGTGTTTGAAAGGCAATAATTTCATTGGCCTATTATCCAGTTTCATCAATAGCATTTTCAGTTATTATATTATATTGCATTATATTATATTACAGACAAACACACAGGGGTAATCGCACAGTCTGTACTCTACGTATCGCTGGCTCGGCTTCCTGATGTATAACTGAAAATAAAATGATTTTCATGTTTTGCCTGAGCAATGCTGATTGCTCATGTCACGTTTATGAAGGGTAATCAATAAATGTAGCAGACCGTAAGGCATCCACACTCACAGAGTATGACAGGGTAACGCCCCTGAAGTACAGCTGCTTCAGTTAAGATTTATAAGCTTCAGTGCACCTGTATTAATTCCTGTTTGCGCAACACAACCAAAGAACAACAATATCACAGCACTGGTATCCTTATGGTGTATTTTATTCTCACTGGCCACATTCAGACCTGACTGGGCCCTATATTCCTTATTACCATTCATCATGAATAACCATGGCTGCATAGCTCCAGAAGGAAAGGGCCATTATAAGAATATACACCATTACAAGAATTTATGGCATCTCCATTACATTAGCCCGAAGATCCATCAGACATCACATATTGGGCTCTCTCACGCTGGTAAAGAGCTACCAACTAGTGAAAACAGTGCTGGCGAGAAAAATTAAAAAACTTGCAAATGGTCACTTACTTACAGCCAAGTAGCCAACTAGCTAGGAGAAGCAAAGATGCAACGTGATACATTTTATTGCCCTCCTGCATCATTCGTTCTGCAACATTACATCATCGGCGGTTCTCGTTTCCAGTTTTTTTTGCAATTTTTATTCATTTTTAGCTAGCTGGGTAGTGACCGTGTAGAAAATACCCCCCCGATGTGAATGAACCAAAAAACAAAATTCCCCCCCCCCCCCCCATTACTCCTTCATACAGCAGCAAACAATGTCTCCATCTGGCTGGAAGTACGGATTTCTATTTACGGGAATCTATGCTATTTACTCTAAATTGTGTCAGGCTGCTTCCTCCACTGTTCATTCAAGTAACATACTTGTGTAGTGCAACCACATCCCGGCCTGAGTATTTCAATGTCATACAAAACAAATAAACAAATAAAACAGGCATAACTTTCTTTGGCCAAGTTTGGCCAGGTTGGATATGAATGCAGAATGTTATAGTCATAGAGCTACATACCAGAGGTAATGTAAGTGATACAATATTTGCGGCCAGAGATATGAGATATGAATGCAGAATATGGAAATAAGCATTCAATAGTCATTGAAAAGCAAAATGATACACCCCTATTAGGTCAAAATTTAAGTGTGACAATTGATATCTTCCCAAAATGGCTGCAGTAGCCATTAAACCCTAGCACTCTATTATTCTCAAGAACAGTTGCTCCAGTTGTGGTTTATCAGTTTAGAAGTTTAAATTAAAATAAAAGCACATGAAAGAGAAACGTTAACTTTTCCTAAAAGAAAAAACATCATCTAATTTTATTCAATTGAGATGTACCTCATTTCTGTCGTCACTAAGACAGACCTGAGCAACATGAACACTTACATTGGTGCATAGACACTTATACAGATAAGGGTCTATGCACCAATGTAATTCTCCATGAACCAATGTAATTCTTAGGACTGTCTTTGTGACGATATGATGTAGGAGAAGCAGACAGCGAAAGCTGAATCTACACCACACTATCTGTTTTTTTCTGGTGGCAGTAATGATGTGAAGTACTAGGAGCGTGCTCCATTTAAGACAGAAGGGCAAATTTATCTCCTCAGTGAGAATGAAGGTCTGTGAAACAGAGACAAAGTATGTGCCTTCCTAGTTTGGCACGGAACAAATCTGAACACTTGCATTCCAAATTCCATATCAAAAATGCATGCTAATTCCTAACAGTCACGCAACACATGATGGGCTCTAGAGACCCATTTTAGTCCCCAAATCGAGTGTCTAGGACCTACTTAGACACTGTGACTTGTTGGTCTTCAAACGTCCTTGTATGGGCAGTGTCTCCACAGGAGAGTTGGCAGGGTGTAGCAGCTCTCTGGAGACAGGCTGTTCTCATACACACAGACACAGACAGAAACAGACACACGGTGCTTTAAAGCTAGTCTGTTGCATAACAAACAGGAGATTTATCGAGCAGAAGACAAAAGAGCAGAGACGGCCAAGTGATGCCTTTTTTTTTTAAGATAGGCCCTTGAATAAACTTCTTCCACACGTTGCAAGGGTGGGGTGGGGGGGGGGATCTCAGAGCAACAGCTGATTCTGACAAGTTTAATACAGTTTCTTTAGTCCTGTGCCAGTTGGCAGAGGCTCACTCTCGCTAAACCTTATCCTAGAGAAATCCAGCTAAAAAAAAATCTCAGAATCACTCCCTCCCTCTTTTCCACCCTAATCCACAACTTGTTCAAACTCGCTCTTTGGAAAAAAAGAAATGTCAGCCTTAAATCTGTAATCACTTTTTCCTGCTAAAATTCCTTCCCTGGCACCCAACTTTAAATTTTCAGAACTCTAAAAACGTTATATGTTTTAGAAGCTAAAAAACTCTCTCTTGTGCTTCTCTAATATATACCTCGACTATCATTTTTTCTAAATTCTCAGAACATGGATATCCACGCTAAATGTTTGGAGAGGTGGCATTACAAAGTAATTACTAGGATAAAATAAAGTACCTGCAGCGCTTAGAGCAAAGAGCAGTGAAGCAATATTATCAACAAATGTATGGAGCCCTTTGCCGTAAGTGTGGAGCCGCGCTGATACGCGCCGTTGGCTGAGGCAGTGCAGACGCGGCTCTACGTTTACACTCGCCTAGCGGACTTCAGCCAGGTGGTCATCCGAGGCGGAGCTTTTCCAGCGGGGCCGTAACCGCGCTCGGGAGAAGAGAGAAGGGTGTGTTTCCTAAGCACGGCGTATCGCAGACAGCGTTGCTGGAAAGGGGGGCGATGGAGTCAGCAGCGGTCGTACCCACGCCGGCTCTTCCTCCCGCTACGACCTTGTCCCCTCGGGGGACGAGCGACCCGCCCGCAGGCATCGGGGCCGCCCCTGAATCCATCTTCCTCCGCTTCCTCAACGCACATCCATCACCTCGAAGCCCCGCCCCCTCCACCACTCTCAAACGCAATCCTCCCTCGTTTTTGCACAAGTGGTAATTTGCCTGACATCCCCCTGGAAACTGGGATGTCATGGAAGAATAACGCATGCTAAAGCCCTTGCCTGAAAATGTAAGGGTCGTAATTAGCCAACACATGTCAAAATATATCACATATTGCAGAAATATCAATTATTCTACAAGTATTGTATGTAATTTTCTTGGGATAGTCCCAACAATAGGAATGTATAATTGCATATAACTGTACATACACAGAGAATTACAGTCACTACAACATAAATAGAATGCAAATAAAGGTGAAAACAGTGTTTAATTGTTATCAAATATGACACAGCCACACAAGGGACACGCTCAGCCAGAGTGTTAAGAAAAGCTAGGTCATATTTTTATAAATGCTAAATCAATTAAATACAGAGCAGGAGAACATCATTATTTCCGTGTCACTCCTTCCTGTGTGCAACTATGTATAAAAAAGTTGACTTCGCAAGTATCAAGCCAGCTTAATGTCCCTTGAATTTCACTGCACACCAACGGGGGTTTTAAGAGGCTTATTCCTTTATTCTGCTGTACTTTCCAAAATGTCACAGCAGACGATCTACACTAATTCTCTTTTTCACCTTCCTTTCTGTTTTTTTCCTCTTTCTTTTTTACCCTCTGGATCCACAGAAGAGAGGGAGACAGCATCATACATATATTTATATTCATAGACAGGAGAGATCAAACGCGCAGCGCGAGGATGAAAGTGCCTTTGAGAGGGAGACGTGCGCGAGCCGCGAGTCCCGGGCACTGCAGCGCCTCTCCCCGTTTCAGCCCCCCTTGCGCGGCTTTGGGCTGCTGGAGTCTCAGCACCACCGGGCACGACCCAGTACCCAAACAAACGTGGGAGAGAGGACCATGGCATCAGGACAGAGGAGCTCCCCCTCTGTCTCATTTGTTTGTACACTGCCATTTTGGGGCTTGTTAATGTTTGATGTTTTATATACATACATTTATATATTTTTGCTCTGATACATGCCTCTGCAAGCATGTTATTTTAACCTTCTGCCCTCCTTATTTCGCCGTGCTCTGACTGCCTGCCGCTCCACGAGCCCCCAGCCAGGCTGTGAGTCTGAGGCCGGCTTCAGGGGAGACTTCAAACAGCATGCTGGCAAAGATGTGCTGTTGTGATACTGGGCGCGGGCGGGGCCAGTGCTGCAGTGCAGAAACCCAAACACAGCTGTCTCCTGTGCGCGCCCCCCCCCCCCCCCCCCCGCCCCCCTGCTGCTGTGACAGCTCCTCTCTCCTTCCACCTCCTCCCTGCGGGGCCCTCAGGGACAGGGGGACGTCACCTCTCCCACTGCCACAGGCATAGCTGCACAATGGCGGAAGCCGTACGACAGGAAAACTTCAGTGCAAAAAGCACAGTTTCAGACCTTCGGGGTGTCGTTCGAGGAAAGGAGCCGACACAGTTTGGAGCGTGTCCAAAACTGACACGCATCTTTACAGTATTTATGAATAACCCCCCCCCCCTCCTAGCCCACTTGCGAGTGTCTGTACTTTCAAAGGTTCTCATCTCGTATCTACATTCCACAACCTGCTGGAGGACTTGGGGAAGGGATGAAGGGTGAGACGGGGTGCATGCGGTCGCCGTGGGGAAGAATGTAATGTTCCCAAACAGACTGTCATGCTTTTACATTACATTATTGTTATTTAGCTCTTATCCAGAGCAACATACATAGGTTACAGTTTTTACATGTCATTCACTTATACCATCAGGCATTTACAAAGGCAATTCTGGGTTTAAGCACCTTGTCCAAGACATGTAAGCAGCGGTGCCCCAGTGTGGAATCGAACCAGCAACCATCCAGGTTAAGAGCCCTGCTCCTTACTACTGTGCTACACTGTCACCAAAAACACAACTCGCAAAACACGGCCCTGGTCCCTCACTACTGGAATAAACCAGCCCCGGAGCCAGTGGGTTCCTGCGCCCTCCACACACAGCTTTCAATTACCAATTGATAAAGACCCTGAAAAAAACACCATCTCACTCTAATTAAGGATATAAATAAACCCGGGCGGAGTGAAAAAAAAAAAAAGAAAAAAATAGGCTCCTCCAGCCCTGGAGAAGGCGCGGCCAGACCAGGCCCCGGCTTTAATGACAGCATGCGCACTCTGCCGCGCTCTGAAGAGGCATGAAAGCGCGGCACAGTTGCCGGAGTGGGGGCTGGGGCGGGCGGAATAACCCAAACACTCCCAGCTGGATCTCCAGGCTTGTCAGGACCTGCTTTCCTCTCGCTCTCTGCTCGCCGTCGTCGAGGCAGACTCCCGCCGGGTTACCGGGGGGGGGGGGGGGGGGGGGGGGGGGGGGGGGGGGCGTTTGATGTCCAGCAAGCAGATCCAGCAAAGAATGTTCTCTAATCAAGCCTTCCTGGCAAAGGATGCCTACAAAAAATTAATAAATAATTAAATTATTATTGCTTCAGTTTTTTTTTTTTTTTTGGGGTCAGCCCCGCTGTCTCCGTGGCGCTGAGCTCCACACATCAGGTTTGCTGGAACGGAGCAGTACCTCCAGGAGCTGGGGATTCCTCGCCTGGCTAATGAGGGCTCATCTCTGCGTCTTGGCTCTGCAGCGTGTAACCGCATGCCTCTCTGAGGAAGGCTGCTCAATCACTTCGCCTTTACAGCATTCCCAGAACAGGACCTGGAGCTACTGCCACCTTTCCCCACCTTCTTCCAGCCAGGCCATTATCCTTCCTCTGGAATGAGCAGCCGCTCTGTTTTCTTTTTGTTATTGTTGTTGAACTGACATCATGAGCTCACAGTCGTATCTGTTTCACTCTCTGTGATTTGATTATGTCAGCAACAACATGGTTGAATGCATTATGGTAAGGAGGAGTATTTGTAATCACTTTATGCTTTTGCCTTCAGATTACTGGAATCTCAGCACTTTTGCCCATCCGCTGTTGTTTGAAGTCTGACAACTGTAGCTAGATAGCTTTAATGACACCGACTCACTCCTGTACCTTCTCTGAAAGGACACGATGGAAAAATAACACGATGTTTGACAGGAAAGGAACGGACCAATCAGAACTCTGCCCCCAGATGACCCCTGTTGACCCTAATAGGCAAACGACCCCAAGCCATGACAAATGGATGGATGAAAAAACAGGATGCGTTATAAAACTACACTCAGGCTACAGAGGTCTGCGCATCCATCCCGTTATTCAAACGGATGAGCATACTCTAGTTTTTATGAATGGAATGGACACATCTCCTCTGGTTAACACCTGTAGCCCAACCCACCTTCAAGCTCATTGGTCACATGTTTCACCTCCTCTGAGCTCCACGTTCCTGCAACAGCAGCACAGCGCAGCCCAGGTGGCGAAGCTACAGTGACAACGTGGACCTTGAGAGCTTGAAACATTCAAGCACTTTCAGATTTATGACTGCTGTGGCAGGCAAGATGAGAAGGCGCACCCCAGAGCGGCCCCCTTTGAAGAGGGTACACCCTCTCGATGAATCTAGTAATTACAAAAAAACTGGCCATCAGCGGGTTGACCAAACACTTCACTCAATGGGTGCAACACTCAGCCCTTGACCTTCTAACCAAAAAAAGAAAAATGTCCATAATTCATCTTGAGTTCCACTCATATAGAAAGTGACATTTTTAATGATATTGGTACACAACCTATGCACTTAAATGCAAGCTCCTCAGAAATGAACAATCCATGGGTCCAGCCTCCAAGTCTATCCCTTGATAGATTATCAGTTGATTCTAGGGTGGTTTAGGGACACGCAATGGATGTATGAAGGGTACAGATCTGCTGCTCACGTCTCCATGGTAACACACTAGAGGTATAGCAGGATGGGAAACGGTAGTGCTCCAGTCCTAAATAAAAAAAAAAAGGGATTGGCTTTCATCTCCGTGACCCTCTATCCCCCCCCCCCCCCCCCCCCGACCTCCATCCACCTGTTCCTCTGGCCTCCCCCCTCCACATTTTCAAAGCACTCCACTCTCTCAACAGGCATGAAATTCCCGCTTCCTGGAAGGACTCGTATAAACGGCCAACACTGTCTGATTTCCGGGCAAAGGGCCAGGCTTTTAAGTGAAATTCATTTAAATATAAATAAGCGGCACAAGACACACTTTCAACACGATTACCCAAACTAGGATATTTGATAATGTCTCTCTAACTCTACCAAATAACCACAGTGCGTAGAGGAAGTGCAAAGGGTCAACCAGCTGCCATCCTTTCACTCACACCTGTTCTCATCCATCTAACTTCAGACAACGGAAAGATAACAAACAAGATTTTCAGTTGCGTAAATACACTCCTCAGATGTCGAGCTCTGGTTTTTTGTTTTTTTTTTGGGAGGCAGGAGTCCTCAGTTCTTGTGAGTCACCATGAATCCAGGTCAACTGATGAATGCTAGAATTATTTGACCAAAATAATAAACACAATAATAGTTCAACAAAAATGTCCTGTTTTCCAGAGCTTTTTCAAATAAAAACTCACAAAAAGAAACAGACAGCGCATGAGAAGCTCATTTTATATTTTATGGATACATTTCTATGATTCAAATTATAGATAAATAAAAGCACTTTTCCAGTGTTTGTCAGATAATAAGAGCCAAGGATTTAGTCAGAAGTCCATTATCTGAAAAATACTGTCTTGTGTATGTTCCGAAGATGTTTACCTCAAGCATCAGCTCCAGCAATGAAGAGCTGTTTTTTCAGTCAATGGATTTTCTTTCATGAAAAAATAGCTAAAAACAAATTCACTTTGATTCCAAACCTGACAAACCAATATTTCATGAAAATTCCAGACTCCTGATGCAAGGTAATAGGACCTAAGGTAATAGGTCAAAAATATGCTGAATTGAGTCAGCCAATAATCAATGTTCAAATCCCACTGTTATGTGAGATAATCATTCAGTTCAACTCAGTGCAATAGGTACTTCACCTGCACTGGAGGGTTACAAAGTAGTTACAATGCGTATGTCCTATTTGCTGGCAAATTCACTTACTTCCATATCACTGAGCTGACGTTTTCGTACAAAAAGTGAAAACCAGACAGTGGTAATGGAGATGAAAAGTACAGGGACCTGACGATGTGAAAGAGAGACAAGAGTGCCCCCACTGGCAGCTGGAAGGAACTGACTCAAGCCCCTAGTAACTAAGTTGAGGAAACTACTGAGTGAAACACCAAGGAAAGTCATTCCAGAAATGTTCTGTTTTGTTTTTTCTGAATCAAAACCCTTGTATTGTTGGTGTTCTCCTGTTGCTCTATTGTTAGTTTTTTTTAAATATATATGTGTGACAATGACAGTGAATCCAGGCATTTGAACACTGAATTAGGATGCATTCTTAGTACACTTAGCTCAAACAACTACTTTGCCTTACATAACATTACCTATGAAACCTACAAATATGTTTTATCTGCATAAAGGTGACCCTTCAAACAAACGGCTACAGCTATAATCATTATTGTTACCAACAACAGGGGCCGTTTGCAGATTTTGGCTGACATCATCACTGTCGAACATGCAGGACAAACACCGTGTCCAAGAGATTAGATAAGGGCTGTGTTTTGCTGGCTTTGAAATATCTTGCTTTTCCCACACGAAAGCTCGGTCGTGTCAGCGTGGACGCATGAGCACGGTGATGGGATTGCTCTGTGTCTGCAGAACGCCAGGCGGCTCAGCGCTCACCGCGGCCGAGACAAGTCTCCCGCGCATCGCCGGCACATCAGGCGAGGAAACCGTTTGTGTCAAACGGAGGTCACGGCCGGGTCAGCCCTGCAAACTGCCGCAGCGGCTTCACCCAGCCAACCTCAGCCAGAGAGAGAGCAAGCCAAGGCAGAATCAGCCATGTATTCAGTGCGGTTGTCATGGACACGTGTCAGAAACCGAGGCCTGAACAGGCACTGCTCAGATTGGGGTGTGACTACTCTGCTGACCTCCAGTGGTAGGACGTCATTACTGTGGGAGCTAATCTCTCAGTGAGTGAGTCTGGCTTGTTAGGTACCCCCCCCCCCCCCCCCCCCCCATTTCTGGAGGCTCTGTCTATAGTGAAAGCCAAAAAGGGGGCATTCAGCTGGCAGTCACAGAACCCAGTTGTCCATTAATACATGCCCACATTAATGCTTTACAGCTGATATAGTAATGTTTCACTGTCACGCAAAGCATCAGTCTAGCATGGTGGTAAGGAGCAGGTTACTGGTTCAATTCCACTGTGGGGCACTGCTACTGTACCCTCAGGCAAGGTACTTAACCCAAAATTGCTTCAGCAAATATCCAGCTGTATACATGAATAACGTGAAAACCGTAACATACATGTGTAAGTCTTCCTGGATATGAGCGTCTCCTAAATTAAAATAATGTAAATGTAATGTAACACATATGAGAATAACACCTCTCTGCCAGTCTTTCAGCTCATGAAAACCTCCTCTTCCTCCCACTTCGTCTCTCATTCTGTCATCCCATTGTCTCACCGTACCACTTTGGCAGCCCAACTTGGGAGTACGATAGTATGGCTAAATATAATTGCAGCTGTGTTTAAGGTTGCCATGTAACTATCACAGTGCGGTTCAGTGTTGCTCTGAGGAAGAGACAGCACACCAACCAACAGATCTGCTCAACGTTTTCACCCACTCAGCCAAACACTCGCTGGAATGTTCTGATGCCAAGCCCTCTCCCTCTGTGCTCTCTCTATCTCTCTGCCTCTCCCTCCCTCTCCCTCTCCCTCTCCCTCTCCCTCTCTCTCTCTCTCTAGGTGTTTGCTTCAAAACATGACCTAAATTTTTCTGCCTGAGCGAAGCAACGAGATCTGTCACGGTTCGAGTTCTCCACAGCTCCACTGTTCTCAATGAGCTCCGTTGCACAAAGAGGGGAAACAACACGAGAGGGAAAAAAAAAAACTGACAAGACAGTCGACGGCAAAGGCAACCATTGCATGGCAACAATGTGGAAAATCCCCTTCTAAAAATAGTGACATATCGCAGGCAGGCAGCTCTGACGGTACAGCCAATAACCTTTCACCCCCGGGGCGCTGTCGAGGGGGGGTCGGTCCGTCGGTGTGCGTTTGGATGAGTGACTCAGATCCAGATGTCTCGACTGAACCTCACCAAGGTCAAGCTCGTGTTAACAAGCGTGTTGAAGAATCATGCACAGGCGCACACACAAAGACCCGAAGCCGCACACCCTCGCCTCCGCGCCTAACGAGTACCTGCGTACCTGACGAGGGCCCCTAGGACCTTTCGGAGGGGTCTGCTCTTCTCGTTCCCTTCCACAACACAGCCAGAGGGGCACATCCCAACCCCCACAGAGCCCTCCAGATAAAAACACATACCTGCCCCTGGCTAAACGTCAAAACCACTCCTGACCCTCCGGTCCAATCAATTGGTTCCGCTTTGTCAGTCCCTTTGAAGACCTCAGCACCAGGCCTTCCAGTCTTTCCCACCCTCCATGACCACTTGTGTAAATCTGTGGGTGCGCGGCATACCTTTCAGTCGGAGGGGGCGGGGGGATTATTCCGGGGGCTTTTCATCACAAGTGCAGTGATTCAATCAAATCAAAGCAGGCAAGCCTGACCGAGACACCGAAGCTAAACGTCCAGTTGGAATATCATGCACATTCAGTCTCCATGTGGCCTGGTATTTACAGCCAAAAAATAACCATGAATAAATCCATGTGCTTATTCACAACCATACATTTGCATAACTGTAGTCTTGTCAGCGCCTATGGGAGCCATACATCTCCCACACATAAGCCTTGGCAGCATATTCATAAAATATATTCAACTGAATATTCATGCGCGATGCCCAAGCAGACAAACAACAGCGCTTACAACAGCAAATCACTCGACTGATAACCAGGCAACTGCAATCATAAAAAATGCATGCCACAGTGTAGCACTTTCGCTAACAGACCCACAGAACGCAGTAAAACAGAGCAGTAAGGTTTGCAGTTGTAGGTTCTTTCACTGCAGAGAACAGATTGTTCTGGTTATTATTGCAGAGAGAGGGGCAGAGTTTCAACTGCACCAAAAATCCAAAGTAAGCACATTCTGGCAAACGCTGAAAAGACAACGAAACAAAAGTCACGGTGGGCCAGACAAGACAGCTACTAAAAAACAGCCTCGGGTCAAACTGACCTGTGGGAACGGCTTCAGTTAAACACACAAAAATACCCCTTGTTTCAACTCTTTCAGCAAGCCTGCAATTACAACCAATCACACGCATTTGCTCAGGTGTTGGCTTCAATCATGCAGTCTGAACACCACAGTCAGGTAGCATTCACTTCCTGTGTCCTCCTAGTCCCATTCCGAAGAAAGGACCAGTCACACTCACTGGTCTGGGACCGTTCCTCAATCAGCTTGAATGGATACACATCTGTTCTTTTGTGCTGGAAGCCACTCTGGATAAGAGCGCCTGCTAAATGAATGCAACGTAACTTAACTGCACGCAGAGTTCACCCTTGATTGTTAGTTTTAAGGTGTGAGTGCGGCATAGTCATTTAACCGGAGACACCCCTGTGAGAGCAAGATGAGGCTCTCCCAGCCCCCCAGCACAGCTTTGGCTCGGTTAATCAAGCAGCACACGCCTGATTCCATTTATCTGACATACACAGGCTTTCGATCAGGAATCCATTACGGCAGTCAGTGTCTGCTTCCCCTTCATATGTTCACGATGACCCCATCAGGACCAAAGAGTTTTTTATAACTGCTCCCACCCAATGCATCTATTTGTCATGCCCAATTTTCCCAGACATAACTAAAATGAAAATCCAGTTGTTTCTTTTAAATTCTTTAAATTCTTTTAAATTGGATTCAACCTGAAATGCCATTGTTTTATCTCTCTCTCTGTATATATATATATATATATATAGGCATCACTCTATTGTCTGTAATGAAAGAATAATATCAACAACAGAAACTATTATCTTTTATTGTATCACATAATTACATTTCACAAAAAATCCTATTGTTACAACAACTTATTGGGAGGAGGAATGACAAGATTATCAATTCTGTCTGATTCTTAACAAATTAAATGACCATTAAAACAAGCTGAGATCCTTATAAGTTGAAAGCACTTCCTCTATCCACTTGGAGCCTGTAAAAGCCTCTTAGAAAAATGGATTTGACCTCATATCCAAATAATGAAATGGCTAAAGTTATTAAAATCCAAGCAGTGACAACCAGAAACCCTACAGGTTTAGATGAATGGGACTGCACATCCACCAGTTAATGCATTTAAGTATGTGGGGGAAAAGCCACTAATGTGCTTAACTATAGACTCCAGCTTAAGAACCCGACATCCTTACACAGTATTACTGAAACATTCATATATTAAGTTCACTGCATCTTAAATTACGCCCAATAAGAGATTAGCGCAGAATTGCGCCAATCCCAAAATTCTCAGGACAAAACAGATGTGAGTGTCTGCAGCATAGGGAAACGCAAGGTTCAGCCTTGAATATTTAAAAGATCAAAGTCTTTATCTTCATTCATTCCAAACCCAAAAGTTAACTGGTGTTACGAATAAAAACAGTTGAAAGTGCAAGAACTGTACCTGTTTCGGTCAAAGCATTTTCTGTGCATCCAATCATATGTAACTGTTTCTCAGATATTAGAACTCTAATTAGGGCTTGTACTGAGAGCAACCAAAGGGCCAATTAAACTGCAAATTCTTTCAAAGAACTATGCAAATAATTAACCATATAAGGACTTTTGCATAGTCAACAAAAATCATGTGAAAAACTTACCTGTTCGGTAAAACACACTAAATTCATAACTGTATCTCCCTTTCCAGCAGGTACAGCCTCACCATATCTTCACTAATATGATGCACCCTAAGGGATGCATGGAAGTCATTAAGTCACTCAGCCAATTAAAGTGGAGAGCAACTGTGGGGCCAGATTCTGAGAGATATGTTTGTAACCCAGCGAGTAGACAGGGGAAAATCTCAGTTATGACCAAAGAAAATCATAGAATTTCTAGTAAGTCAGGACCTGAGCTGTCTGACATATGCAACATAAACACCCCTTACAGCACAGTATCCCCATCACCTCGATGGGTCATAATAATACTAGGTCCATAGAAGAGAGTGCCCTCTACTGGTGCATCAACATCACTTCCAGCTGCAAATGGAATGCAAAGGACTCATCCAAGCACTAGCACTAAACAGACATGTAAACCTTTATCAAAAATTATCACAACACAACTCACAGTACAAGTTACTTCCACACAGACGGAAAAACCCACACCAACATTGTCTGCAGTGAATGCTCCTATCCATATTCTTAAGCTGCAGTTACAAGAGACATTTATGCCTTCTCCTTGTAATAACATAAATGCCTTAACATTCAAGTAAATACAACTGTTCAAAGAGGTTCACATTGCAAAGGTGCCGGAATGAGAAGGGCTCATTACTGAGAGCAGAGACTCTACCTCACTCAGATCAGTAGTAAACAAAAACGCCTTTGAAGCAAATTTTGGCCTGGTCCCTTTGCTTTCACACTAGGGACTGCCTTTTCAACCAAAAAAAAAAAAAAAAAAAACAGATCAAACTGTGTCAGTCTGTTTCCTAGTCTCAGAGGCAAAAAAGGTTTCACAATTCGGTGTAAAGCCATGTTGACCTGGCATCATTCCAGATCACGTCAAGAAGGTAGTTCAGAATATCTGATTCACACACCGCAGTCATAAAGGCTGTAAGCCTCCTGAGATCATTTTGCATGACGCTGGGTCAGTACTGACTAATACTTAGGCCAAAACTCTTCTGCTATTCACACCAGGACGATGAACCAGAACAATACCAGTTAAACTGTTTTTTTGTTTGTTTGTTTTTTTTTTGCTAGCCAGATTATCAGTGATTAACAATTAATTTAGTTCTGAATGAGGTATCTGCTTATCAAATTAGACGTATCATCAATAATTCTATACTGACCTATGCTTAATATTTTCAAAGCTGCTGGGAACAACCTGTTTTACTGTTGGAGCCTGCTTCTTATTATCATACCTCTCTCCCAGACCAGAGTCTGAAGGTGTATTTCCTAGTCTTTTAAGGCATGAGAACTATTTGTGTTATTCAGTTTAATATCTTTTGCATCGTTCGTATGTTTTTGTCTTTTTTTTTGGCATAGTGTAAGTCTAAGATTTAATATATTGAAAGCAAATCCAGCAACTGGACACAGCTATATAGACAAGCACAGAGCTATGAACATGGGGAAGTCTTTAAATATTTTATCAAAAGTCATAAGTCATTAAAATTTTGTAAGTGATATAAACATTCCATATTCTATGTGCCACATGTTAGATCCAAATATTCAATGGAGACTTATGGAAAACTCTATGGAATTAGAATATTATAGTGTGTGCCTCATTTATAATTTTGTTAAAAGCACTTGTACATACATGGTACCAAATATGTTGTATGACAAAGAACATTTTCATGAAAACCTGCTCAGTACTTTTCCCCTCATTCAGGTAAATGAGACACATTATCCCTGAAAATACTGGCAGTCCTCATTCCATAACAATCTGGTTTACAGAGATCCATACATATGTATCCCTGCAAGCTGCCATTGTTTTACACTCAAAATAACCATTTGAAACACATCCTTCAACATAACCATGAACTAATAAGGAGAGATTCAGGTTTTCTTGAAGTTGAGCTCGACATTGCTCTCCTGTAGGCTAACCCTTCATGTGCTTATTTTAATCCTTTACCAGATAAACTGAATGTTACTTTCAGCGAATCAGATCTGTTTCACACACTTACAACTGTTGTACTACGAACATAAAGTGCAGGGGATGGGAGGGAGGCTGGGACGTGAGAATGAGAGCAAGAAAAGGAGCCAAGGAAAGCAGGGAAGTACAAAAAGGTGTAAAGAAGATTTTATCTGTCTCGTTTACCCATCATCTTTCAGTCGGCGGTTTTTAGTTTGTTGTTGTGCTGAAAACCCGCGAGGGTGAGTTGAGGAAGACTTTATTCAGCTTATCCTTTATGTGGGTGCACTGTCTTTCCTGCGCATCATTGCCAGTCCAAAGACTGTCATTTATCCAAGGATATTTAAATATACAATTATTAATGTTTTAAGAATATTCGACTGAATTCTATTTTTGTCAAACCTTTTAGTAAAAATTTTCATTTCAGAGAAAACAGGGCTCAATTCATAACAATTTGGTTTTCAAGAAACCTTTGGGTCTTCAAAGCAGGGACAGTCTGCAGTTAACTGTATAAACTATTCTTCCACAAGACACATGCAGAAAACTGTATGTTCCTACCATCTGTGGTTTTAATTTTAAAAAAGAGTGAATTAAAATTTATGTGAATTTAAACATACTTATTACGTGACTTTGTCCCTCCGGAGCGAAACCTAAAACTAATCAAATGTGTGAGCTATTGGAGGCTAAGCTTTCCCCAAAAGGTAAGTTTCACAGCTCAGTCCATTTAGTTTTACACCAAAAGACTCTGACTAATGTTCAGCTCTCTCTCTTAGGCTTGTAATAACCGTCACTGAGAATGGATACTTCCCATCTAAGCCTGCATGTCAGTCACTCCATTCAGCTGCTGTTATTCTTCCTTTCCCCGTTAGCTAACTCCATGATTCACTGTTTACAAGCCTTCATAACCTGTACATAGTGCACCTGCTTTATCAGTGAGTGATCACAGTGATGCTGACAGGATATGAAGTGGATCTCCGTGGCATGGTCTGACCCCGCCCCCCCTCTCTCTATAGAACACGCCCATAGTCTGAGAATGGTGACTGAGAAGGCAAAGATGGAGGCTCAGATTCCAGAGGGCCAGCCCTATGCCCTGATTAGGGGGTTGTAGACACAGGTGCCACAGGTGACGGAGACACAGGTGGTCCCGCTATGCCAGTGACAGAGAACAACTCCCCTGCAGCAATGTAGCCAAATGTCACGATGAGAATCACAGCCGCCCGAGATGGGCCTGGCTCCAGCCTGAAAAGCCCCAGATCCCTCTACACATGTACACACGTATTTTCTCCCAGATCCTCTCCTGCAAGAAACCAGGGGTTCAGTCTGACCACAGATTTTGACCACCAGCCATAGGCATCACCATAAATATCCCAGCAGAGGTGAGGCTCTGCAAATAGCACAGCCTATTTTCATCGGCTCTGTCATTGTGGAAAGCCTTCTAAATCAAGCTCATTGATCACACTCTGTAGCACTATGGTAATGTAGAACTGTAATCATGTCTTCTAATTTGGTCACATGGCACACAATCAAAGACTCCTAAATCCCCTTCACAGAAATCCTTACTGCAATTACCAAATTAATTCAAGACAAGGGGAACTCCCTGCTGACTTTGAGCTAAACTAACTGATGCAATTTTAAAAATAAAATGTTGTTTAAGTGAAACAATAAAGAATCAGCTTTAATCTTTATAAAGCACAGCACAGTAGAGTAAAACAATTTATCGCCATGTTCTTCCCAAAACCAAAAATATTTGAATTCTAATTGATTTGAGACCTGTGAATATTGTAAATACTAGTTGCTTTTGCAAGTGCTGCTCATGGATCCATTCCAGCTTTAACCAACAACCAGCCACACCAGAGTTGCGAATGTAACACCAAACATCAGAACCCGGAATTACTGAAAGGTTCCATGCTTCCTCGTCATTAGCAGAACTGAAACTTATCAGAACTGTTGGCAGTGTGATGTCACACAGCACCGAAGCCGGAACGCTTGTCACAGCGCTGAGGAAGGATCCTGGGCTGAGTGTGAGATGTCTGTGTGAGAGAGCTCAGGTTGTCAGCACTCTGGGTTTAGTGCATCTCACATGCACTGCAAAAAAAAAAAACAGAGCTTGACACCTTGACTACGCTGCATTAAAAACAGGAATGACTGCATTATATGCGTAGCGTCCCACATTCTCTCCTCCTGTCCCACACACTGAAGGAAAAGAGAGAGAGAGAGAGAGGGAGAGGGAGCAAGACAGGAGAGGGATAAAAAAGACTTTGATTTAGGCTCTGATTAAAATATTCACCAAGCCTCTAGTGACGATGTGTGCACTGCCCTGAATGTCTAATTAGAAACTGGAAGCAGAGGCTGCCCTAATTATACTCAGCACTGCACACTTTTCCTCTCCCCCTCTCCCTCCTTCCCTCTCTCTGTCTCTTTCTTCATCTCTCTGCCTGGTCCCTCCACCCACTATTAAAAAATTTTTCCCCCGATTTTCCTCTCATCTCAGATTTTTTCAGCGTCTTTTTTTCCCTTTGCCTGTGGCTCTGGGCTCATCTTTAATTTGAGTCAAGTGGCTTCCAGCCAAACGGACTCTGGGCAACCCCACCCACCCCAACACCGCTGTCCTATAAAAAGAAAAGAAAAAAGGGAGGATGTACTGCAGAGGAAAAGCCTCCAGACCTTTTATAGAATCAAAAAGGAGGTTCCTCATCCTGCCAAGCTACCCACTCAACTGGTGTTCCTCTACACGGAGCACACCTGAGCACAGCACCCCAAACAGACCATGATTTGTGCTTGCAGCTTGCACACCTGTGCTGTATGCAGCTCCAGGCAATAGGTGGTCGTAGGCTCTGATGGAGGACCAGTTTTGCTATTTAGCCCATGATGGCTCAGGTTAGAATTGTGTTTGGGGAATCTGGTCCTAGATCAGCACTTACAGGCAACTTCTCTCGCCTCGAGCCTATGTATAGCATTGTCATCCATTTTGTCACCGAGTTTTACAGCACTGAGACTTCCTGTTGTTGTTGGGCAGAACTGTGATAATGGCATGCAATTACAACATTAACAATAAAAGGATAATAAATGACTGACAATGGCAGTAACTGACAATAAAATCACCAAGAGAAGGATGAGCTGAAAAGAGAACCCTCCACTTCAAAGGTTTTTCCTGGTGTATTTCTGGCACAACCCAATTTTAATCAATTTCCCCGGCCCTTAAATCTATGAATGCTTCCATATGTATATCCAGAACGAGCAAAAGGACTGAGAGGGCGGAGTGGATTAGTGGTGAAGCCTCATCTTTGGTATAGGTTAAGAGAATTACTCCCAGAAAGCCTTTTCACTTCATAATGAGCTGACCCACTTCGCACATCAAGCGCCTGTGAAAAAAAGACTTGTTATAATTCCATAATTACACTCCACATTATGATCTGCTACGACGATACTGGTGTAAGGCTCCTCGAAGGCTAAGCCGTGCACACAATTTGTTCCACCCTCGATGCAATTTTGAGAACGGGAAGTTTTCTGATTGTAATTATGATGATTGTGATTATTATTACTCTGATTATTATTATTGTCATTGTTATTGCCATTATCATCAGTTTCCATATGAGCAGGACGCAAACTATTGCTATCTTTTCATTATTATTTTTATTCTGCTTCTGCTACAAAACTACTGCTGTACGCAAACAGCAAAAGACTACCCATTTGAATATACTGTATTAGCATGTGTGCTTGATCAGAGATATTTAAAGATATGTATCTTTCTTCATTAATATCTTTTTAAAAATGCAAAAATCCACAGTAATACAATAACATCAGCAGTCACACAGGAATGGCAAGTGAGTCTGAATGTGTCCAAGCTGTAGCCAATCAGCATGTAACCATGTGATGCCATTATCAGCCAATAGGTAACATCTATAAAAAAATTCAAAACATCATGCCTGATTAACATCATGTCTTAATTATGTATCAGATTTTCTCATATGTATAGAACCATGTGTGTAATATTAAAAGAGACCTGCATGTTTAAGATCCTGTTCACTAGGTAGCTAGCTTGCCAGTCAGCCAGCCAGCTTTCTGACTACCCAACTAACTAATTTTTATGGATAATATAAAAACATAGCTGTAAAATGTTAATAGAGACAAAAAAAAAATACCATTTAATATTATTTTCACTTTTAAATTGGCATTGTGTTCTCTAAATAACTCCCTTGTAAAAACTGTACATCATAATACTGCTTAGGCCTTAGAATCCCTTCCCTAAATCTGCATAAACTGATCCAGCTAATGAAACACAGAGGCCCTGAATTTCCTGCGGGTGAAGTATGCCCTCCATGTGGCACACTATCAGAGGTGTGGCCTCAGTTCACCAACGTAATGCATGACATGCCCATCACCAGCTAACGTGGCTACATCTTATTACCATGCTACATACAGATAAGCCAGAGTTAATTCACAGATAACATCACTTTAACTGTACTGCACTGAACTGAAAATGGGGCTTTAAAATGTTTCCTTCTTCTTTATGCTTCCCTCTTTGTAACATCTAATATCCTGACCAACGAGTATATGCAATGGCATGCTATTTATATTAGCTAGCAAGAAACGACTGATAATTTCTAGCTAATGTTACAGGTTAGTTTTTAAGCAATTAAACTTGCGAGCTGCAGGATCAACATTATTTTAAAACATGGCATAGCTAGGATGTATCTGTCTTGTTTTATTGGACATCTATTTTGATGTGTTGATCTGAGAAGATGACTATTACCATAAAAACATATGATATAAATAATGAATTTGTATCATATGACACAAAAATAAATACATTATTGGTGGAATTAACAAACAGTGTTAACTGCTCCACAGAGGCCTTCCTTGTGATAACTTCCATATAAAGATAAAGAATCCCACAACACATCACATGGACCATGTCTGATTCAATCAACAGTCTAGTAAACATGCCCTGAACAAAACTACACACCTCAGTGTTCACCACAGAATCCAAAGACAACCACTGATTTCCACATGTAAACACAAGGGATCTCCAGAGAGTTGGCGGGAACAAAGCATCTTGGGACACACAAGAATGATTACATGTGAGGATATGTCCTTGCCAGTGGCAAAATATTTTTTTAAGAAGCCAATCATTCTGTAGCCATGCTGAGAGTCATCACAGTCTAGATAGTGAACATCCCAACTTGGGAAGGCGGCAGACAATACGTGTTTTGTGAGTATGATTTGAGTGGCTTCACTGAAGAGAAGTAAACTATTACCTGATGAGCACAATTATCTACCTCTTCCAGTTATTGCACACACTTAGCTGGTTAACATCTGATTGTGATCCGGTCTGTGTCTGGATCACTTGTGCTGTGCTGCTTTGTCTCTCATTGCTCTATGCAGTCTGAGGGAGGCTGAGAGTGAGGATGTGCAACTTGGTTGAACATGTTTGTGATGTGAACCAAAATAACTGGAAGGTACTGTTGCACCTTAAGGTACTTTTTGGATCTAATGCTGAGAGCCTGGACAGCATCTAAGGCAGGGGTGCAGGACAACAAGACAACAAATTCAATTGATAGTAATATATGAACATGACTATTCCAAATGCTATTCCAAAGCCACTACTATGTGTGAACCCAAACCCATTATGTTGGGTGAATGCAGGTATGGGGCTTTTCCCCCTAAGCTTTCACTCCTGTGCTGGTCCCTTTCCTGAACTGTAGGGGGTTAATTGCCACATTTAATGCAAGAGGTTCCTATGCATGCACAGCACGACAAAATAGCCCAGGATAAAAAAAAAGGTCGTAGCCTTGGCAACCTACACAGTCAAAATGGCAGAAACACTGAGGACACGGAAAAGCAAGGGAGCACAGGTGGCAGCTGATGTCAGAGCAGAGGACATACAGAATGCTTTTTTTTTTTTACTCATATGTCAGCTCCCATTGATGAAGCACCCCCAACCCTTTGTCATCTCAACTATTGTCATTTAGCAGATGCTCTTATCCAGAGTGACTTACATAGGTCACAACTTTACCTGTTAGGCATTTACACAGATGGATATTTACTGATGCAATTCTGGGTGAAATACCTCACCCAGGGTTACAGCAGCAGTGCCCAAGCAGGGAATCAAACCTGCGACCTTGCGGTTATGGGCCCTGCTCCTTACCACTATGCTAACCTGCTTCCCTGTTCTGTATTAATTTTTCCTCACCTCAACACCCCAAGTTTGACTCCTCTAGTTTCTTTTGTTTATTTTCTTTCACTGAAACAATTTCAATATTCTCTATGATTTAGCTTAGTCACTTAAATGTCAGAGGTCAGTTTAAATTGAATAGAACAGTCGCAACATGCTCAAAAATGATAGGTCATAAAGAGGTGGGTAGTGATAGAGAAGTGAATATATATGCTTGGTGAAGTTGTTGCACAGTCATTGTGGGTAGGTGGGGCAAATTTGTGTCAGACTACCCAGAAGTGTGGTCAGCAGGATTTTACTTCATATCATTTTTCTTTTGAAGGTCAGTTCACTTTTGTTTTCAGCCTTACTGAAAAAGTTGTCTTATAATATAACGCTATATCCAACAAAACACTGAAACTCCTCTCAAATGCTGCAGTTCTATAGAATGAAAAGTGATTTCACATGCAAATAATGCAGTGTTTCCCATAAAGCCTGGAAAGAAAGAAGGGGGCTATAGGCCACAGCCTGACATGCAAAATGGCATCCACTTGTCACATGACACAGTTGCCACATAGGATTGAGCATTGGATTTTGGAATGCACAGAACACTCCCACCATACGAACAGCCATGGAATTCGACAGGTTTCACTTCTCACAAAGAACTTCTCACCAATCACCAATAACTAATTGTCCACCCTAATGGATTTTTAGCTATTTTTAATAATTTAATAATTAGCATGTTAGCAAAAACAGCATCTTCTCTTACAATGCTGCGCTGATTCACTCATAACTTTGTACAAATCATTGATTGACTGTCAGACCTCAGATGTCTTTTCAAGGCCTCAGATTTTCTGGGTGAAATGGTAGGGCCTCCATAAGAATCGAATTGTAGCATTGGCCAGTAATATGCAAACGAATGCACTTCATTCACTGGTGGGTCAGTGTCAAACATTAAGCCTCCATCCAGTAACCATGTGGCAAATTTGAAAATGAGTAGCTGAAAAACACAGCCGCCATGGCTAATGCCATTTCATGAATTTTCCAGCATTTATCAACATTTCAGATATCATTCTAACATCTTATCACAAACGAAATTTTACACCCATCATCTTTCAGTCCATTAGACTTACCTACAAGTGTCTATGTCAACCAATATGGCTGCCATGACAATTTCAGCAATAATTAAAAAGCCATTGTATTCATTCTTGTATTCTTGCAGCTTTATAATACTAGCAAGTATTGTAGACCTTTATAGGTTGCAAGTGTTCACCAAATGTAACAGCAGGTCAAATGGTGTGGTAGTCCATCAAACTGAAGGAGTTACACATCGCTCATTATTAAGTTGACCATATCTCATGTACAGACGTTTGCCAAATTTGGTGCATACAGACATCGGACCACTCATCAACAGTATGCTTAATTCAAATATGACTCATTGGAAAACATGGCTCCAAAAGGCTGGAGGATTTCCATTTCTCCATG
Organism: Megalops cyprinoides; assembly: GCF_013368585.1. Lineage (NCBI taxonomy): Eukaryota > Metazoa > Chordata > Actinopteri > Elopiformes > Megalopidae > Megalops > Megalops cyprinoides. The sequence continues at coordinate 10,147,616 of NC_050589.1, forward strand.
TTAGGCAAAAAAAAAAAAATCTGGACCAACTGACAAGCTGTTTGGCAGGCATGGCTCTTGGGAAGACCTTTATCAAGTTTATTCATTAAAAATTTGTATGTTAAACAATATGGCCACTACAAGCCAATCAATGTTATTGATGCTTAAAAGGCGATTAATGTTAGAATGTTTTCCATACCGCATAATAAAACAGCAGTACTGTTAGCAATTTAAGGGTTGCATGCGCTCACCATATTTTGTCATTTTTGCCAGTGAGTCAAACAGCTCAGAAGCCAATGAAAACGCAGCATACTTCTAGTTGTATTTAATATTAGAAAATATCCAGTTATTTATTACAAGTGCATACACAAATCTGTGCCCTCTGCCCTGTGCCTGTAAATTACTGTGCCCATTGAAGGCTTCCAGGTTTGTTGCTTGTATCTATATTCCTTACAATTATTACTTGATGGACAAAAGGACAAAATTAGAGTATGGAACAAAGTATTACATTTCAACAAAATTTCAGGAAAAAAAGTATTAGATTTTCTCAGATAGAAACTCGTTGAATAGGAGACATAGTGAAAAAGCAGTCATAAACAGGTATAACAGGGAGAAAAAAAAAACAGTTGAAACGGGGACTGTGGTTATCAGAAAGTTACAAGTGTCCAGTAAATCTGAGGCCTTCAATGAGGCTTAAGAGGCAGAGGTGTTCAAAGTAGGGGAAATGCATAACCAGGTAGACACAGCAAAAGGTACTAAAAGAGTGCATGGTTCTTAAGTGTGAGGAAAGTCACTTCAACACTAAGTGCAATACAGTGCAGAAGACAGAAGAGACAGAAGAGGAAGTCTAGTAAAGGATCTTAGGGGACAAGGGAGAGTAGAAAAAAGATGAAGGATGCAGGGCAGAACAGTTAATACAGTGATAAGCAAAAGCAAGAGGTTTTCCGCTGAATCTGAGCAACAAGGGGAGAGAGAGAGAGAGAGACGGGGGAACATGGGAATGGTGCGGCAAGAGAAAACTGAGGAGGATAAAAGTCTAGAATTCTGTTAACCAAAAAGGCTGTGAGGCCTTAGAAAATACACCAGTGGAGAGCAACTTATATAATAAAAGTGAGAAATGTCTACCCTGGAGAAGAATGTATATAATATGTTGATTGGAGGGGCAAGTTCTAAAAGGATTGCACTGTTACTATACTGTTTTGTGTATGTGGGAATACGTTTAATGCACACACACACACACACACAATTCTGAGAGGTCGGGGCATCTGAAGTGACTCTTGGGCAGTTGGAATATACATAACTATATATAGACGTACATGAATACAGTAAAAAAAAAACAGTAAAATGTTAAAGTTATTTTCAGATGTAATCCCAAACCAAATCTCGAATACATTGTTTCAGTTTGTTTGTAACTGATTCTTGACATTTGAAACAACCTGTGACGACTGTGACTGATTCCACCTTTCATCAGATAGGGAGCCATTAGATGTCATTGAATACGTGCTTTCTAGCATTTGAATACAATACGTGCGCCCTTGTTACTTAGAAACGGAAAAAAGGTGTCAGGCATACACTGGACATATAAAAACGCACTCGCGGTTTTATTCATTTGAAATATTATGGAGGCAGCCGCAAGAACTTACAATCAACTACAGCAGAGTCATTACCGACTTGGACGGGCCACTGTAGAGTCGTAATATTGCACAAATACATCAGCTACCGCTGACCAATTAATCTCGCACTTACTCGCACACATAAATGCATGCGCACGATACGGCCACTTAACAAGTCGCACACAACGTGATTGATATCTGTGAATTGATTAAGCGTCAAACTGACACTGGCGCAACCGCCTACACACCCACACCCGGCTGTAAAAAAAAAAAAAAAACACGACTACACAAATCTAGATTCCTGCAGTCAACACTCACGTACGCACCTATGGTGTCAGAGACAAGAAAAAACAGCATGTAAATCTCGGTCATTCTCCCTGTCTCTTTCACCGGCATGCACACCAAGACACAGACAATTGAATGGCACACGGCGGGGAGGGATTTGAGCGTATGCCATGATATTTGAACTATACCTGTTTGTGCCTGCACCGTCTCTGTTTGCAGGTTCAGCCTTTGCGTGGAGGGAATGTGAAAACGTTCGCTGCTGACCCAGCGACCCTCCTGCACAAGGTAGCAACCTCTGTATATTCTTGCCCAGATCCTTGTTGCGTTTTCACAAAATGATGACAAATGTCAGATTCCTTCGGGATGGCGTCTTCAAGTTAGCAAGTCTCTTCATGCAGATTTCAAAGGAAAGCGTCTTTTTTAGAGACGTTGGACCAAAAACGAACGCTACACCAGAGTAAAATAAAAATGAACGTTGGTCTTGAAAAATACCTCTGAATGCAGGCAGTTTTGCAATATCCTCGACCTTCCTATCCTTGCTTCAAATGCTGAGTGAGGATGTACACATACCAAAATTACCGGGGCATGTTGATCAAAATATACAAAACCGGCAAGAGCGCACGAAATGTTGCATATTTTCATTCATGCAATACCCGGTCAAATTATCAGCAGCGTAGATAATTAAGCAGTATGACAAACTGGAAGACCGTTTCTGTGCGAGAGCACAGCACGCTGGCAGAATACGAGACGGAAACACGGAGGAAAACAGCTGCGCCCTTTTCTGAGCCCAAAAACCAAGCCAAAGATCACTGCGTAAAGAAACCTGGAAAAGCTGTTATCTGACGTGTGTTTTAAGATGAAAAATGTCAGAATTCTACAATCTCATTGAAAACATCCGAGAAAATAACATGTGTGTGCGTCTGTATGCCTAGAATAAAGGCAACCGGAGGCCCGCATATGAGCACGCGTGTATTCCTTGGATACATAAACCACATATACATCAGTAGATATGTATATTCTCCTTGCTTCACCACTGTGTCAAATTTACAAAACAAGTGGCCCAGACGGTCAATTTTGAACACCGTCTCTAGTTCCTAAACGCAAAGTAAAAAAAAAAAACAATTATGTGCATTAATATTTCCGTTATTTGAAGCCTTGCTCAAAAGACTTGCTCTGCGACATCAGATTTCCAAACGATTTAAGATGCAGGTTTCAGTTTGGACCGCGTAGCCTATCTTTGAAGCAATGTTTATCTACTTCTCCCTGTAAGGCTGCAATTTCCATTTGAATTAACCTGCCGCCTCTTTTGCATGCACGCTTGTCCAGAAGTCCTCGGCATCCTCAGCACCGAAGCCTATACCAGCCAACGAAAAAAAATATATGAATATATGTGTTCAGCATATATATGATGCCATTTACCCCAGCAAGTCGGAAAAAAAGCTTGATTGTCTGCACGGCTCAGTCATACACACGCATACACACTACACACACACAGCCGCAACTGCGCACGCTTTCAATTACGACCCCCTCTCCCCGTCACACATCTCCCAAACATACTTAAACGCGTACAGTAGAGCAATGCCTGGATCTGCACTCTAAGGACCAAACCAATCCTGTCCCCTCACCCTGTTCGGTATTCCTCAGCCATGCCCTCGACTGTTAACCCTTCCGCTGCTGGACGACTCCTTATTTCCCCTAAAATAAATAATACCCCAAACAACGATCGTTGTCATAAAAAATAATGTAATATTGTTCTAACTTAGACCCGCAACCCTGAATTCTGATGCAAATTTAGGTCGTATCTATCTTATAGCTTCGTAATATATGTTATCCATTCAGTTTTATTCCCGTTTACTGCAATTTTGATACGTGGGCGAGATTTCTAGTTCTCCTAACCAGTATTAATTGGAATTATATGGGGGCAGAATACAAATTTCCAGTTTAATTTCATTTATTAAGCAAACTTTAAATTAAGTGCGGTTTCGAACACACTTCAAACTGGAAAAAACGTGACACCAACAATAAAACAGAGCACAACAAACACACAAACTATCAGGTGCTGTGAGAGAACGTGATATGCAGTTGAGCAAAGTAGGCCTACATCTTAAGTCAGTTACAGATACAGGGGAAAAATAGAATATCATAAGAAATTTGCGCAATTCCATAAACTGAGTTAAGGACAGGTGACAAAATCAAGCTCGTGTATCTGGTTTTCTTAATAGTTGTCAAACGTGTAGGTTTCAAGCGCCTTTCACTGTACGATAGTGCATGACACCTATCGTTCATGGACGGACACGTTGAGCACATAGATCTGTATAACGGAGGAAGCGTTAGCAGACACTCGGTGTTGTGCTATAGGCTTGGCATGACCTTACGAGCCCCTGCCGGACTTAGCGCGGCACCATGGCGTGCAGAGCGAAAACGTCAGTTCTGGCAGTTCGAGGGTTAAAACATCAGGACGGTAATCCACAGATGGCCTTGGTAGAGATTATAAACTGGAGAATGGGGGAATTCGCAGTGTGTTTGTGTTCCAAAACAAAACAAAAAAACAAAAAAAAAAACAGCGACTGGGCAATATGACAGATTACGAGGCGGAGAAGAGACAGAGGGGGCGGTTCTGAGCCGGGTGCTATGTGCATGCGCTGAGGTGCTAAAATGTGTGTACCAGCTGAACACTATCAACGTATTGAAACCATAAATTGTGATACGGAGCTGCAAAAGTGCAATATGTAGTATCGCATGTGAAATGGTATACGTAATTGCTAGGGGCAGAATTGGGGGTGGGTTCAGTTAACATCATTTAAAGTTTCCCGAGCCATTATGGCCGGTGCTACGTGCTGCGAAAACAAATGGATTGAGTGTTTAAGCTTCAGCCCACATTTGGAGCTCCATGCTTTTTTGACCTCGTATTGTGGTCAGAACTTGAACACTATGCCCATGACTTGTCATAAATACGATGTAGACATCCTGATATAAGGAGAAAACTGGGGGTGCACAGAGGTCCGTCGGGGGGTGCAATAGCGCACCCCCATCTATTCCATTATAACGTGAATATTTTGCTGTTGATATCCAATGTTCACTAGTTCAGATGGCCTGGCATGACATCAAGATTTCACGTTTGAATGTTAAAGCTGAAGGAGGCTATTGTATGCTGCATTTGAGTTATGATTCCATTTGAGGATATCAATAATTAATTTACAGATTAATTGTCCAACTATTCTACTATTCTACTCCTCCTAGTCACAAACTGCAGTTCTTCATAGCAGTTCTATTCTTTCTAGTCACAACTGCAATTCTTGATATCAACACTCAGAATAGTCACAACCACAATTCTTGATATCAACACTCCAACCCGTCGCAATTTCAATTCTTGTTATCAGCAACAATGTTACTGTATTAACACATTGATACTGAGTATCAGCATACTGCCGAACATTTCGTGCTGAGTGTGTGTTGCACTGAATTATGGAGCTCTGACTGCATGTACAGCAGCCAGGTTCTTTCACAGTGAGGGGGATCTCCATGTAAGCAGGCTACAGTAAGCTGCGCTGAGGGGGCTATCTGCTTATTGTTGATTACCTTGTTTCAGTAAGATGGATGACGTGCTCTTTTAACACTGTCTTTAGCACCAGCAGCGTTTTGAAACTCTGCAGTTCTGGGACTGCTTGTTGTTTTGCTGAAATGTTTGTTTTCAATGACTTGTCTGTTTACTGTGGTCTAGATTACATTAATTTATCACAATGTCTCTGATATTACTTAGTGGGCTACACCTCCTAGGACTACAGTATGTAGGTTCAGGTTGTTTTTAATTGCCGTGCATATTGTGGGAATGAAAGTATTTAAGCATAACCACCACACTGCAAGTGTAATGAACACAGCTGAATACTGTGCGCACATATCATTAGTGAGTGACAAGCTAAATGTGTTAAAGTTATTCATGTGATTACAGTCAGATATTGTGTTTGTACAAAAAATGTACATTGTCCATAGGTGTTCTGTTCGTTGTATTTTAGAGCAAAAATGTACCCAGTTGTCAAAATAAAGCTGATGAGATGGAAACTTTGGATTGTCAACCAAACAGGGTTTTTATCCAGTTATACAAGACTCATTTGAATATGTTTGATACATTATTCCTTAAGGCAAATATTTAAAATAAATTCCCCTCCCAGAGCAATGGCATTGCATTCCTTTGTACAGTCATGCAGAAACGATGATAAGAGTCAAAAGCTGTCATTTAAATGCTGTGATGTGCAAATTCTGCAATTCTAATAGGGGGCATGCTTGATGACAATGTGACATATTTGTGCTTCAAATGAAGAAATGCTCTGTGATGGATCCCTGGCAAGCCCCACTGACCATATAAAACGCCAAGGCTCATCGACACTTTAAAAATGTCTGAATGAGCTGCGGAGTCCGCTTTGCATGGCTCCTGGTAGGCCCATCGACCCTATAAAACTGGTTGTTGGGGCCTTCTTGCACATTAAGTGCATGTAAATCTCTACTATTAAATTCCATCATTCATTATAAATACTGCTTTTTATCTACATATGACTTAATGGCTGTTGGTGTGTGAATGCCTCGTAACACTCCTTGTTGCCCCCCATCTGTATACCTGGTGGCTTGCTGAGTGCAACTCCTTGCTTATTGAGAGATGTTATGCAAAGCACCTGAGATCAGACACGGCCAATGAACTACCCAGGAACCTGAACTCTGACCTCTCCCACCATCTTACTGCCTTTCTCTGGATACACCATGGCCGTAAATTACGGGGGGGGGGGTTGTAACCCCCCCTAATAATCAAAACCGGCCAATACAGCCCTCCCAAATAATCATATTCATGCAGACCTCTACCCCCCCCCCCCCCCCCCAAATGTTCAACCCAAAGTTATGCCCTTGGGATACACTACAGTGAATTTTAGGGCAACCTATGGGTTTGGGCATCAGCTCAGGCTACAGGGATCTTGTCAGTCTTGCTGGGTCATTTTAAGCCTTAGCAGAATTCCTTCAGTCTTAGTGGGACATTTTCAGATTTGTGGTTTTAAAATCTTTTAATCCTTTAAAAATATTTTTTTTTCCATGAAGTGAATTCTCCCAGAAACGCTGGCTTATTAAGTTAATATTAGCTAGCAAACTACCTTGCAAAAAATGGGGAGATCATATTTCTTTTGAGACTACATTTTAAAGTGTTTTACAAGTCCTATCCAAATCTTTTATTATAGTTTTCTTATTGGTTAATAAATATTACAATTGCATTGTGCAATTTACCTGCAGCAGCTTTTTCTCCTGATGTGATCAAGGGCTTAACTGTCCACCCCAGACAGGTTCTGGCCTGTAATCTCCACTGATCTTAACCACTACCCCTTTACCACTCCCCATCTAAACAACATTGTTAGCACACAAATATCCCTCTACTTTTCCTTCTGCATCCAAATCCCCTCCTTTCTTTCTCCCCCTCTCCCTTCGCCCTTCCTGCTGACAAGTACGCCTTTCTTCTTTTATAAAATGGCTGACATCTGCAAATTCCTTCTTCCCTTACTCCAGGATATTCACCACCTGGATCAGCCCCCTGAAAGCTCAGCATTTCAGATGGTCTCCTTTCCTTTGGCTACCTTCTCTCCACTCTCCTGTACTGACTCCTGCTTTATCCTCCTAACACACACACACCCACCATATGTCAGGAAGGGCCTGACCCCTTCCATGCTCTTCAGTTTAACTCCTGAGATTTTGTGTTTCCTCTCCTTCCACCTCATCTGCTATTTGTTTTTCCTCCACCTGAGTCCAGAAGAAAAGCAAAGAAAAAAATAACACGTGGGCACAATTTTGAGCATGACAGTCCCATTCAATCCTACTGCAGTACCGAGAAGGGACATCTCTACTTTAGACTGACCACCATAGTCTGTGTACTTATACTCATATGATAGCAGTGTGGTGTCATGGAAAGGAGCAGGGCTTGTAACCAAAAGGTTACTGGTTCAAGCCCCTGCTAGAACATTACTGTAGTACTCTTGGGTAAGGTACTAAACCCATGCGTCTGTAAATATCCAGCTGTATAAATGGTTGAAATTTTAACCTTACCTAAGTCGCTCTGGGTAAGAGCATCTGCTAAATGACAATAATGTAATCTAATATGAAAAAGCACCCACATTCAATCTAAGACAAAGCAACTTTGCCACCACAGCTTAACATCATGGCAGAATATCCAGTGTTAGAACATTTACCTGCATCTGTGAATAAAACAAGATAAGTGATCCGTCATGCTTTGGTGATGGATGAGACAGGCTGCCCTCATTGCTGTAAAGCATTTCGAAATTTAACACAGGGCACAAATATAATTCATTGGCATTACTTCAGAGGAACTGATGCCACCTATCTCGCTCGATTTTCCGACATCATTCATATTCCTCTCCTCCGAACACCTGCCAGAGGTCTTTAAATATACCTGACACCAGGTGAATTAGTCTGTGCGTAACCATGACTACCGCTATCTTCGTCAGTGTGTGGTTTGGTATCCACTTCACACCAAGATCTGCTTTTTCTAATAGTGCTATATCTGTTACATTCCTGTTAAACTTTTGTCAATAACCTCAGTTGTGTCTTCCTTATTTTTTGTTTTGAACAATAGTTAATGCCATATTGTTCTAATACACTACAATTTCAGAACCATGTAGGTCAGAACAATGCCTCTGTTTAAGTCAGATTCACAGTTCTGGGGTGATAAAGAAACAGATCTGGTTTTAGGCTACAGTGGCAGCAGCAAGTGGCAAACATGCTTCTTCCTCACGGTTACTCTGACTCAGTGGTGCAATGAAAGAGGATCCTTTAATGCGATGATGATGATGGTGACAGACAGCAACCAAAGCAGAAGAGAATCACACCTACATAAGATCAATACATAGGGCCTCTGTATTTGCAAGACAGGATCCGAATGGCCAGACAGCCAGAGAAGCATCAAACTGACTTTATCGAGGTGTCAGCAGTTAAATAGTGAAGTGTCTGAGCAGCAAAAAAGAAAAAACCCCACTGCTGCCAATGGGTTAAAAGAAAAGAGTCTGATTTCTTAAATTAACACAGGGGACACCTGTAATACTGGCCAGAAAAAATGAAAACTGTCATAGCTGAGTTAATGAATGATTATGGAGAAGAAAATGCAAACATTTAACAGCTTTACACAACCAGATGACAGATGTAGCCATATAATTATGTTGGTAAGCATCTGCATCGTCCCACGGCAAGGGTCTGCAAAGACATATTAAAAACAAGGCAAACAGCTCATAATGAGTCAAAATTGACCTGACGGTCAGGTGCATGTACAGTTACAGTAAAGGGATGTAGATGGAAGTGAAACGGAGTCAGTGAGATCCTGTTTCTGGGCCCGGATGAGGCAGTGCACTTGTTCTGTAATAAGGTGATTGAGCAGGGTGCATGAAAGGCCTCTTTTCAGACTCCTTCTTCCTCTCCTTGTTGAGACAAAGCAGCCCTTTCAGCTGGGACCCCATTTACTCACTGCTGCACACCCATGTGCTGAATGGCCACTCTCTCTCCGTTTTCAGTGGGGCGAGCCCGAGTGGACTGCAGGTGTCTCCGAGCAAAGCCTGCCACAACACTCACAGCCTCCACCAGCAAAGAAATCAGGCAAAATAACCGTGCCATGTTTCATAGGTGAGCCAAAGATGCAAACCCCTGTCCTCAAAGGGCGGGCTCTCAGCAACACCCATGCAGTAGTATATTATGACATCATGATGAAGCTGACCCTGGCCTGTGACATCAGCAGACCTGCTCTCCTCAACCTGCAGCTCCTCACATCTGCTCTGCATTTAAACCCCCGCCCACCTCACCAGCACTGGCCAATAGGATTCATACTCCTCCACAGAAGCCAGGCTTTGCTGCTTATGTACAGTATTTGATCCTTTCTTTGTTTTTTTTCTGACACTGACAAATACGCTTATGATATGAGCGTATGGTAAATACGTTCTCATAAGAGATTATATTGGAATGCAAATCTGTTTTTCTTTGCTACATGGAAGAAACAAGAGATAACCATTTCTTCACAGCCATGATGACTACCGGCTTAAACATCAACATTATAACATTTTCATTGGTGTCTGTAAAATCATTTAATAAATATAACTTTTGATTTGGATGTTGGTTCCTTTCTATCCAGTACACATATAAATTGTTTTAAGTGTATTTTATTTATATACCTTTTTAACCAAAATGCTGTTGTGTATTTAATGTTTTGTATTTCCACAAGAGAATGACCCTACTGAGTGTGGCCACAATTTCACAGCTCTACTATCTTGGTTTCTGCATCAAAGTTGCCAATACCTGTTTTACAATGCAAGGATTCCAAAAAAGGATATTTGTGGAATGTTCAAAACTGACCTTCCAGGGAGAGGACTTTGAGGGACCTCTTGTGGACCAGGCGCCAAACTACATGTAATAAGAAAACAGTCATGCATGAAACCTTCACCGCAAATGCAGACTTGCTTTTTTAATTTTGTTAAAGCTGAGACTCAACAGCATTTCTTGATTGGGTGTTACCTGAAGAAAATGACTTCTAGATGTGGGAGAAAAGAGGGCATCCGATGCCCGTGATTGATATCGATCCCAGCAATCCCATCACACACAAAAATAAAATGCAGTGGAAGCCAACATCCCCAAACCGGAGCCAGATAACAGTGATCTCAGTCTGAGCCTGGGATGGCATCCCTCCGTCTCAGCTCTGGTCTTTGATTGTGATTTGTTGCTTCCACAACAAATCGCAGTAAAAGTTTGATGATGCTCCTCCTTGATGTGTTGTTGGTCTACTATATATTTACACGTGTGAATGTTCCTGCCACACCACTGCAGTGTTGTCATTCTGTAATCTGCCTTGATTTCTATGCTGAGATAAATCTTAATGTCAGAGCACATGTGTTGTGCAGTGGCATTTTATACTAGCCAAAACACTTCTTTGAGTTGAACAAAAGATTGTAGTTAAACTTTTAAACTATACAGTGAAAAACATTTTATGTGGTGATTTTATCAATTGTATATACTGATACTTTTAAATGCTGTGAAAAGCCTGTTGTAAAATTTTGTACCTTTTCATGTTTCAAAAAAATTCTAAATTTGTATGTCCTCATGTGGTTGTTGCCAAATCTTTTTGGCGACCAACGTCCCCACACTATAATTATGAAAGATGGAAAACTAAGGCTTGTACTTATGGTCAGTATTTCATGTAGGCTACTATACTCTTTTGAAAGACCACCATATCCATTTAGCAAGAAAATATAGTAGTCATTTAGTAATATAGTAATGTAGTAGCCATTATAGTAGTAATTCAATGTAATCTGTCAACTGCTTTTTGTCTACTTTGCGTCTTTTGTATGTCAATTGATCATTTGGGAAACAGTACGGCCTACCAAAGGAAAAGTCCATTTCTTATTTTTTGAAACATGTTTTAATATAATTAGAAAAAATAACCATTACCCAGAGCTTTAACAAAAGGGCAGTAGAACAGCAGGATTCTAGAATTCAGAGGTAGCTGATAGCATTCTCATCAACAGCAGACATCTGCTTTGCCGTCCACTGACACTTAGTACTTAAGTATAAAATTAAAATTTTAGCAGATACATAAATCAAAGACTTCTTTTAAAGTCAGACATTCTCAAAATGATCATTTAGTGATTCCAATACATGTACATTAAAAACACAGCCAGCCTCAAAGCAAAATGAGGAGAAATACCAAAAATGGAAATCAAAAAGGAAGTCTGAAAACTAGAGACGAAAAGGAAAGTTCTCTACACAACTGCCCCAAATCAGAACAACTGAAAAAACGTGAACTGGTACTGCATTTAAAATTCAGTCACCATTGTCTCATAATCTAATTTCATAATCTGATCTCTTTATGACAAATGTGTAGCAATGACTTTATCCAGTGTGTAAATATAATTCCTTTTTTAAATAAACAGAGTCCCCTTGATTGATATTTACACGAGCATAATTGTGCACAATATTGAAAAATACTTACTACAATTGGTTTGAGAAAAACACCTTTGGATACGTTTTTAGGAAAAGAATAAAATGGTACCATATTTATGTAGTAGTCACACATGAAAGAAACACAAGGTTTTGTTAGGCTCCGCCTCTTTAACCATCCTTCTCACCTTCTCAGGTCAGTTAAATCCTTTAAAACCTTTGGAGAATACTGCCCGTTTCCAAGGAAAAAGCAGGGCACTGAAGAGCATGTTTTGCTGCTGACAGTGGATCACAGCAGGGGACTGGCACAAGACCTCCATCCCTCTGCTTTCTGACACATCATTCATGTGCTTCCACAAACCCTGCTTGCTCCAACAGCAAAGAGGATCCCTGCCTCTTTGTGTTACCTCCCTTACCTCAAGTGTTATTTACTTGAACAAGGACACAAACTCATTCTGGTGTGAAATTACCTGTTTCTCTCAGGCGTAAGTTAAATGAATAAAAAAAAATCATCCCTCCAGACCAGAAGAATACAAACTCCAAACTCTCAATTATTCTGGGAAAGGTTATCCTGTTGGTACCCACAGGGTGAACATAAACGAGCAAAAAAAAAGTGTGTTGACAATGCTTGCAATGTCTGCTGAGGAAGGTGCTGTAATGATTAACACTTGTATGCTCAACACTGAGGAAAATGTAGCTAGCTAGCTTTCCAATTGGAGCAAAGAATTGGGAAGCCAAGTTTGAAAAGGCAAAACGCTTTGCCATGCAACACTGGTTCCACATGTGGACAGTGACATTTCACGGCATATCAGTTCACTTCAAAGGAGAGCGGATTTTTCTCTCTCTCTCCCTCTCTCTCTGTGCCTTTTGGGGGAAAAGGGAGACAAAACAAGCTTATCTAAAGGAAGTAAGCAAATGCTATTCTTAACTAGTGCCTACTGAAATTAGGAATTGCAGCGATGCCGCCACACTCTTTTGATCGACATAAAAACAATCAATTTTAAACGGATTTGAGTCACGGCACCGAAGAACTTAGCTAGCTAGCTACGCAATTAAGCATGAGGTCAACGACAATACTACTCTGGAATAATAAAAGTATCTATGGCATGTGCTATTAGGTCATATTTTTATTTTAACATTGGTAAAAAGTAGGGAATAAGTAGTTGGAGAAAGTTCAAGGTTGTTCTCCTGTTTTCCTACTTAGTGTAGAGTACAAGGCTACTGCTCTTCCAAGGCCCTGTGATGTGCCAACTGTTCCCACCGTTACCAGCACACCTCCACTCCTCCCCATCACGATGACCGAGAAATGGAACCAGGAGGCCATGACCAAACACTGAAGGACTAGTAACGGGAACAGCATGGCAAATGCGCACACACTGTGAGGTAGTCAGGTTGGTCTGGTCACCTCTCTCAGGGGAGAGGCTTCATAAAAAACACAAATAAAAAACAAAAACAACAGCAGCAGTCCGTCACTGTCAACTGTCAGCTATCTCGGAAGCCATTTTCATCCTGGGTCAACTTTAAACACGGTTCCATCTGCACCAACACAGCACCATGAGAGGATTTAGGAGAGGTGACACGGACGGCTTCTGACCCCCTGGGGGAGGGGGGGGTCACAGGGCACTTAAATCTCTGCCTCATTGATTTCACAGCTCCTTATTTGGACGTGGAAGTGAACCACCTGCTCTCAGGTGGTTCTGACAAGCGCAAGGAAACTCCCCTCTAAAGGCCTGCGGGGAAACGCTAAACGCGATGTCCAACGATGACGTGCGGTTTCCCCCGGCGCCGCCCCCTCACAGCACCAGTTGCGTGATGTCACACTTGTCGCAGCGCTCCTGGGACTGCGGCACCAGCAGGCTGCAGGCGGCGGCCCGCACGTACAGCACGGGCTCGCGGTTGGCCGGCGGCGCGGCGGGCGGGTAGCCCTGGCACACGCTGTGCTGCTCCAGGTCCAGCAGCAGCGCGGCCACCTGCTCCACGTCGGCCAGCCGCGGCGGGTGCTCCTCGTACAGCGGGTGGGTGAGCAGCAGCGGCTGGTCCTGCACGCAGATCTGGTAGAAGAAGCCGGGCTCGATCTGCACCACGGTGTCGGCCATGGTGGACAGCTTGGAGCACTGCAGCAGGTGCAGCCGCGGGCCCTCCACCATCAGCCCCACCCAGTGCGCCGGCAGCACCGTCCGCCGCAGAGATGCCAGGAGACGCATCAGGTCCTGGTCTGCGTCGCCCCCTGCTGGGCTGCTGTCCGCCAGGCTGAAAATCTGAGTGATCTGCCAAGTAAACACACATAGAGCCCGGGGTCAGGAGGGAACGTAATCAAAACTAACCCCTCCCTCGTCTAGACAGCGACCCTGGATGACACGTGACACGAGGCAGGGCTGAACTGTTAGCTCCTTAGCTCCAAGCTAGCATTTTTCCAGCTTCATATCTTCCTAACTTCTGTCTCACTGTCTCCAGCCCTGTATTTCTCTAACTTCAGTCTCCCTACCTCCAGCCCTGTATCTCCCTAACCCATCTCCCTACCTCCAGTCTCCCTTTCTCCAGTGGACAGACTCACCACAGGAGTAACGTCCCGCTCCTCCGGCTCCCCGGTGTCCACCTCCACGATCTCCACATCGTCTCCCAGCACCAGCGGGGCGTCCTCCTTCCCAGCTTTGCTCAGCAGCTCGGGCATGACTCCATACCTCTCTGACAGCTGCGCCTGGTGGTACAGAGCTTCTGTGTCCTGGTAACCACGGGAGAGAGCCAATCACACGCCAGGAATTTGAATTTCACATTACATTACATTACTGTCATTTTGCAGACCTCTTATCCAGAGTGACATATCTGAGTGGCAGTGTAGCATAGTAGTAAGGAGCAGGGCTTATAACTGAAGGATTGCTGGTTTGATTCCCCACTGGAGCACTGCTGCTGTTCCTTTAGGCAAGGTACTTAACCTAGAATTGGCTGAACTATAAATATCCAGCTGTATAAATGGATCACATTTAAAAATTGTAACCTATGTAATTTGCTCTGGATAGGAGTGTCTGCTAAATGATGATACTGTAACGTATCACATGTTAGAATTTCTACCTGTTATCCATTTATACAGCTGAATATTTACTGAGGCAATTCTGGGGAGTTGGGTAATCGAAGGTTAACTAACAAGAGCACAAATCCAAGGTGAAGGATGTTGAAAAAAGGGACCGGGGGGGGGGGGGGGGGGGGGCAATATGACCTGAAGGGTACGGAGCTGCCATCTGCTCGGCTTAGGGGAGCAGAATGCCTCTCCAAACAGGACAAGGCCAATGAAGGGAAAGTGACAGAAATGATGGAGAAGGAGAGCACTGAGGTGGTCACTCACTGGAGGAGAAGGCAGCTGGCCGGCGTTGTGGAGGCTAACAGGGAAAACGGGCATGTTAATGATCTTTAGGTTGCTGCTGTCTGTCTGGAAGCTGTCCTGGAGAGGGAGAACACGACAGGACAGGTCAGCAGCTAGGAGTGGAAAAAATCCGGAGCAGTGGATGGTAACAAACGTGCCACAATATTTTTGATGAACAATTACAAAAACAGGCAAAAGCTGGGTGGTAGGAAAGACACACGATTCCCATAGTACAGCTGTCTTGTGCCACTGCTAGATTTTTAATGCTAGCAGTCTCCTACATGTTCGTCTTCACAACACACAATGCAACAGAGACACAATTCAACACAACACAGTGACACGATTCAATACAACACAAACACACGATTCAACACAATTCAGACAGACAAATCAACATAACATACAGACGTGATTCAACACAACACAGAAACATGATTCCAGCCACAACCGCTACATTGCTCATTTCCACAGCATGCGTCTCAAATCTACAGCCAGGTCATGCTTATGAAACAGGAGTTGAGTTTCTCTCCCGTCTCTGGCCAGTCACAGCTTTTCCTGACCTGCAGAGTGAACGGGTACGTTCTGACGTAGAGCTCCTCAGAGGCCAGTCTGGCATTGCTACTGTCACAGTTCAGGACAGAGTTCACCTACAGGAAAAGAGTTGGGCTGATAAGTCCAACGCTACCTACTTTTCACAGTGTTTTTGTGTGTGTTCTTTGTACTGTCTTCTCTGAAGACTCTTTTTCTTTAAAACCTCATTTCAGGGCTTTTTGTTTTCAAACTATGCAACTGCCACACAGTCAGGTCATTTACCTGTGACATCTCGGCTCTGGAATCTGTGTCAATATCCACTTGGTCCTCCTCCTCGTCCTTGTTTTCCACGTGATAAAGTCCTGGCCTCAGTGTGCCAATGTAGCCTTCCTCGTCCTCATCGTCGGTCAGCTCCATGTCTTCCCAGGACGGCCTGGGTCTCCGGTTCACCTTGCCATAGGTGTACCTGTGCCGGGGAGATCTCTGCCGGCTCTTAGACCTGCCCATCTGGAAGGGCAGCAGGTGCCTCTGTCCAACACAGCCATACCCACACGGTTAGAGTAAGTACCTTTGAATTCTGCACCATCCGAACAGGTACGGTACACCTCATGGCCCAAGAAACCTTTGTGGATGAATCAGTGTCAAGTACATTTAAAAGTAAGTAAGATGCACTAATGAATGCTAGCTTGGGAAGTGTGTTATGCAGTCAGGGCGGTTTTTATAAAATACAAATGGAGTGTGAATGATTTGCCATTTAAAGCTTGAGAGCTTTTAAAAATCATTGTTATAAGGGAGCATTCCATACAGCTGTACAGACACTTCGCCAGTCAAACTGTCCCTCCACCTGTATGAAGTCTTCCTCCTACTGTCTTTTCCATCGGAAGAGAGCTGGTTAGCTACACACTGTGTAACTGATTGTTTCTTCCACCCAGTGTGCCATTGCTGACAAGCCTTGTAGGGTGGTTTTTTTTTTTTTTTTTTTTTGCATTGGATATTCCTATTGGCCGGTGACATGAAAAATCAGTTACTGAACTTGAAGACACTCCAACAGGAAATGGGAGTATGTTTGTTTTAAGCATTTTTTTTTTCTGGAAATCCATGTTATTAGGTTTTTTTACCATTGTTCTTCTCCTTTTTTGTCAATGAATTTTTGTTTTGGCATGTATTATCAATTGACCTTCTTTATGCTGAAATGCTGGTCCAAACACATTTCATGAATTTCCTCCCTCTGAATGGCAGCTGTGAGTCTCTGCATCGGACACCCTTCTGTTACACGTTCTTACGCTGGCCTTTTGCAACGAGAGCTGCACAGCACAGCCGACATATTCTACACAGAGTGAGAGGTGACTGTGTTCATACATTTGTCGATGAACTCTTCTCCTCTGAGAGTGAGTTTTAAACGACCCTGGCACCCCCCCCGACCCACCCCCGCGGGAGCTGCAGGTGACCCCCGAGGTGCTCACCATGGCATGGCTCTTACACTGGCGCAGACGGCACTTCTGTCTCTTCTTGTTGCGGCCTCCGAATTTGGGCTTGTCCATGCAGAAGTCGCATTTGCCGCAGTCCGTCGTGCGCAAGCAGGCGTCGCATTTCCAGCACGCACGCCGGCTGCGCTTCTTAGGCTCGCCCTGAGAGGGGGAGCGCGTGCGCGCGCATGCGTGTGTGTGTGTGTGTGTGAGTGCACACGTGTGTATGTGTAGGTTTATGTATGTATGGAGAGCAGGGTCAGGATAGGAAGATGGAAAGGGATATGGTGAAACAAGTACAGTGAAGGGGGTGGGGGCAAAAGGGAATACAGTTAAATCAATAAACATGTGTT
This sequence comes from Megalops cyprinoides, assembly GCF_013368585.1. NCBI lineage: Eukaryota > Metazoa > Chordata > Actinopteri > Elopiformes > Megalopidae > Megalops > Megalops cyprinoides. The sequence goes on from NC_050589.1 coordinate 10,165,161, forward strand.
CAAGCCTCCACCCATAGAGAAAATTCTGTATTTTCACCATTCATTCTCCTTCCCATCCATTCAACAAAATGACATTACGAGCACAACTCACCCACCAGTTTTATTGGTTCATAGAAATGCATACATGCAGGCTTGCAAAGCCACACACACACATGCCATAAATCTAAACTGCACCACAAAGTGCTGCTTGGGCTGTCACTCACCCACTCCATGTCGTCATCGTCATAGTACGGCAGGAAGTCCTCGGGATCGCTGTACTGAGGATCGGCGTATGGCTGTAGAGAGGAAACAGACCTTTCACACCCAGCGTTTACACGCTGCTGTCTCTACAATCAACATGCACAAGCAGGGACTGGGCGCAATCACAAACAAAACATTTCAATCGAGCAATATCTGCACCACTCCTTGTTATTACAGCAAGGGTGCATGACTGAATACTGCACAAGGAAGCACTGCGATGACCTGAACTGTACGGCTGAGATTCTTACTGACTGGAACCTTCAAAAATAAACTAGCAGAGTGACCATGTCTGTTTCTTGCCCTCTCATCTAAAATGCCTATAACCGTACTCTAGCTAGGGGAGGAGTGGGTGAAAAAAAGGGCCAGATTACAAGCCAAAGGGAATTTCAATGGAATGAGGAACAAGGGCAAATATCAGGCTTCACTACTGTTGCCTGGACCACAATGTTATCCCTGTACACACTGTTTAAATGGAGAAGCAGGGCGGCAGGAGGTGCTGCATAGTGGTTTAACTACGCTGACCGTAATTTCACTCAGCTCCGACTGCAACAGCCAGACTGTGCATTTACCATTGCTTTCAGGCACAGGGATAGGGGCTGTTTACACATCACTGCAGTGCAGGGAGTCATGCAGTGAGGCTGGGGGGCAGCACGGCACCGATTTTCCAAATTTCTCGGGGAAAGTGAGGAAAGAGAGGGAAAGCAAGAAAGGGTACGAGAGAGGGAATGTGAGAAGGAGAGCAAGTGAGAGGGAGCAAAAGAAGGAGTGACGGGGGGGGGGGTGAGAGAGTAAGAGAGAGAGGGAGTAAGAATGCGATGGATGATGTTGTGCTGTGTGCCGGTCAACAACACGTGATGTGGAAATGAAATGGTAGTCCGGTACACCTGACTATGCATGTTTCATTAATGGGATTTGCGTGCACGGCCATTAGCTTCCTCTACACCAGCACGACACATTACACATTACACATTACACATTATACAGCCACCAACACACAAGAGGGAAAAGCTGGCTGCCACACTCACCATGAGATCTTTAGCAATTTGCCTCTTTAATTTCTGCAACCAACAAAAATGCATTTACTTTCAACTCAGGACCTTTTTCTTTTGCCTCAGTTGCTGAAGTATCAGGGCGAAGTAGGAATGTTTCTCAACTGTAGTGTTATTACAATAAAGTTACTGCTTCGTGGCCCTTTTTGAGGTGCAAATCCAAAAACTTTCAAACTCACCGTCACTTTAAGCTTTCTTCCAAACTTTGATATTTTATTCATTTTTTTCTAAAAAAAAAAAAAGAGCACAAGTTCACAGAATGTTACTTTGTCTGGTTACAAAACAGCATTACAAACCACAGATGAATAAATATTGGGGTGTTAACTCCACACAGACAGTAAAGAAAATCACAAAGTACATGCTTCACCAATGACGAGCTGAGAGAGAAAACTACTGACAGTTTAACTTGTAAATGTAAGTGACAGACTTCTCTGGAAGGGGACACTAAATGTATGATTTGCCCTGTAAGACACCTTCTTTCAGTCATATTTACTGGATGTCACTTAGTTTAATGTCTTTTTAAAGTTGGTTAAAAGTTATACTGATGATTTGTTGTACTTCGTCTCTCACTGTTTGGGTGCAATTTCTCACGGTACTGTTAACCTGCTCCATTGTGGATTTACTGCATGTACATTATACTGCATTTGCACCTTCATTTTGCTGTTCTCAGAGCAAATGCGCAACAGTGGTAAATAAGGGGGATGGAAAAAGGGGGCAAAAACATTGCTTTTCTACACAGCTAAACACACAGGCGGCAGCCTGCAGTGACACAAGGTGGGCCTTCATGCACGGTCCAGGTGGGAAACCTTTGCTTTGTTTGTAACAGGCGATGGAACGAAGCAATGGTCCGTGGTTCTTACCGATGGAGTTCTGGGAGCCTCCTTCTCCTCCGACGCTCTTCCAAGCACCCACTGTCCATGGCCCACCTTGAGAGAACCCAGCACTCAATGTTCAACCTTAACACGCCCCTTAACACGCTCTCATCATCACAACCGGACACATTCATTCAACTGCATTTCAAAGAAACAACAGCATTTTGTGGAGGATGGTGGTGGGGGGGGGGGGGGGGGGGGGTGGTGGGGGGTGATGTTAGTGTGAAGATTATTAACAAGAAAGCAGTCCCAGACAGAAAGAGATAGTGAGAGTTAGTGTTGCATGTGACGTTGGACTGATGGGGTCCCAACATGCCAAGGTGTGTGTCATTCGCACATGCATGTGACAGAACAGAGGAAAAGTGGGATAAAGAACAGATTTAGTGAAGCTGTGGTGGTGGATTCACAGAGATACCTGAAGAAAAGCTGGCGTTTATGTCTCAACATTAATTAACTGCGGCTTAGTCTATTTCAGCACAACACAGCTCACTTTGTTACGGGCTTTATTTGTGCGAAAAAAATCTAAGCCCTTTCGGGGAGACACTTGTAATTAACGACTGTGCTGCACTTTACTGAGAGTGGTGCATTTGTGAAATGCATATCTGAAAATACAAACTTCCTGTGTGACATAGCACTGCTCAGCGGCAGAAAGGCACAGCACTGTCAAAACAGAGGTGTCAAAAGAGTCTCAAATACGCGAGTACATGTGTAATATTATGCAACATTTACACGTTTTAAAATTGTACATCGATTAACAATTATATAACATTCATACATTCTAAAATTATACATCAATTAACACCTTCAGGTTCTGCTGCAGCGCATTTCTACCAATCTTCTAAGAAGCACTGACTTTTACTTTGAAGTTAAAATGATTATATTCAGTTTATATATTCATATTAATTTCTATTCAAGTCATTTCAAAAGAATTATTTTGAACAGATTTTCTTCATAAAAACAGACTAGTGGCCCTTAAAGAGCAGGGCAAGGGAATGGTTGCTTTTACAGGGCTGTGACTGTAAAGGCTTCCTGAAAGTTCCCTCTCCAGCTGTCTCTCAACTCCTCTTCTTGCTAAATCTGTCATGTTTCTACAGCAACTAAAGGTGTGATTCTGTCAGGCTTGGCAACTAATTGAAAACACTAGAAACCAGATGAAGGAGCTGAAAAAGAACTGCAGTGACAATCTGCCTATCTACCTTGTACCTACTGGTCCTGCTTTGAGCTGCTTTATACTGAGATGCTGGTCCAACCATCTGCATTCTTCTCTTTGCACTGAGTTATACTCCAGCCTTCACCTTGTTTCCGCTAATAAAGTTAATGAAGATTCAGTAATACTTTTGTTGCAGTCAAACTATATAATTGAAACGTACACAAATAAATTGTGTTCTTGACCTGGTCTGACACATGGGGCAATCAGCCAAGTCCCTGTCATAGTTCACACAACTGGCATTGTCTCTTTTTCTCTGTCGGCGTGTGTTTGCTTCACGAATTTCCTACTTTGGCATTTACTCCGAATTCATTACGACTAGTCTTAGTTACAGAACAGGAGCGCTGGGATAGTTCTTCCTGCCTTCCTTTAAAGGACAATGGCTGATGTTTCATGTATAAAAATCACCGTGAGCATCACTGTGTAAATCGTTACAGTGTTATTTCAGCTCATGCTGCCACTGCACTTTAAAGCCACTGTCTTTTATAAACCTGCCTACAACACATGGCAGTCCACTGTGACTTTCCCCATGGCTCAGCACAACTCAGCACCACTCTGGGTGAGATCAATTGCACAACAGTCACCTTTGACCCCATCCCTTTTGAACTTTCAGCTTCCAAAAAGACCTGATGTAAATCCTAGGTCTGAACACAGGTGAACACCCTTCACTGACCTTAACACTGTCATAGCTTTGTCCCTCACTGGAATAGCAAGCTGACCCTGGTCTCCTTGCAAAGATAGTAAAACAAAGCTAGAATAAGACTGAAGATGCATTGCTATGATTTTTTGCTTTGGATTACTTGCTAAAAATCTATGCTGAATGTGTACGTAATTCACTCAGTCACTAAGTAACCCACAGAATGGCGACTGGGTGATGATGTCACAAACACTGGGGAGGGGGGTAACTGATTTTGGAGGGGGACGCTCGCTCTCCATTTGCCGGTACCTTGCGGATGGGGCAGAGGCACTTGCGTCTCCGGCAGCGGACGGGCTTCAGGGAGGCGGGGTTAAAGAGGCCGTGCCGGCAACTGGCGCAGACGCCACAGTCCTCTGTGACCTGGCACGCCCGGCACTGCCCACAGGGCAACCACTGAAAGAGACGGGCAGTCCCCGGTCACCACATGGGTACCCTCCCCGCCCCTGCCCCCACCCCCACCCTGGTCCAGAGTGCCACGGTTGCCAGGCCTCCTGCCTTCCCCCGCTCCGTCTGTCTGTCCCTACAGCACTCTCTCCCTCCATCTGATCTCTCCCATCTTCCCTCTTTCACTCCCTTCTTCATCTCCACTCCTTTTCTCTGCAGCACAGATCAGCTCAGGGGTATGATTATACAAATGTCACAGTCAGGATCAGAGAGGCAATAAGCAATCACTCGGCGAAATACAGACACTCAGTGCCTTTCCTTTAACATTAATACAAAGGTTTTTGAAATGTAACGTTTATTCACACATTTTAAATAATACTGACATTCTTTACTACACTACAATAATGGTACAATCAATTTTGACTTCAACAAACTGACTTCATAATTTTTTTTATAATTTAACCTGTTCATAAAGGACTGCCTGCACTTGGAACTTTGACTGTAGGATTTCATGGACATATTTTTGGTGGGATCTGTGACCTCTGTGACAAAACTGCAGCCTTAATTATAGTAAGTACATCATCCTTCATGTTATTTGTCAGACTATGCATTGAAACATCATCTTGTGTAATACTGTTTAAACAGATAATTCTTTCAGAAAAACAACTGATGAACTTCACGAGTGTACGCTGTCCTTCTGTACCTTCACGAATTCTTTTTTTTGTCTAAACATTCCAAGTTGCCACTGCTGAGCAGACCACCGAGACCGAATCAAGGCGGCCATCGCCATTACTCTGGTTGAAATGTGCGGTTAAATTAAAAATCTCACACAACTGTGAGTCTCTAGGTGTAACGCTGAAGTTCTGCACTGACCAGACCCTGCTAGCATTGGCAAACTGAGCCTTTTCTGTTACAGTGAGGGTTTCCCTTGTGATTTGGCCCTGTTCACCGGTCACAGCAGTGCTCAGACGCTCCCCTTCCCTTCCCCTTCTATACACATGACCTTGTTTTTGTCCTCCCCCAGCCCTCCCCACCCCCTGGCCCACATACAGCACAGCACCGCAGCAGAGAGACAGACCGCCCATCACAGGGCTGGGCAGCACAGCTCTCCTGGACCCAGGGGATGGGGTGGGGTTTGTGTGTGAGATCTTCATGATCCAGTCAGAGGATCCACAGGAGGTGGATACCAAATCCTCAACTGTGCAAATCCAAGCCACAGCACTGCTGGCCATCCGAGCCAGGTTCTGTTTAAGGTGAAAAATAGATTCTTGACTCTGGGGAGTCTTGATTCCCAGCTGAAATTTACTGAATCCAGTTTCTCAGACTAAGTCCTTAAAACCAGACAGTGGGAACCCCAGACCAGTCCTTAAAACCCAACAGACACAGGAGCTATGGCTACCCAACCCTGAAAAGGAGCCAGCAAACTTGGGTAGCAGGACAGACAGGCTCACAGATGTCGAGGAGTAATACACACATACACAGCAAACAATTATAATTCAGCACATCAACAAAGATGAGAAATAACGACGAAAACAACGAAAAAAACCCTTACAATTGAACAGTATCAGCATCCACACCGTTTTACTGCATCACCGTAAACAGAACAGATAAAGCAACACACTGCCTGTCTGAACACATCTACAGAAGAAGCAAGGTACATAGTTCACCATCCACCATACATCATTTCGTCACAACACATGTAGCACAGGCAGAACGACCACAAAAAAAAAATCCACACAATAAAGAGCTCCGTCCAAGCACAACAAAGATGTGAATGAAAACAGCAAGGAGAGGAGAGAAGCACACGCATGCAGGGAGAAGAGGGCAGGTAGTGTAAGGCAGGTGGGTGCAGGTGGGGTAGGGTGGGTGGGTGGAGATGGGTCAGGCCAGTCACAGTCAGCCTTACCTTTCTGAAGACAATACTTCGGTGACCTTCCATCTTCTTTTCAGCTAAACAAACAGAATAAACAACGCACCACTACCTTAGGGCACACCGATCTCAGACCACTTGGAGGACAGTGTGTCTTGCCTCCTTACTGATACACCATTTTAGGCCTCTTTAAACTAACTCGCTCTCTCTGATTAACTGTCAGAATTGGGGCTCAATTCAAACTCAGTGCAGTGCACATTGGGCTTAAAGATGAAACTAATTTAAGCAGGGTTTTTTTTTGGCTGGGCTCACCTTTCAAGGTTCATTGTTTTTATACTGTTATATCATACTGCAATGAACATGTAAAGTCATCACACATTTTTATGTAAAGGCTTCATGTTTTAAGGGAACATAAAAGTGTAAAAAGTAAACAGGTAACTTGTTACACATACCCACAGTAGTTCAAATTGACACTTACCTAGTTAGCTAGCAAATATATGTCATGTAATTAAAGTCCGATCATGTGAAATTACCTTGGCATGCCAACTAGGTAGCTAGGTAGGTACCTAATATTACCACATCATATGACCTTTTCTAAGAGTGCTATGCTCTACTCTGATGTCAACACTGTCAGCTGTAGCGCTTCCATTTTTTAACAATGGCTGTTTGTAAGTGTGCTACTCTATGATTTGTGACACAATCCATTTTCTTAAAGATAACAGTAGTAAGTGAACTGGTGTGGTTGACCCTGTCTGCCAGTGTGTTTATGCATTCATGTAACAACAAGTAAAATCTGTTGTAAAATCGGTTATTTTTAACATACGCTTGCACTTGGGACATAAGGTTGTCTGGTCGAGTCTCCTGAACACCATGCCTGGATAAGAGCATCCACAGTTGGAACAGCCACTGAGACAAGGAAAAGAAAAAAATTACTGTTAAAAACCAGATGGAACAGTGTGTGCAATTTCCTGTCCACACTCCTGAGAACAAAGCACATCAGACAACTCACACGAGAATTGAGATGAGCCAGAATCACACAGTCCTGTTTATTTTGCTACTCACTAGACAATTGTTTCTGATCCTCCTGCATAGTTCAGGGGCGGAGCCTTTGCCTTGGGGGTGGAGCTGGGGTCCAGGGGGTGGGACACTGCCGCAGGGCTGAGAGAGGGCTTCTCTACAGGCGGATGGAGATTGGGGGAGGACGTGATGGCCCCTAGGCCCTCGGGGGTCGTGTCAACGTCCGAGTCTCTCTCAGGGCTGGAGGTGGGGCTTAAGGGGGCGAGGGCGGAGTCCAGCCATGCCGGGGACAGCTCGGAGAGAATAGCTGGGGGACAGTGGGGCTCCCTGCTGGGGGTGCTCGTCTTGCTCAGCCTCTGAGAGGAGAACTCTGCCAGCGGGAGAGGGGGGACGCCGGTCACCGGGTGGGGCGGCGTGATGACAGTGAGGGGGGAGGCCCTCACCAGACGAGGGGAGGAGGAGAAGGAGTTCGGGGAGCGAGGGGGGGTTGCTGCGCTGGCCTTGCCTGCCTTGCTCGTCTTGCTCAGTCTCTGAGGGGAGAACTCTGCCAGCGGGAGAGGGGGGGCGCCACTCACCGGGCGGGGCGGCGTGATGACAGTGAGGGGGGAGGCCCTCACCAGACGAGGGGGGGAGGAGAAGGAGTTCGGGGAGCAAGGGGGGGTTGCTGCGCTGGCCTGAGGGGGTGTGAGGGACGGTCTCTGAGGGGTGACGGACTGGTTTTGGGGGGTTTTAGTTCGCTCTGGGGTGCCAGGTTTCCAGGAGGAAACGCTCCGCTCTGAAGTAGTGCCATCTTCTGTGGAGGCTGCATTCTCGGCCTTTGGAGGCTGAAATGTCGACTAAATGGAAAACATTCAAGAAACCAAGTTTAAGAAGAAAAAAATGAGACTGTAATGAGAAATTAGAATATATATTCTGTGAATTACGTGCCATGGAAATACTGAAAATGATTTGCAGCAAGACGTAAAAAGGCATTTTACTTTGTGACATCAACTCTGTATGTAGTGGAAATCAAGATGTGCAGGCAAGTCAGAGCTTTAAATAACAAAAAAGACAAAAGGGTGTAAAATACTCATTCATTCAGTCTAGAAACTGAGACTGAGAAACACTCTGCAACTTCTACTGTCTAAAAACAAATGTAACGCTACATAATGCAATGTCAGTTGGTAGGTCCTATTTAGGAAAAAGAGTACTTTCTAAACAATGAAATGGTCAGATTTGTTTTCATTTGGGGGAGACCATTTTGGAAAATTCAAAAGTCATACTGTGTTTACTTGAGATGATTCACTGACAAAATGTGACCACACATAAATTATTTATTTCCATTTGAAATTCAACTACGCAAGTGATGCTCCACCCAGTCAGAACTTTTCAAGACCTATCGGACTCGGACATGTTTTGGGGTTTAGCTTGGACTGGATCTGCATCATAAAAGCACTGATGGCTGCCCCTGCAGAGTGCCTAAAAGATCTTTACCTTCTTCGTCCCCTTGACTGAGTCATCGTCCAGGAACCTTCCCGACTTGAAGTCAAAGTTGGTGATGTCAACCGTCCCAGCCAGGAGTCTGATCAGCTCGATCCGACTTCTGGCACGGCCACCTGCAGGACTGCACAGAAGAGTGTGCCAGTGTGAGCACGTGAGAGTGCCTCATTTCATCACCTGGGACCGTCTACTTATAAACACCACCACTGCGATTGATGATGTCACGGGCACACAAACATGGGTGAATGCTCCTCATATCATCTGAATACAGAAACCAGACACTTTCAAGCACAGACACCTCCATTCCACAAGCACTGCTTCCCAAGCCCTCTCTAAAAAAATTTGCAAATATGCCACACCCATGCAGATGAAGGCAAACCACACTGGGCAAGACAGACAGAGGAGAACAGGGTTCCACTGTAAATGCATTAGGCTGCGTGTCCCACTGGCTCCCATATACATGTCTGCATCCTGATTCTGACAAAGGCCAGCAAGCATTCATTGGCTGCCACATTTAGCCCCTCCCACCCATTAACCTAACCTTTATCACTGTCCACGAACCACACTGTCATGAAGCTGCTTTCAAAAATAGGGCTCCATTCACAAACCTCTGGAATAATGAAATAACTGCATATGTGCTCCAGGGCTACAATAAAATGGCATTAGAAGGTAAGAAAGCAGAATGTAAGAGAAGAAAGTTCTCATTCTCCTTTAATGACTCTTCCATCAATAACTTCCCTCCACCAATTTGCTTTGAGATATTGAGAGGTTGAGCACCACGGCCGGCCCCTTTTTGGCCCGTGGGGGCGGAGTACCTCAGGTAGTAGGTGTCCGTCTTTCCCAGTCTGAACCCCGAGCGGCGGTAGACCTCCTTGCGCTTCCAGCCTTCTCCCAAAACAGGCCAGTCCAACCAGTTCTCCATCTTCTCCACCTGCTGTCTCTTTCGCTTGACCATAGACCTGGCATGCACAAACACGACGACATATATCCCAATTTATATTTCACATTCCATGACATACTCTTTTTCTCTGAGAGCAGATCTCAAAGACACTGGGAAAAACTCCTGATAGACACTCCTGGTAGCATCCCTACATGGCAATATATGAGATTCTGTCAGCTTTTAGTGTCACAAAACCTTGATACCCAAATCATGTTTTTCAAGAAAAAGCCTGTAGATATTTCAGGCAGTAAGGATGACTTAGAGTGAACCGTAAGTCAGTTATTGATGTCTGCCCTTTCAGATAAAAAGAGTACACCACGATTGTGGATGCCAGGCTGCTTAGCAAACAGTAGATCTGCTGAAACAATTAACTAAAGAAAACAAGCAGAAGTTTTACATACAGATGGTCATTGCCGAGCGTCTTAGTGATGATTCTGTCACCACCGTTCTTCTCAGTCTCTCTACCCAGGCTCTTCTTGGGCTTGGTCTTGCCCTTTGGCTTTCCACTCCCGTTGACCTTTGACCCCTGAGATAGCGGGTCTACAGCAAACTGGGCACAGTCCTTGTCCGCCGTGTCAGTCTCCAGGGGCTCCAGCCAGTCTCCGGGGGCCTTCACTGGGCCGCCGACCGCACCCTCTGCCCCTCCGCTCCCATCCTGCGTGTGACACTCGGCGTCTCCGTGGGGCACCTGGCCGTCCAGGTGTACAGACCGCCCAGCGTTCCGCTTTGCTGCATCGTCCACGACTCCAGAGGCGTCTTCCCCTACCGCCATTGCTTTGCTCACCAGCCCGTCTGTCTTCAGAGCTCCTCCCCCCATGCCCTCCTCTCCTGGCCCACTTTTTGGGATGAGGGGATCTGGCAGTCCCTCATTCATTTCCAGATTCCTGTTTCTGCCTTTGCGGCCTCCGTGGCCTTGGGCACACTCATACACCCTCAATCTCTAAGCTCTTCCTTCCACTCTTGCAAAAAGGATTCTGTCAGATGACTAAGTTCCTTTTGTTCCCCCCTACCGCCCCACACCAGTGTCTCCGTTTTCTGTTTAATCACACAGGGCCACTGACATGTAGCTGGCATTTAACTGAAATATTTATTGTAACATTTGTTCCACTTTAAGTTACAGCTGTTGCGGAGTGTTACATCTTAGGCCACTTGTTTCTTTTCTTTCTTCAAAATCTTCACTGAAGTATGTCCAACCTAATGGGAGAGACATTTCTCAAGTTACCCAAACCAGTTGCATACAAGCACAATAAAATAAAACTCATTCTGAACAGAAAATGGTAGCTCTGGCAAGAAGATATACTGTAAATTCATGTGCTTCAGTGCAAAACTAAAAAGGATATCTAAAAGGAGAATGTACCACTTAACATAACTAGGATAACTGCAAATCATGCATTATCACACATTTACTTCAGAGTGTAATGAATGGGGGCTCCTGAGTGGCTCAACCAGTAAAAGTGTTTGCTGCCTCAAGCACAAGAGTGAGCGCTACGGCCTGCGTTCCAATCCCATCCATGTCAACAGACAACGATGACCAATTGTCTCATTCCACCAGGGATACAGGGAAGGGTAGGTCAGCCTGAATTCACCTCATAGGTACATAGTGACCCCTGCTAGTCAGGTAAAAGTGCAAGCAGCAGGATTGTCAGCGGGTGTCATAGGACATACAGCACTTAAGCAAGACTGGGGATTCTTAATTTAATTAATGTGACTTAACTCTTAAAAGTCAGGAAGGTGAAGTAAACTTAATTTGTTGGTAACGGTACATGTTTGTATTTATAAGAAATTGTCATTACATCTAGGGGGCACTGAAGCTAAACTCCATGGTACATTTTACTTTGTAATAAAACTAAGTAAGTGCAGCAGACAGTTATTACAAGTATCTCTGAAAGTTTTGAAGTCTTTCTCTTATTTAACTGAGAATTGTCCTTAGATAAATTACAGCCATGGAAAAATCTATTTGAATGTACAGTATTCCTATATAGTCATTTCAAAATCATTCAACAGAACTTCGTCCTTCAAGGTGCTGTCTCTCTGCCTTTTAAAATCTTAGTCAGTAAAAACCCGTGGAAATATCAAAGATATGTCACTGCCTTCTGTAGTCTTGAGATCAACCAAAATGATGCAACTGAGGTCTACATCTGTGGAGAGCATCTTTCATTTTACTGCCATGCCTGCTGTCACCCAGGCCAAAATGCATACCTTTCAAAAAATACAGGCTCAGTATTTACTGAATTCAGCCATTAAAATTTAATCAGTGAGATTCACTGTATTCAAAGTCCCCCCCCCCCACCCCCGCCCCCCACTTATTATATGCTATAGTACTCGACTGAGTATAATATTACACGCTGGACGTGACCCAGAATTCTTTCAAGCCGAACGCTCACTTCGCACAAGTAATTATTTAAACAGCGTTTGTACAGGAATAATTTTGTCCCAGTGTGTTTTCATCACTATATCTGATTGATTCATGCATCAGTACTTCTCTTTTTTTAACAGAATGCATTATGTTCCATTTTTTTTTCGATTCCTTCAAAATATGTTAATTTCGGTGACTTGATGTACACTCAGCAAAAATAATACTTCCCTAATTTCTTCAATCCAAAAAAAAAAAAAAAACCCACAAAAACCACAACCTTAACTCTCAACGCCTACCAATTTGTCCATTACTAATGCTACCATGAGAGAGGTGAAGAAGAAAACGCGGAAAAGCAACATTTTCGAGGCAGTAAATACACCTGTCCTTGGAAAAGGGGAACTGGAAACACGGCTGGAAGCACGCCTGATATTTTTCTATACAATTTTCCACACAAAGCCCACCATCTATCCACCTGGCAAGAGTGGCTGCGCTAAGGTATTTATCAAAGTGACAGTGCTTACACAGACAGGGCGGTGAAAGAAACAGGTAACGATGTCCTAATTTACAGTGTGCCACACTAGTATGTGCATGAACAGCTCTGATAGCTACTGCACATACCCCCAGCCCCCTAAAAACAATGGAAAAAAACATCCATCTTAAAAGACTAACGCTTCCATCATCTGTAGAAGCCTTTTCATTTGTTGGATGTGTTTCTCGTTCGGCTTTCTCAGGTGGAATGTTTAAAGATATGGATGCGCTTGGACAAGGCTAAAACCCATGGAAGAATTTATCTGAAAATATAGAATGAAAACATGTCACAAGAACAGAAGGACTTACTGATGCTCAGGCTAGTGGATGCCCTATTTATTTTTTTAAAAATTAATTAAATGAAAATAAATTAAACAAAAATTCATTACACACATACAACATGTATAAGTCATAGGTCATAGACAACAATGTTGACACAGGCTTCCACAATAATAGCCATTGTCTAAAATGAAATGTATTTAGTTTAGAATTAGCAATCTTGGTCTTAATCTAAGCAAAAAGAATTCTTACCAAATATTATTCTTAAATTGCACCAAGTCAATAAAAATGAAATGTGAGTGAATTCTCCAGAAAAGGAACCGCCCTATAAATAGTTTGGACTGACATATTTTTTTTATAGCCCACCATGCTGCTGACAGCCACACAGGTAAGGATGCTATAGCTACCCATGCTGACAGGCATTTATTTCACATATTTCTGTTTAATCTGAAATATTAACCGCTAAATTAAACATCCTTTCACCTCAACGTGTTCAAAATATAAATTGGGTCTAAAAAATCTTCAGTGATTATAGCTTTTTACAGTGGTTTGAATACTGAACAATTCACAACAACAGGGGAAGGTAAAGTGCAGAAAACAGGTACAGCCATGTCCATAGCTGCTACAGCGCTGTATTAAAAAAAAAAAAAAAAACTGTGAACATACAATCAACAGAGACCTGCTGATGCTGATCGTGAGAATTTCACGAGCCCCAGAGTGTAAGAGACGAAGGCTACATAACACAGTGGGGGGAAGATGGAACATATATTTAGCAGGGGGGGTGTGGGGTTGGGGGGTTGGGGGGGGGGGGGGGGGGGGGGGGGTATTTGAATGGTTGCCGTGGCAACGATATTGCAGTAAGCAGAGCGAGACAAGGCATAGTGAGAGACCGAGAGCAACACGGGCTGAACTCAACCTGCAATGCAGCGGCATAATTACGCTAGTCTAACGCCATTTTGAAATACTAACAGGATGGCAAATAATAAAAAAAACTGAATCTGAGGCGAACTAAATGTAATCACATGCTCTATGGCTCTCAAACTACATATACATAAACGCAAACAGCACACACTGGTTTTAGCATGTAAGTGCTGTAGAACAGGAGTAGAACAATTTTACATGGTTACCATTTGCATACCAACTGGCTTGCTGCTATTCAACCTTCAAGGAAGATTGAAATAACCCGGTTATTACATTGAAGGCAGTTATATAATTGTTCTTGCAGTGTGTTGAATTTTGGATAAAACCAAAGAACACAAGTTTATAAGAACTGGACTCATACATACATAGCTTAGACATGACTAAATAACCTTCAGGCATATTTATCAAAATATGTTATTAACCTCCCTTGATTTTTACAAGAAACACTATTACAACATTAATCCATACAGCAATATGAAGCAATTTATTCATCATAAAGCTACTAGCCCTACTTGTGGTACATGAAATATATCTAAAACCCACTGTAATTAAGCCTCGGGACACATTTGGTATGGCCAGATATTGCATCATTTCATTTACTTTGGTTATTTTTTCCATGTTACGTGTGACAGTGGGGGCGGTCCCTTCCCCAAATCCAGTCCTGAACCAACCCAAAGCATGTCAGAGCATCCTCAGCCTGCAAGCACAGCCATCCAGCTGTCACAAAAGCTAGAGCTTTGAACACCTACAAAGAAAATTTCAACTCTGTAGAGCTAACGTTTATGAACCTGCACATTTACAATTTCCCCGTGAAGACGTTCTCTCTCGTGGAATGCTTACTCCAAAAAACGTGCTCTGCACATGCAGTTTTAGTGCATAGCAGATTTTAGTGCTAAACTAACACATACAAATATTGGGTGTCATTTACACACATACATACAAAACTTGGAAAATTAAACATATATCAGTCCGGAACTGATTGTTCTACAGAGTCAGACAAAATCTAGGCACCAGAGCTGAGTCACCACAAAAGCCTTAGAGATCGCAGCCGATTGCCAACACAGGATGTTGTAGGCAAGTTATTTCAAAGTTACATAGAAGCACCGAGGGTGTGGTCTGGTTAAGAATTAGTAGCAGCATAAATTTAAGCGATGAAAGAATATATTCTCCAGAGACATTTTTACTTGATGTGAAATGGTTAAGTGAAGTGTTCAAAACCTATAAGTATCTATTGTCTTCCTTTTTGGTTCTGCCACCTTCTATTTGCTGACCGAACAGCATGGCTGTCTCATGCCAGATACAATATTGTCATTAGTTTCAATAAACTGAACTCATCTGCCTATTACTCTTACATAAAAATGTTATTTTAAATTTAAAATTTAATCTAATTTAAGGACAACAACCACAATACAATGGATTTTCCAAACTTGCTGTCAGATACCCATTAAGATAAACAATGCCATACCCCTGAAGTCAGTGATAGAATTCTACATATTAGGTAAAATTCCTTGTTTTCCTTATTATCGGTGCTTAAATAATAACACTATAAACAATCATATTAGCAAGGTTTGATATTACCTATATATGGACGCACAATGAATTTCATACTGTACAGTTCTACACCTAGTACACAACCACTTTTCTTGCAGGAACTATTAGTATTATTGCCATATATAATTCAACAATCAAATAATTCACTTCTTTTAATAACTGAGGCTTACAAATGCAGACAGTAAAGCAAACAGCTGTCATCCACAACAGTGATATTCCTCCACAAAATTAAGCAACTTTGCTGCTGTAAAAAATCTTCAGGCTCACAGTTAACGAAGTCACTTGTTGTCTCTCTAGTTTCCGATAACGTTCATGTGTTTCTTCTTAATAGAATTATGAAAATATTAATATTAATATTGATAAATTTAACTGAATATGAATCAGATGTCGAAAGAACTGTTTTGATGAATGGAAAAAAAACATGGTAAGATGGTATTGTGAGAGAAGAGAATTGTATGAAACTGCTTTGATCCTACCAGCCTCGGTTCAATCAGATGTCTGACTCAATTCATCAGTGAAACTTTCAGTGGAGGTTCATTAATTTGCAGATCGTAGATAAAACATCCCGTCTGTTACTTTCTAAACAAGTGCTACTTCATAACCCTTACTACAGAAAACAAGCTGCGATGTCTAAAATCATCCGTATCACGCTTGCCTCCTCGTGTACCAAGCAAACAAAATGAATATTCTTTACCTCTCTGTGTGGTTTGGACATTTGAAATCAGACAGATTGATTATTTATGACAAATGTACAAGGGCTTATGTGTTGATTTTGTAACGCTGATGTCGAACACGCTTAAAACAACTTTGAAAAAGTCATTCGCAACCCAGAACAATGCTTTGACACCAGCACCCGGTATATCAAAATTCAATCTCATTGCCAGTAACAGCTGTGGTTTAAAATACAGCATTGTTTTGCTTAAACTTCTTGTAGTTTTGTAACGCGCAACAAACAGATAAATAAATGACTACAATTACAGCGCGTTTCAAAATTCACAATCATTTAAAAGTCGTTCAGCTAAGACATGATGGTGGTTTGCCAGCGTTTCGTTATTTACAAAAATACACGTGAACTAGCACCAGAATAGTGGGAAACAATGAAAAACAATGATCTACTGCTGTTATGTGTTCGATTCAGTTCAATCTCAAAATAAAGTGCAGACAGTGAATGCATAAAGTGGTTAACATTTCACTCTTAAGGCTGGGATTAAAGTTGATCAGACACTTTTCCAACCAGCCATCTACCTCTGACCGCTCCGCCTGCAGACACAGATAATAATTGGACCACGGTGAAAAGTTGCGTTGAAAGACCAGCTATCTGAAGATGGTGTGCACATGCACTGCATTAATATTTACAGCCAAAACGGGATAAACCTGACTATACAAAAGGGTATTCCTACACTGACAGACATGTGCAATACTCGACATATCTCATCACCCAAACTGGATTAAGGACTTGATCAACATCCACACGTTAATATGATACTCACAAGCCAGGAACCGGAAGCCTCCGGAATGAAGCCGGACTGCAGCGCGCAGAATTCGGCCGCTGAGCGCAACGCCGACGCCAGTGTCCCCTGTCATGTGACCAGGTCCCGCGAACCCCTCACGCACATCAGCGGCAAAGAAAGGAGGGAAAAGACGCTAAGGCGTCGCGATACCGGGCAAGTGTCCCTTCCTCTACTCCAAAGTGTTGTCAACTAGCTATTTTTGATGGTAAAACCTCAATAGCGCGGAATATTTACCAAGCAAGAAAACTAAGCAAGTATTTATTACCCATGTTAAATCAGTTTTTCTTGATTATGGAACACATCGGACTCGAAGCTGCTTCAGTGCACTAGTCCGTAAAAAGAAAAAGGACCCCCCCCCCCCCCTTACGTAACATGGGCCATGCACGTTAACTAAATACTTAGTAGGCCTGTTTTTATGAATTTAGTTAACACATTTTAATCTGCAATTTCTG
The DNA here is from genome assembly GCF_013368585.1 of Megalops cyprinoides. Classification (NCBI taxonomy): domain Eukaryota; kingdom Metazoa; phylum Chordata; class Actinopteri; order Elopiformes; family Megalopidae; genus Megalops; species Megalops cyprinoides. The sequence goes on from NC_050589.1 coordinate 10,182,514, forward strand.
TTCACTCATTTCTCCTTAATCCCAAGCAAAAATAGTGAACTGCTCATTTCCACATTTTGGACTTGTCACTTGAAATTAAAATCCGAAGTCATTTCCCGACTTTAATGACGTTATATTTTCCAACAAACTATCAAGGATAGTCAAATGGTCTCAACGTTTAAATGTACATTTTCATTTAATATTTTCATCGCGTACCATTTATAGGCAAGGTACTCCAAGCGTCTCTGAAGGTCGTAGTTAACGTCTAAACGGCGAATTTAGCCTGTCACACTGTTCCTGCATTCGATTTTCTTTCCTGAATCGCAAATGGGACAAGAATTTGGCTCGTTTTTCCGGTTTGGCGTGGTGGTGGCCAATGGCCCTGCTTTTAGAACGTGGAAATAGACTTTCCCATTTTTTTCAAAGGTGGTAAATAGAGTCTGGCTAACCTAATAAGAGCCATACGCTTATGAAAATGATGAGATTCTCACCAGATTCGTGTGCTAATATCTGGGACCGGTTGTTAATTGTAGATGTAGCCTATTATTTAGCCCATTAAAGAGAGGCAACGGTGATTTATTATGCAACAAAAATCACAATGACAAATTAAGTTACACACAATAACGCTTACTTGTAAGTGTATGGTAAATAAATCAAAATAATAGGAAAGAATAAATAGGCTATATGCCAGCAACTTTTCAGTACATACGTCATCATGTAACCACAGTTATAATATATGAGGTGAAACCAATACAGAAGATATTTTAAAGGACCGCAAAGTAGCAGCAAGTTTAAAATTAAGTTTATTAACTTCTAGACTCTGCACTTGTTAGTCACATGTAAATATTGTTGATTTACTATTCTGAACAAAACAACGTCTCTGCACTTAAAATTTTGGAGTGACATTGGCCACAGTTTATATTACTGCCCGTTGTTATTTCTGTTTGGCTTACAGCATTGCTGTAATAACAGGATAAAAGAAAGAGAATCAATTTTGTATATATTTACCAATTGGGAAAATGAAGCAATTCATAGAAGATTCATAAAAGAAAGCCAAATGGACAGACAGTGCAAGGCTCAGTGCTCCCCATACTGAAAATTCTGTCTCTGCCATGGTTGAAGACTGATTTACTTTCAGGAAAAAAGTAATGCAACTTCATTAAGATGTAGCCTTAAGGTATGTAGTTAAGGTTGCTATGGTTCCTGGTCCTTTCTTTGCTGCTGAAAAGGTCACATTTGACAAACTGAAACCACACAGGCTTGTTTTGTATGTGTTAGTATGATTGCTGGTTTCCATATACACACAGTAACAGTTAGACTTAAAGTACTTTGTGTGCAGAAGCAGAAAAATACACGACTTTACATATGAGTTCCACAAACTCTTCAACAGATAAGTCTACAAGACCATCAACATAGCCACTGTTGTTGTAGACTGTGTGTGCCCCATATATATTTCATATCCCTTTAAGAATATGTATAACAAGCCAACCAATTAGAACAATTCTAGTGCCAACAATGGACACTAAATTGATCAAATTTCTGCTTTCAAACTGCAAAATGAAAGACACGCTCTCCAGCCTATCTCTGCAGCAGTATTCTGATGTCATAAAACCTTTGGTTTTGTCTGCTGGTGCATTCCAACTTGACTTTGGAGTAGTGGGTTTATAGCATGGTAGGCCAAGTAGCTTTTGCATCATGTGCCTTGACAACCACTGAAACAACCAGATGGAAAAGGACCAACAATAAATCCATGATTTCATTCACAGCCACCCAGCACCCATGGAAACCAAACTTCAGTCACTCATCACCACTTTCAACATTGCATAATGCCGCCCCCCCTCCTGCAGAGAATACTCAAACTTCAATGCTGTAGTCTTGATGTCATCTACAGAAGCAGATCAAAGGAGTTTCCCTTTTCCCCCTTTAGGCTATGAGGAAGGTATTCACATTAGAAGATATGATGACAGTGGACGATATAAGGTCATCTCCACCAGCCCTCTGAAGAAATACCACCAAAGGGTAAAAGAAACCTTCAAACTATGCAGGGATAGAGAGAAAGCTCTCACGATGTGTACCATATGATCCACTCAAGCTTAGCCAGATTGAAGGAGCCATTTAGCACCCGCACAAAATACATGGTCTTCACTGGTCCATCACCGTTGCAGATATATCTGAATGCCATGCCAAACATATTAAGTTTGTGAGAGCTGAGTGCCTTCTCTGTGATCATTTTGTACTCTTTGTTTCCACCTGCATGTATAAAAGTTATACACAAAGATGTTATTGTTCATAAGGTTCTCGGTGTACTCTCCTGAAATGTTAAGGATGTTGTATCTTTCCTGAGTGGAATCTGCTCCAAGGCCGTGACTGGTTTCTGTCCTGTGTGGGTCTAAGGAAGCACACAGGCCATGCCTGGTCAGCAATAGATATGGTTTCACCTGGCTCAAGTTTAAAAGAATGTATTTAAGGTTGATTTTCATTTTTAATTAACTCCTAACCACAGAATATTTCAAAACACAATCATAACTTTTCTGCCTGGATACTTCCTAGAAATGACGTATTGCGCCTATTTCAGAGTTGCACACTCTGAAATGAAGATGCAGGGCTTCCAAGTGACTCAGTCAGCTAAAGCACTTGTTCCGAGGGGGAGCTGAGTGCTACGAGCTGCATTTGAGCCCAAACATGTCATCAGTCAACAATGACTGGGAGCCCACAGTGGAAGAACAAACTGGCTAGGTGAAGTGGCAGTTTATTACCAGAGTCTTTTCACTTAACCACACTCAGGTGACTCGTCAGGCCATCTATATACCACTCAAATTATGTTATCGGAGAAGTGCCTATTCTCCAGCTGGTATTTGCTTTGATTTACTATACTGCACCACAGGACTGGCACTGGAAAACAGTCTCCACAGGCATGTGACAGTATTAGAGGTTGCTGCAGTGACATGAACCCACTATGGAGTTGGCCATTTCAAAAACAGGTGCAGAAAAAGAGACAGGGGAGACAGAATAACAGCCCATGTCTATGACAAATCAACAAATCAGTGTGAACATCAGCTCCCCTTAAACCAACAGCAACATTGTCACTTTTTGATGCCACAACCCTCTTGAGAAGCCAACAGCATCTGCCACGGGAGGGGATCCTTAGAGTATAGAGTGCTGCATCTTCAATTAACAACAACCAATTACAATGTAACGATTCGTTATACAACAGTTGTTTAGCGTATGAAGTACTTTCTCTTTGATATTATATGCATCACCATTCTGCCATTGTCTTATGTTACTTGACAAATAAGGCACGTAACAGGCTATCATAAAGCACAGCTGCATAAATGGATAGCTGTTTACTGATACGTACCAAATTTGCTAATAACGATGATGGCATTCAAATATTCTACTTACAGTCTTTCACTGAAACAAAAACATCAGTCCCACCCTACCACTCTGATGGGACTTCCACCTTTTTCTCCATTTTTTTATGCTGTGGTATCAGCTGTCACCTGCAATGTTTCATTTTTTATTGTCTCTCATTTGGCAGACAGGCTACTGCTGACGTTGTCTTGGTTAAGGCCTTTTTATTCCTTCAATAAAAAAAAATTAATCCTTTTATTTCCTTAATCCACCCCCTCTCCTCAGCCTTTTACTACTCTTCTTTATTCCCACTCTTTTTTGTCTTTAAACCATTTTTAAAAACACTTTTCCCTCCATTTCTGTTTTGTTTCAACCGGATTTCTATTGTATATTGTGAAGTACCTTGGATATCAGATCATTTTTTCAGTATTAAGATTAAATACTGTATATTACTATTACTTAGCAGAGGTAGTTAACTTGGGGGAAAATTAAGACATATTGGTGAATATGTTAGCAAACACCCAGCTTTCCAGAAGGTCCTCTGGGGGAGTTTGTATGTATGTGAAGAACTTTTTTCCTGTTGTTTCAGATTTCAAGGAAGCTACCAAATTATCATTACTTAACTACATAGGTTTGCTTCTGATTCAAATCAGAATAACTTCTGTCAGACACTATTAACTAACTAAAATAACTGCTAACTGCTCATTTCAGTCAAGAATTAACCTGTTCATTATGTAATCACCGTAGATACAGTTGCAAAGCCTCAATAACATAGTATGTAGTTGATTATGATTACTTCTGTCATCTAACATTCATATTTGAGTTACACATCAAAAGACTAATAGCAAAGGGGAAGTAAAACATATCATTTCAAATAGGATTTTCTCCTGGACCTTTGAAACTTCATTTTAAAAAATACTGTTACCCATGAAAGAGTGGATATGGTCAATAAGAACACCACACATTTCTGCTGGTAACACAGTTGACTCTAGTGAAGCAAATGCCAAGTGAATAGAATAGGCACTTTTCCACTTCCATCATTCCAGTGGCATATAGATGCCTGACGTGTCACCTGAGAGCAATTAGGAAGAGCAACAGTACAGCATAGTGGTTAAGGAGCAGTGCTCATAACCAAAATGTTGCTTGTTCGATTCCCCACTAGGACACTGCTGTTGTACCCTGGGGCAAGGTACTTAGTCCACAATTGCCTCAGCAACTATCCACCTGTATAAGTGGATAAAATTTTGAGTCACTCTGGAGAAGAACATCTGCCAAATGACAATAATGTAATATAGTGTAATACACTTTATTTAAGGCTAGGATGTGGGTGAGGGTGCAGCTCAGTTTGAACAATGAAAGTGTGATCCAGCTCCGATTGGTCAGGGGTCTTGTTTTCACCGTGAACACGCACAACGCGAAGTATAGTCTAGTGATGATGAGTGACACGCATTCGAAAAAGTTATTTAAAATAGGCACGTGATCATTGATGTCATATTTTTAAATAACCCTGTACTTATAAAGGCAGAGTCCACTGGATGAAGTTCCATTGGGTGGTTACTTGCATTTTGAATGTTTATCTCCATCTCTTTATATCTGAGAGCAGGAGCTTTCAAATAGAGAAGATACAGTACACAGAAAGTATTGTGAAAGTACTGTGCACCATAGTCATAATACTGCACTGAGTATTACTTAGTAAGGATGCATTACCTACCTACTACCTGCCCACTTAGTTTGGACCATCCAAGATACTGAAATGCGAGCGCAAAACTCAGTTAAACTTATGTAACACAGGATTTATATGCACTTATAAAGGAACTGAATGCCCCTCTGTGTTCCTTAATATGTTTTATGCTCACTAACCCATGAGACCTGTGCAAAGTCACCCCTGCTCAGAGCAAGCATCAAACACCTTTATTAATACAATAATGAACATGTGTATAATACGGTAGTGCCCAGTTCAGCCAAGCGTGCAAACCAATGGACTGTACAAGAGTGTGACATCAACTTCTATCATGTGTTGCCTCCTACAAAAAAGAGACATGTGTGGAGAATTTGCCATCAAAACTCATTGGAGGATCAATATCATTAGTGATGGCACTCCCGTATGGCTTCACCTGGGCTGATGATGAGTCTAGACTTCTTTGTGGTTTGAAGATGACACAGCGTGGGAGTAGTGTTAAAACATGTAGCATGCAGTCAGTGTCAATGCAGATTCTTTCTCCTATAGTGCTGCTATACTAATTGAGAAACCAAGTCTCACTTGCCTTGGGCTTGTGATACATACGCTCCTTTTGGTAACTACAAAATTACCCTTATGTTCAAGGGCTGCTTTTAAATACAAAAACATACAAACACACTGAAAGCTTCACTGTCTACAGTACAAGAAGACTGAAATACTCTGCCTGATGTAACTCACCATCATATGCATATGATTTTGCTGCCTAAAAACTTCAGTTATGGTGATTTTATGGAACCCTGTATGCACAGTCATACTGTATCTTACTGCAAGTTGCATTTTGAATTTTTGATCTGTTGCAACAGAAAGAAGACATTACTCAAAATATGTAAGCTATGAAGCATACCACTAACTCTGAACCAATCAGTGATGATGTAGAATTCTGTCCACAAACTCTTAAAGCCATCAATGGTAAATTTCCATTGTGATTGCATGAGTCTCTTGAAAACTGGGTGTGGTTACCTTAGAACTTAGTTCGCATAAGTTTAGGAAACAGCCGTTGAAATACGATGTCCTGAACTGTTTCGATCTCTTCACACTTAAAAAATTCAATTGTCTTCCCTTGTTTCAATCACCTTGTAATTTGGAAACAGTTTCCAAAATATGGTGTAACTTGGTATAAAAAGGTACTTGAGTAAAGACAGCCAAGTGATTTAACTTTCCAGGCTGTGACAATGATGGTTATTCTCTGAAATGATATTCTCTTGATACTAGCCAGCCTACACACTCCAAAGTTTTACAGCAGAACAACTTGACTTTCGACTGTGATAAAGAGTATGCTTTGAAAAAAATATGCATACATGAAAGCATTCAGACACCCTGGTTTGCATTCACATTAGAAATCAGCACTGATGTTACTGATTAAAAAACAGGTGTCTACCAATTTACCCCTTATCGCTAAAGTGTTACCAAAGTCTATATCAATCCTGACAGGACAACAGATGATAAGAACTCAGTGACAAAAACTCTGCACATCTCAGAATATCTTCAAAAGGAAAAGTGTTGAAAAGAGACTGTCTTTGTCATTGATGCCCTACTTGAATCTCTCTCAAACTGACAGTTGTTCTCCATGCAACTTTCAGGTTCAGGGTTCCAAAAGTATTTTACCAAACATGGAAGAGGCAGCTAGTGTATTGAACCAAAGGTTTTAAGTAGCTTTCACGACTATTTCCCTGAACTTTTTTTAACATCATAGGTGCATAATGAGCCCACAGACATGCATGATGCTTCCACACAGTATGTTTTCAGATTGAATCCTGATCTTTAGCTCTTTTGCACTGCACGAAATGGAACACATGTCAATCTGATCATGACTTCTTTCAGTGTTTTTTCATACAAGCAAAACCAACCAAATATACTGAGAAAGTGTTTTTGTTATTTTTAAGGACTTCAATAAATGGTTTACAGCTGGCATATTATTATTATTATTATTGTTGTTGTTGTTGTTGTTGTTACTGTTCCATATTCAGTTTGCCAGAAAACTTATGAGACTGAAGAACTAAAAATTAAACTCTACATGTACCTAACCATGTATTATATATTAAAACACACATACTAGCAACATGATCTAAAAGTATACTTAAGAGCCAGAAGTCACACACTAAACATAAAATAGATCGATTGCTACATTGTTTATTTCGTATATAAATGAATTATGCACATAATATAAAAATAACTTTTAACTATTTATCACCCCTGTGCAGTGTTTTAAATTGATTATTATGTTCACATTTAATATGACAATGTTCTACATTCAGTTCCTTACACATTAAACCGACCTAGCTGACTGAACAGCGTAACTCAACGCTGTAGCTCCCATCCCTGCGTTAGCTACCCTCCCCCACTGCACTCCTCCTCTCCTCGCCTGCTTCTCTGCCCCTGGCTCGACGCGATTTCAGCTCGCTGCTGAAAAACGTTTCTTAAATGGCCCGCTCGGTTCAGAACGTCGTCGCTGTTTCCCGTTTTCTCGTCGTTAAGTTTCTGCATTAAAATCTGCGTTTCGCGTCACGCTGCAATGGAAACACGCAGTTTACACCCGACCCCTTTGCGTGCGGAATGCTGCTGCCACAGCCACCGAGGGAAAAAAAAAATAATAAAAAGACGAGCGAGCGAGAGCTACTTACAGAGCACGTCCCTCTCCAGCGGGCCCGGCGCGTCTCGGCTGGCGCGTCCGCTCTCGTCGTTCTTTCACTGTTTTCCGATGCGTAATGATCACTGAGCATGTGCACAGCGCGGGGGGTTGCTGCGGGAACTCGCTACGCTCTTAAGAATTACGCTAGCTACGAGTGAAAAAACACATCACTGTAGCTAAAAAACCTTCACAGCCCACCAAATATATATAATGTGTTTAGTGATCCGATTTATACTGTAATTATATAGGCCTATAGATGTATATATCGATGCATAAAACAGCAAAGAGAAAGATGAATAAAATTTTTAAATAAACCATCTCAAATTCCGTATATCGCCTATTCACCAGTTCTTTACCAACAGGTTTGCAGCTCATTATATCTTAACTTAAAAAGTCATCGTTGCGTAAAAAGTTGTTCGATATTTGGAATTGACGAGTTTGCATTGGTATTTTTAGATAGCGACACCAGAAGAGACCCTAAGTCAAAATTCCAGCAAGTTCCAAATTCTATGTTGCAGCCACATTCGTCACAACATCGTAAGCACGTAGTTTATACTCAGTTGCAGCAATAGCTGACCTCTAGCCTTGTTTGGTGAAAAATAGCATGTCACAGTACCAAAAAAGTAAATATTTGGGTGTTGTTTCGAGACTGCGCTGCTGGTTTACGCAACGTTAACCAACACTGCCCATCAACACTATCGCTGGAATCGTCAAGTACTTCTTGAACAAAATTTTGGTCAAGATGGTTCCTTGGGAACTTGGCTGTTAACATCCATTGGACTAGTGCTTTGTGACAACGATCAATAGCTCCGCGATGCCACTACACTTCCATGTTCGTCCAAAGTTGTAGTGGAGCAACCCATAACAAAACACGAATAGTTAATACTCTTTTAACGGCTGTTTTCAAACAACCTGCCTTGATGGACGTAGCTATATTAGGCCTAATCCACAACTGTCAATATGTAACCTATTACCCCATTGTTACCTCTGGTTGTCGGGCACATAATAGAACATATTTCAATATAAGCCTAGTCTTCTCTTCGTTATAATAGTACTGACATTGTATTGTTCGTTGTGGTTGGAAAACGCAATGAGATATTAAGTCCGTAAGGCTTATTTTGGTCATAAATCTGATAATAATCTCTTGAAAAAAACTTGCTTCTATGTAAAGTATAACATCGTGTTTTAAATAGCAGGTTACAACGGGTATTCCTAAATACCACTTAACGATCGTCACGTGAAATCATTTTCTATATCACGAATTCATGGTGAGCATGTTTACGTTGGAGCCATAACTGGAAGTCTGTGTCCTCTGTATACCAAGAAGAATTGAATAGGCGTGGCCCTACATGTCCATTTGATTTTCGTTAACGATGAAGGCAACGAAACACGAAATTCCTGTTTAATAGAGAACAAAAACATCACTAGAGAGATTGGAATACGCTGATACGATCCTTAACAGCCCAAAAGTTGTACCACGGGGAAACCAAAACTACGGGGGAATTTGAAGTAGACAGAAGCAAACTTTACCCTTTTGTTTTTAACTGTTATTTGGTAAAAACCCGGGAGAATATGGAAGCACGAAGAGGTTAATGTTTCCTCATATGTCTTTATATGAGTCGCCCTGTGGGTGCATCGGTCACAGCCCTGTGGCTAATGGCGACGGGTGCCATTTTGTGTAGGCTGCTCGTATAACGCGGTATTTGGAGGGATCTATACAACAAATAGTCACACATTAAGGTTATTTGAATTGCGGACCCAAAGGCACTGTCGTTGCTAAATATTTTCCTATATAGCCTGTCTGCTTTCAAATCCTCCCTTGGAACCCGTGGTTACTGTCTGTTCTACGCAATGAGTCGTTCCGGAGGATACAGGGTGCCATGTTATGCACGCTTCTCTTTACATGTTGCAGTTTTAGAACATTTCCAAATGGGTGATATTGCAGAGTAGCCACACGAGAAAACACAGGCCATTATGAACAGGGATGGTTTAAAAGAAAAATATAAATAGGCAATAATAACTGGAAATTGTAGTATCACTCGAATTACACAGTCTACATGGGCCAACAAAAACGGCGTATGAGTGCAAAATCAGTACACATTTAATTCCCCACGAAAATTAGGTGCTGTGGGCTTCATGTACCATATACACGTAAAAGTCATTATACACATCGTGAACAGAAGGTTGGCCTACATTTCCGAACGGGTTATAGTAATGGAAACAAATGGGGTCGGTGACTCGAGTGAGTGAGCGTGGAGCTGGTGCGTGATCAAGCACACACAGGCGTCTTGCCATGTAAGAAATATTCAGCCAGTTTGTGCTTGCCCGCTCACACTCGAGCGTTTATTAAGCAAATTCTACCTCTGGTGAACATGAATCACGGCCTGTACCCACCCGGGCTATAAAAACCACCCGCATTATTAACACGTAGGCCTTCTCTAGCAGATTAAACATACGGTATGTGTGAGGATACCCTATGTTTGCATAAAGCAGCTTCGGAATTTAGATCAGTCCTAAATCTGTCAGTGGAGTATTAATGACTCTAATTAAACCAGCACGATCTACAATTGAAAACACTGCCATACAAAATCACTGTAACTTTCTAGATGATTTTTTAACGTTTATTTTTAGATCGATCTTCAACCTAACCAGATCCTCTATAGACTGTTTTCAAGAAACCCCGTTTCTCTTGCAGCATGATGTTTTTAAGGAAAAGACGTTTGCACAAATATTTTATATTATTTGATTTGTTACAATGCATACGGTGTAACCTGCTTTTGCCTGCAACTAACGTTTCCTTTTTATCTATGAAAATATCCACCGTAAGACGGCATTCGTTCGCGAAAAGAAACCGGTGACAGTGTGACCATTGTGGCACCGTGCAATAAAGTGATCATACAGACTAATCACAAAATGCTTTCGCCTGAAAAAAGTCTGGTTGATTATGTTTGCACATGAGGAGACGATGAATCAACGGGGAAATATACATGCAGTGTTTTCCATACGACTAGAAAGTAGTGCTTGTTCTTCGTCTTATCGTTGGGCGTCACTCCATTGTGGAATGTACAGACAATGAGAACGGAAGCGAGGAGAGGGAGAATAGGGTAGCGCACAAGCATTGCCTCAGTAAATAACCCTTGCTATGTTTCATTATATCTGCTGGTGATTGTCCATACAATATACAAAAGTACTAGTTTTCCCATATTTTAATAATGAACATATGTCATAAGCACCACACTCACGTGTTTACCACAGCCCAAAAAACTGCTGTACATTTGTCTCGGTATGTCTGTTCTAATCAAACGGATGCAGTAACACCGTTTCGCCTCTAGGTGTCCAGGTTCAAAGAAAGCCCTGGTACGCACGGCTTGCGCGGCGCTGGTGTACGAGCCGATTTAAATTAGGGCACGCTACAGACTACGATTGTCAATGCAGCTTCGTTTTGCAATTTAGAGTCTGTATAGGTTGGTTTTAGACCTACTGGTATCGTCGAAAATGAGTTGAACTGTACGGATGTAACTGTAAACTCACGCTAAACCTTCGATTCAATACGGTGTTAGTGACAGCCACAGCGATATCAGTTCGGTACGTTAATGTAACCACAGAAGCCACCTTTTTACTCGATGTGGCACGAGACGATTGGACCGGACACAAAACTGTAACCGAGATTGCGCTTGGCACCCCTGTTTCTCTCAATTCTTAAATTAAAGACGGGTTTGTTTCATTACCCTTTAAGGTGACGCGCTTAAAACACTAAAACCGCCAGCAGTTATTCTGAAATCCTTATAGATCTTTCGTTAGCAGCAAGTTAACTTGCTAACCTCACTTTCCAATCAACTAAAACGAAGTGAACTTTAGTATTAGATCACAGCATATGATGGGCAGATCCACTAATATTTTTTTCTGGGCTATGATGCAGGGGTGAAGAACGTTAGCTTGTCGCTTTTAATGTAGCTTTGTTCGCTGATTTGCCGCTAATATCTTGTGTAGCCAATATTAGCGTATAGGTCGTATAAGGTCGCCAGGACGTCGCAAGAATGAAATATAGTCGCCAGGACGTCGCGCTTACGGACAGACAACGGACAGAAATGGCACCTTTCACTTTCCACGTTGCCGCGACGTCGGACTTGACGTTCTGGCAACGTATGTTTGGTCATTAAATTACGTTGCGGCAACGTAAGGGCAACGTGACTGTGTTAGCTGGGTAATAACCAACTTTGCAGTAGTAGCCTACGCGCTGCGTTATCGCTAACTACCCCTTGCTGCGTATTAGGACTCAGGAAATCTGAGGGGAGAAACCAGAAAATTGAATCGACTAAATCAAGAAAAACAAAGGCAATGTCAGAAGCTAAATAAATGTCTCCATACCCTCACATTTCCGATTTTATGCCTTAGTGTGTTTATTGGGCTAGTTCTTTTTGCCCCATCATTTTTAGTGATGGGGCAAAAAGTTGAAAGTTTGCCATATTGTTAACATGAAGTGGTATGGCAAAGTATTTCAAGATGTTAGAAATGGTTTTGGGAAAAGACATTTGATGGTTTTGAATAGTATTTTAGGGAATTGTATTTGAAAATCATTCAAATACTTCAGATAAATGCAATTGTTTTGTGAGATTTATTTTGAAATGATTCAATACTATTTGAATCACAACTTCACATAGAAATAGCAAATAAAAATGTATTTTAACCCAGGTCTGGCAATGTTGCTGTGTTGTGGATTGGGTGTCTGCATTTGGGTCCTAGTTCTGCTATTTCCTCCAGAAACACAACCTTACTTGCCACACTGCAGTCAGCAGTGGGATATGCTCAGGTAAGTTGGCAGAGCTATGTTAAATAGGAGGGCATTACAGCAATCGCAGCTATTTGACAGGATGATGTCCTAAGGGAAAAATTGTAGAGACATTTCTGGATATTTCCCACACGTGAACAGTGTTGTGCTGTCAGAAATCACTGTGTAAATATATGTATTCCCTAGTATACTGCTGCCCTAAAATGGCTTTCGTGTATTTCAAGAGCATACAAATTCAAACTCATCTGAGCTCAGAATGCGAATCTTGGGATTAGTGAAACTCAAGTGTATCAACAGTATTCAATTGTTAACCTTCTCTCCAGATCTGCAAAGCAACGTGTTACAAACTCTTAGCTGTCCATGGCCCACTTTTCATCACTCATTTCCCCAGCTCCAGTAGGTAGATGCTGCAGAGTAGCATTACCCAAACCAAGGTACTTTTCTCTGTAAATACACTGGTTAAAGAAAGGACTGTGGCCAACCAAACGAGTAAAACTTACTTTAGTGCTCCACCAGTTCGACACACATACTTAGACACACAGACTTAATACAATTTCTCTCTTACAAGTACAAACACAGGCCTCCAAAGAGAACCGGTGCTCTTTATTTTTTGCCTGCTGTCTGTCAGTCACAATAGGTGAGAGTGTTAAACATTTTAATGCAAAATTCATTTACAAACAATTTCAGGAACTTTTTGATTTAAGAACACCTAGCCTGCTTACTGTGGAAATGTTTTCAATTCATGTTTTTGTGTATAGAAACATTCACACTTGCACACAACATATATACTAGAATTTATACATGCAATGTCTTCCAGGGTGACAAAGGGGTTTAATCAAAAACGTTTTGCTGTGAAGAAAACGCACCCTTTTTCAGATGTATTTACAACATGTATTCATCATTACTGGCTTGGTAGACAATTACGTCAGAACTATGCAAACAACATCACGATTTTCAGCTATCCTCAGCTTCAAATAAGTGATCTCAAAAATACTAAAGGATACCAAAAATATCAATTACACAGAACAACCTTTTGATGTAAAAAATGTTTTAGCCTGTATATTTATTCACAGAAAAAGATGGGAATAAAGAGTACACTAGCAGAGAAAGCAACCAAGTGAAATTATAAAAAAAAAACAGAACGGTTAAAACGCAATTCACGTAAAGACATTTGAAGCAATGTGTACAATTCTACAATGTGGTGGAAGGAGTACATACAATATATAATTGTAAAAACATCTTGAGTAGTTCCTTGATCAAAGTAGAGACAGTACATCTGAATAAAAATTTTCTTCAACAAAGCCGTCCCACAGTCAGTTCTCTGTACGTACACTGGGTACAAAACAGGACTTTGGTGAGCCAAATGAGCGGGTACTAATAATAACTATATATTATTGACCACGAGTAGACCTGCAAACAGAGACCCGAGCGATTATCTGTCCTTGCTGCTGCGGAGGTCGGTGGTGAGGGGGTCATGCTGGATGGTCTGGTGCAGCATGAGGGCCAGCAGGCCGGCACGGTTCGTCATGGCCGTGCGCACGTTGCGCTCCTGTTCGAACAGCTCGTCCAGCTTGTACCACTGTTCGTGGTGGCGGTGGCGGTGGCAGTGGCGGTGGCAGAGGGAGGGACAGAGAGAGAGAGAGAGGCACACATCAGAACACCCCGCATGCCGCATCCTGCCATTTCAGATTAGCCTGACTAGTTGTTAGACAGTGTTAAACTGACCAATCGGATGTACTGCAGACACTACTAATTATGCAACTGTGTGTGTGTTGGACTGACCACTCAGACACACCGCAGATTGGTTAATTTGTGCGTACGTGTGTGTGTGTTTATGGTACTGACCACTCTGACTCGCTCCAGGTCCACCTCAGCTCTCCTCAGCTTCTCCCAGCAGTAGTGCTTGTTACACTTGCGCTTCGACACCCTGCAGAACTCTCCGGTGGGCTCAAAAACGTCCCGTACCAGGGGGCATCCACAAACCTCATCTGCTGGCACCTGCAGGAGGGAGAGTACAACAGTTAAAGGCAAGTGAGAGATCTGAGGTAATGGGGTGGGAAGCTGCTAGTTTTACACCCAGATTAACTGAAGCTGCACTGAGAGAGATGTGTGGCATGTCAAACCTTTATTTAAACTTCAAGTAATGAAATGAATAATGTGTCACTTTCTCCCTTTTACAAAATCTTTTTCCATTAATGTCAGAGACCCCTTAATCTACAATACTGTGTAAGAAATGAACAACTTGAATAACTACTTCATTCACAAGTATAGAACAAAGCAAACTGATGTTAAATGAAATTTGGGCCTTAATTCGGTGAAGCAGTCTTCCAACATAAACACTTTATGCAAATGTTCACTTTTCTTCTCTGTTCATGAAAGACACAATCACAAAACGCTAACCTTGGGGTCTCTCGAGTGCTCCGGACACAAGACCTGCAGCCTCTTGCAGTAGGTCTTGCTCTGAGGGTTATACACATCGCAGAACAGCCTGGTAGCACTAAACACACGAATACAAGCAAGCAAAAGAAGCAGTGTGAGTCAGGAATATAGTTATACATGCATCCAAAAAGTACAATAAAAATCCATCCAATAAATGCATCTCAGCTGTAATTTGTGTTTATATATACAAGTTTTCTGGGGATAAATATCCATGGTAAAAATATTTTTAGAGCAACAATTTATCAATAAAATATTATAATAATAGTAATTTTTATTCACAGATGAACAATGCACACAAGTAATTACATAATGAGATTTTTTTTATTTGAATACTTTCTGATAAAAGAAAAAAATGTTCCCTTATGGTAATATGATAGAATACTCAGTCTTACCCTTCAATGCGTGTGGGATACATGGAACCAAAGGATGTCTGGCTCTCATACTGTCCAGGGAAACAGAGACAGTCCATTCAAACCGTGCAACACATGACAACGAACACAGTTCAATCATCAGCTGAGTTGTCTGCACAATGTCTGAACCATGTGAAAATGTTGTTACCTTTTAACTTCATCAATTGATCAACTTCCTTTCTCAGTACTGTATACATATAGGGCAACAAAGAGATACCGTGAGATGCCCTTGAAAATAAATTTCTTATTTTTAATGTTTTTGAAAAAATTTTTTACATCTTGACAACACATCGAACCTAATAATTTCCTGATAATAATTACCAAATTTGCATTCCTCAATCAGTTAATTTATCTCTGCCTGACCTGACCACCCCTCGTTCACACCGGTGTCAGTCACGTGAGGTGAATTTCAGCCCTCACCTTGGCGTAGCATCTCTCCATGTGTCTCAATGCCACTTTGGGGTTGATGGGGTGACTGCAGGAGACGCAGAAGATCTGTAGGTCGGTGTCGTCGCTGTCCCCCTCGTTTACCTGCAGGAGAGGGGAAAGTGGCTCGTCAGCTCAGCGTAAGACATCATATGTAATGCCAACTGATGCAAAAGCACAGAAGCATGAAGTATAGTTATTTTCACCCAAGACTGCTGCAGGATGCTTACTGTCATCTTATTTCTACTTTTTTCCCTAAGACTATTTGTCTCTTTTTCTGTCTTTCTTGCAGATTATCGTATGAAACATTCAAAACGTAACATAACCTTGTTAAAAACTACTGGGATATGACCATTCTCCAAGTTTAATGAAATTAAGTATTTATGTGGTTAACCACACAGTTGCATTATTTAAATAACACAATGTCCAATACAGGTAAGCCTGTGTCAGCTCCCGGGAGTCTTTCCAATTTTAAAGTTAAACTTGCAAATACTCATTATGTGTCTGTACAATTTCTCAGTACAGGGTTGCACCAGCAAAATCCAACATAATCATTTATGGTAGACAACCTCCGCCCCAAAATTAGCATCACCAGCACAGATTAAGTTGCAGTTACGCTGACACTCCGGAACAGCTCACCTCCTCGTCCTGCTGCACCACCTGCTGCTTGGCCTTGATGATGATGCTCTCCAGCTCGTGGAAGCGCCTCTCCATCTCGGTGAGGCGCATGCGGGCGGACTGCTGCTCCCGGCGGATCCTTTCCAGAAGCTTCTTTCCCTGCTCCTCCGCGATGCAGGGGCTCTGCTGCCACTGCTGGATGCGCTGTGGCAGGATCTCGTAGATGCGGCTGCGAGGGACGGACGGACGGACAGGCAGACAGACAATGCTACAGTATGGCTACCGCACTGTGGAGAAGCTCTCAGGACATATTTTACATAGACAGCAAATACATGTGATGCAAATCTTAAAAACTGCAAGTACGCCGCTGGATGTGCTGTGGCAGGATCTCGTGAATGCAGCTGGAGGAAT
Organism: Megalops cyprinoides; assembly: GCF_013368585.1. NCBI lineage: Eukaryota > Metazoa > Chordata > Actinopteri > Elopiformes > Megalopidae > Megalops > Megalops cyprinoides. The sequence goes on from NC_050589.1 coordinate 10,199,304, forward strand.
AGACGGACGGAGGGACAGATGGACAGATGAACAGAAAACACTACGGCACAGTGGAGACTGAACTCAGGACACATACACAACTAGTACACGTTACAAATCTTAAAAATCGCAAGAGAGTACACTGCAGGTGAACCTGACATACGTCGTGACAGGGCCACTGGGGAATCATTGGATTAACACTGACACACCACGCGAGTGGGGAATCATACTAAGTATTGCCACCTGAAGTTTCTGCAGAAGGGTTTGGGAGTCAGGGCGCCATGGTGATCCTCCACTATAAGGTTATAAAGCACTCAGCATAACTCCAGGACACACTAGCTGTTTCTATCTATACACATCCCGATGTATTACCACATATCGTGGTTCTGTTATTTGTAGTGGTAATTGCAGACACAATGAATAAACCATTTGCTCCTGCCAAAGCTCTAATATACGCCTATTCTCCTACTCCTGGCCAGTGAACTCCTATACCAATGCCAACTCTGGCTTTGAAGAAAAGATATGTGCTATTTCTTGTGTCATTCATTCAAATATTCATGATTGAATGTATTTCTTCAATAAAAAAATAACCCTGAAATTTGCTTCTGCTGAACTGAGATATGGCTGCTCAGTTTCACCACACTCAAATCACCCATTTCACAGCTCAGCCAATACAGGCTCTTTACACCTAGACAGGGGTGTCTGACTTTGTCAATTTCCTAATCTAGCTCTAACGACACTGAAAACACAACACTATTGCCACATCTACAATAAAAGGGTAATTTATGTGGGGCCTTTAAAATTAAATTCTGAAATTAGTGTAATTATGGATCTGTATATATACAGGTTTTTAATCACAGAAATGGTAAAGAAGTATAAGAATACATTCTGCTCTTTGAAAAAGAGGCAGAAAGATAATGATTTATATGAGCCGTTTTAATGTTAGCCCCTCCCCCTGCTCCCTGAGCCTCCGCTATGATTGGCTCGTTCTCCTGCCGCTTGTGGATGGGGCGTGGCCTTACTTGGCAGCCAGCTTCATGCCGCAGTCCTCGGAACAGTACTTGGAGTTGGGCCGCGCCGCCTCCACGCAGCTGGGCCCCAGGCACTGCCGGAGCCCCACGCTGTCCCGGCCCTCCCCGCGTTCACTGTGCTTCACCCGGTCCCGGTGCTTCTGCTTCTGCTTGTGCCGCCGCGACTTGTACTCCTCCTTCTGGAGGGAGGACGGAGAGGGGAGGGGAGGGGAGTCACACCCGTGTCACTGCAGTGCCTCAGTCCGCACCCCGACCTGTTACATTCCGGCACTCCAACCCTACAGCAAGCAGTGCCAATCACACTCAGAGAGGGAGGGTCTCCTTACCTTCTTCTCCGATTTCTTCTCCCGCCTCTTCACGTGTTTGACCTTGACGGCTCTCTTGCGCAGGACAGGATCGAGGAAGGGCCCGTCTTCCTCATCGCTGAGCCACGGCTGAGGGAGGGAGAGAGATAAAGACTAAGGAGGGCAACTCGCACGTTTAAACACCATCATGAAATACCAACCATTTAACTCCAGCACACACAACTTGTCCAACATTACACAGGACCCAAAAGTACCAAACAACAAAATAAATAAATTTTTATGCATTTGAAAGAATATGCTTCAACAAAGGCTATGATTTTTTGTCACGAAGGACACCAGAAAATAAGTCATGTCCTTATAATCCATGGAACTCCAAACATAAGCATAAACACATGCTAGCAGTAAAAAAAATAATTTCAATTATAGTCAGTGGAAGGTGTTCTCTGCAGGCATTTCCTGTGTGAGCTAGAACTGACAGAAAGCAAGAGGAACAAAACCACAATCTCCCACTTTGACAACGATGTACGCCTTGTGTAGCAGTATAGGACAAGCAGAAAAATGTCATTACTCTTATATGACAGTGAAAGGTGTTCACTGCAGGCATTTCCTGTGTGAACTAGAACTGACAGAAAGCAACAAAACAAAACCACAATCTCCCACTTTGACAGTGACGTACGCCTTGTGTAGCAATATAAGACAAGCAGAAAAATGTCATTACTCTTATATGACAGTGAAATCAACCAATTGGACCTCTAACTAAAAAAAAAACATTGTAAACCAGCCCGAAACTGTGTAGGGATATCTGGTACCTGACGCCTGAAAGTGCAAGCAAAATGAGCTCTTAGACATTATTAGAAACTAAGCACTTGACAACAACTGATGAAAACCCATGGCCACTGAACTGAGCCTGCTCTGTGAGACTAAGCGCGAGGGTCCCACGACCAGCTGCTCGGAGGCGGTTACCATGTTGTGGTCATCGTATCCCGCCGCCCTGTACTGATGGTACAGCTCCATTTCCTGCTCGTCGTAATCGTCAGAAAGCTGCCCGTCCCTCTGCAGAGAGTCCTGCTCCTTCATCATGGAGAACTCCTCATCCCGCACACGCAGCATCTTCTGCTCAGGTGAAACACCACCCAGTCAGGCAACATTACTGGCATTTAGCAGATGCTCTTAACCAGAGTGCCTTACAGCACTTAGTGATGTAAGTCACTCACAAATGTTATCCATTTATACAGCTGGATTAAGTAACTGCAACTGTGGGTTAAGTACCTTGCAGTATACTTCCAGTCTCACATCACAGAGCTGAACTGCACAACTGCACATTAGCAAACATCTCATTGAGCACTACTGCTTTCATTGGCTTCCCATCTCATCTTAGTTTAGACCTTCGCTTATTCAACTCAGGTTCACAGTGCTGGAGGAGCCATGCCTTAAATTATAGTGAGAGGTGTAATATTCTCAGGACTGTGTGAGAAGCAGAGGATTCCACTCTGTGGCTTTTGGCGCTTTGGGGTGCTTCGTATCAATCAGGGCGGGGACTCACCCTGGCCCGCACTTCGCACTGCCTCAGACGGCACTTCTGCCGGATCTTGTTGGGGCCCCCGAACTTCTTCATGTCCTTGCAGAAGTCGCACTGGGCGCAGTCCTCTGTGCGCCGGCAGGGCTCGCACTCCCCACACATGCGGGCCGAGCGCTTGATCTGCGACACGCCAACGAGGAGGGACAATGGCACGCGGAGAGGAAGAGACACTCATGACTGGGCCTGAGATTTTAGCAACAGAGCAGCTCAATTCCCTGGGTGTAGCTGAAACTGATTCTTTGCAAATGACGCCTGACAAATTAAAATGAGTAGCGGGTACTAAAAGGGATTATTGATATATTATTGATAAAATAATACAACTGTATAATATATAATGATTATATCATAATTATGTGATATAATATTATAATATAACAATGAATATAACAATAATTAAAGCATATGTTTAAGCATTTTTAAGTGAAACAGAGTCTCACAGACCCGTGATCCGCGGCGCCGGTCGGTCTTGAAGTCAGGCGTGCCTCGTTGCTTCTCCAGCCTCTCCTGTTCTGTCTCCTTCTCACGAGTCTTCTTGGGACGGTACTTGATCTCCAGAGAGTCGTCTTTCCCTACACACAAGAAAGAGATGTTTTCTAATTTCATCCCAGGTACAGGGAATGGTGGCTTTATCACTGGCTGGAGGTGTCACAGCATACGACTATAAACTATCCAAACACAAATAGTACAGTTGTACTGAATCTCAGAGATGACGTGTTTTGACAGTGTAATGAGACCAGGTGAGGTGGTCCAGGTGAGATACTCACTCCGACACTTCTCACAATACCACTCCCGGATTGCTTTGGCCATCTTCTCCGTCACATTGATGCAGTCGCCATGAAACCACTCGTTACAGTTGTCACAACCTCTGTGCAGGGTGGTGACGTACAAAAAAAACGTTAAGTGACACAACCCATCACCCTATACTTACAACTTATGAACTCCCACTAAGTAAACAAAAATCCCAAAATTAAAACCGTATGGTACATTACACAGGTGTAGTTGGGTAATAAACATTAATCAACACGAAATAATGACGCGATAGCACATTTTTAGGACAGTTTACAATTAACTGTTGTGAAACACTGTGCACACCAGTGTGCTCAAGAGAGCTGTGCAATAGCACCATTTCCCTTTAACTGCAACAGGTCTCAGTCTTATCCAGATGCGATACGGAGCTGACGGGCACTCGGAACTCACATCATGAAACAGTTGATGTCCGGTTTTCGGCAGATGCAGTACACCGGGGCATTCTCTCCGTTTTCCCCCTCCAAACTGCTCTCGATCCCCATCGGCTGATCGAAGTCTGACACTTCACTGTCCTATGAGTACAACGATAACACTGAGGAACGTCCACATACTACATCGGCGGTCTAACTTTCAGGCAGCCGACATATGTGCCGAAAATAATCTGACAGCAGGAAAGCGTGAAAAATCTAAAAGAAACAATGCATCCCACTATTATTTAGCTACCTAGAGCAGTGCACATATTAAAACACTGACATAGTACATATAAATATATAACATCAGACACTTTTCCCAAGTGGTAAGACAAATCTAACATTTAGCGAGCAAGCCAGCAAACTTAACTGCAGAAGTAGCTACTCTTATTTGGTTCTTGTAGTGGCTACCCAGTTAGACTGCTATATTGGGAACAACATATATTTTCTCATGTCAATCGTTAGCCACTAGCTATAGCCTGTAAAAGATTAATTACCTTTAATGACACAGCTAGATAACTTGCTAATCTAGAGTGTAACTATACATAGTCTGGCTAACGTTACTTACTTCGTACGGGTTCCATCATATTAAACAGTTTTTCCATTTACTAGTTAACATTACAGAGCAGCTGAATACAAACCGATCAGACTAAAGCTAACTAGCTAAGCTAGCGACCCTCCACAGCCATGTTTGCTTTGCCAGCTTCGCAGCTGTAGCTACATTATGAAACTAACTAGCTAGCTCTCGTCCCTACCGTCTTGCAATGCTTACCATGTCGATCAAGTTGCCGAAGCCAGAGAAAACTACGTTGCTGTTATTTACTCTTACAACTGCGAACGATAGTTAACACAGTAATAGAACAGCCGTTGTCTTTCTTTCAAAGAAAGACAACATACATTTTCCGCAACAACCGTTCTGAAAGGCGTTTCGCTTCCGCTTCCGGTTCACAAGCAACCAGATGAATGTAGGTTACTTAATTGTTTCTCATTCAACTTTAAAGCATTAAGTATGCATGTTGTATTATATAATATATTGTATACTATAATCCTGAATAAATATTCATTTCATTGTCTATAAAATTAGATCTATGTTTTCTAATGTCATTAGTTATCTAAATCCTACAACGTTACATTGTCAATAAAGTGAGGTAAACTGACTGCACTTTGTGAGATCTTTTCCTCGGACATCAGTATCTCTTGATAACATCTTTGCATTCATCCTGAAAAGGGTTAAAATGTTTGGCATGGGATGACGAATAAACCTTGCAAACCTTAAATTATGCCTAAAATGTTATGCTAGAAGATTCATTATTATATTGCAACTATGCATCATCTAAATGACATTATCTATCTATATCTTTCTATACCCATATGACATTTTAATATGACATCCGGAAAATTTCTTCGAGTCTTGGTATGGCCCGCTTGTAGGTTACATCTCTGATTCATTGATGAGAAAATGTAATATGTCATTATTATCTATATAAAGTTTCTAAATTAATATTATTGTATGTATATTGTATTTATATAATATATTATATGTATATTATTGTATAATATTGTCACAGGGATTCTAGACTGTTCTCGGTAGCCTACTACTACTATGCGACTATATGATAATCAGACTATCCTCATAGAAAATGAATCCATGTGTAGCGCTAGGGGGCACCATCCTACACCGTGGGACAGACATTTTCCTAAAAAGGTATTATTAATTGTTGGCCATTTAGTAGCGTTCCCTGAGTGTTGTAGAAGCTTCTGGGTTGTCTTCTAAGCATTACTCACAGCTGTTTAATTTAGTAGTCTATGCTATAGTCTCTGCCATCCTGTAACTTGGCGGATCGGATACAGGTCATCCCATTGATTTGATTGATTCAGTTACCGCTGAGGAACACGGGCACAGGTACAGCATGCAGCCTCGCGGATCTTCACCTTTCTTAAAGGCAAAGTGTTTAGTACGTTTATAACAAAAGCGCATTCGTCTCACAAACAGCTCAAGTTACCCATATATCACAAATAAATGTGCAAAAAAAAGTTTGCCATAGTTTTAACAGAAATGGTTTCAGCTTATGAACTTGCCAAGTTACTCAAAGAACCTCGTAGAAATCATATAATTTCCACATGTCACTGCACACAAATGAGAAAAATCGTTCTGCCACTTAAAAGTATTGACAATTTACATCTAACAAATGTCTTCACATCATTCACACACACTAACTATTCCTAACAAATGCTACCCAAGAAAGACATTGCGCACCTCTGGACCTCTTCCCTTTCAAGTAACCTGGCCCTGTGGTTCAGAAGAAAGCGAGAACCTTTTAGCATAGTACATGGTATAAAGCAGTACTATCTATGCTTCAATAATGATTTTTTGTTTAGTTTCAAAGTATTCGGATTAACCGATGTTTCACTGGCCATGTTCCAGGCAGACCATCCGATGGGATGGTGTCCTTCGCGGTCTCTGTAAATGTGGGTCGCTGCGTTTTCAAGGCCACGCCTTTTTTTGCTACCAGTTCATATAGACGAACATTTTATATAAACGGAGTAAAATAATGTTTACACATGAGAACATCTGATGCTTTGTTAATTCATGCTTTGTGGCGGTCGTCATGTAACGTAGCCTACCACACATCTAAACCCCATTCCGCCTGATGATGGCGCTAAAAGCACGTTTTCATGTGGAAAAAATCATTATTATTATTATTATTATTATTATTATTATTATTTCCTCTGCATATATATGTTAGAATAATCAGTACGCTTGCATGTATTCAAACTGAATTAGGTCACCGCTACAGGCCTCCCGTTCTGACGTCAGAGCTTCAATTATATTTTTAAGGGAGGCGGGAGCGCTTCAATGTGCGTGCGGGATAGACGTTAATGTGTGAAAAGTTGTTGCTCAGTTCTTGCTGGTCAGTACAGAGGGACTGTACGGATCACACCGGTTTCCGTCCCCAACAAATAATCGGAACTTAATCGTTATTCAGTCAGCACCTTTATTAAGTATTTCCTTCAAATTCAAGCTTCCAAGGTCTAAGACTGGCTCTAATTACGTTAAGGTAGGCGACCGTTTGAGTTTTACATAATGCGTGCATTTTTGGGGATTTGAATGTCATTTGTTTCAGGACATAACTGCTTTACGTTCAAGTGTATGACAGAAAATGCTCGGTTTTACTGTTGATTTAAAAACACCACCAACTTATTTATATCTTTGTCGTCCTTTAAGAGTTTTAAAACTGCTATACAGTAAAGCAACCTATGTCCACACAGTGAAGCTATAGACGAACACTTTCAGGAAACTTAAGGGCTGTTGTACCCGAAACAGTTCATCTTAATAAATGTACCTAGGAACTAAATTGCGAGTGTGTTAGCCCTCTTTCTTGCAATTAAAGTAATTACATTAAAGAAGGCAGATAGTGAAACCTCACAGCGAGAAATTGTCCGACTATATGGCGTAGTCATCTGAGGAAAGTGTCGTGGTCCCCGTTGATAACCCGCTCAGAATTTCACAATTTGCAATATTTTTTGATCGTAGACTTAGTGTAATCACATTAATGTTTCAGAAGTAATTTCACTTGTAGATATATGGGAAACATACTGAATTAAATTTACAGTGCATGTATAACTTTACAAGCTATGGCACAGATTAAAACGGAAGACATAATTCAGTCATCTCCACAAGATCATTTCCTAACGTCACTAATATTACTGAACTTCAGAGGTGTTTACATCCATATGGGCGCAGCAGCGTACTGTCAGTGGCTGACAGCCAGTATATAGCATACCAGTACTATACGTACGCAACATTCATTAAACACAACATAACACAAGCTCAGGTAAACAAAAGCAGTCAACTCACAAATATTACTTCAAAACCCCTCTGTTTATTGCTAAAACAGGATGGAAACCTCGTATCACATAAAACGTGCCTAATTACGCACGTATTATTCAAGAGTGATCACAACTATCATCTATCCTAATTAAATATGGGAATGTGAGGTGGAGGTATAATTCAGCGAACATGGCTCCTAAATTACTTGAAATTATATTTTAAGTCTTGCGCGACAGGAAACATTGGAAAGATTCTGCTCGCCTTTACTGAAGCATTGTCATTAAAAATGCAACGCAAGTTAGAGAGCCCCTATTGCTCGCTTTTGGGCACCTATATTCCGTTACAGCTTACCTATTACTTAGTCACTTAATTACTTTTGTATTGCAGCAGTGTACACATTTCACAGTCATATCTGTACCAAGAAACAAAGCTTATCAATAATTCAGATACAATGAGTAAAAAGTGTGTCAGTCAAAAAATGACACAGCAGAATGTTTCATGCTGTAATTGCAACGCTCGCAATGTTGATGAGCTGATAGAAAAGCTGGAGCAGATCTGAATTCAGTCCACTTAGCTGAGAAGCCCCATTCATTATTTAAACATATTCACAGCAAGTGCAGTAAAGCTATTAGCATTTCATTTTATTGATCCAATTTCACTTGAGTGTGGGGAGGAAGAGAGACTTCTCTCCATCTTCATCTCTCCAGGGGGATCTTACTGCTAAAAGAAAATGTTTCAATGCATATTTTCTGTCGTCTGGATCCTCAAAAGTGAAGTTTTGAAATTGAGGTTTGCTGTCCTTTATGGCTGTATTCAAAGTTTTATATGAAAAAGGCAGATTTGGTTTATGTAAGTGGTAATATGTACACATATTCCAGGATGCAAGACCATGGAGCAACTGCTGTGTTGTTCAATTGAAATGTTAAATAATTTTTATTTATGTTTAAGCTGAGTGAAGTTATTCATCTTGTATGTGTAGACTGTGTTACCTATGTGTATGTTACCCCAGTCTGAAGTTGTTCCTGTTCTTCATTTACTTACCATTGTTTTGCTGCTGTTTGATATCAAAGCATTTCTTACTTGATTTATGCACAGATGACCTCAAAAGCTCTGCGAAAAGGGACATTATTAGTTCTGAGGTTTAGCTGTAATATGGCTCCAGATTGAAAGAGCAATTCCCCATGAAGTACAGAGGAAACTTGTATCTGTGGTTTTGGACAAAGTTGCATGTCAGGAAATGTGTTCATTTCAAACCATCTGATTGAATATTCATCAACCAAGCAATACTTGTACACTGTATAAAGTATACATTTTCTTTTGTCTCACAATTTAGTATGTTTGGAATCTTGTTGCATAAGAAAAACATAAATAACAACATTTAGACTGGAGTAAAGTCTAGCTGCAATATATGTGTAGCCTCTAAAATCTATTTAGAAACAATACTATGAATTGAAGAACAATTTGTTTAAATAAAAAGTATTTTTACTTCTTTAACATCAGGCCTGGGTTTCTCTACAGATGCAGGTAATGAAATGGTTATAAGTTTTTCTCAATCTCAATTCTCAAATGTTCAAATCACAGTTATATACAGCTATAGTAGTATTAATATCAGCAGTAGTAGTAGAAGTAGATGTAGTAGGTGCGGTAGTATAGCCTTCTAAAGTTAATGGTACATTCCTTCATCATTACAGCTACTTAACAAGTAAGATAGAATTTAATTAATTTCAAATGCTATGTACTAAAAGAGAGTGTGGTTTCCAATAAAAACCTCAGTATCATGTTTGTCCTTGAAGACAAATAATCTCCTTTTATACTTGGAGGCAGACCTACATGGATGAGTTTTGAAGTAGACCTACTACAAAAAATACCAATAGCTTGAATGGACATCTTTGTCCTTTGATTATCTTGATTGCATTGGGCTTGGTTAATGGATTGACTGATTGAACAATTTGTTGTGCTTGGCATGGGATCCTCATGGATTGGTTGCCAGTTTGTGGAACCTGTTCTTTCTGTTGTAAGTCAGGCTACTTATGGAAGGTTTAACAGATGACGTTTAATCAGCATGGATTGGAAAGTTGTTTCCTCCCTGAATTTTGAATCCCAGCCAATGAAGCTGGTGCAGAATATAGGAGTGTTAGCAGGCTGCAGAACATAGGAGTGTTAGCAGGCTGCAGAGTACAGGAGTGTTAGCAGGATACAGAGTATAGGAGTTTTAGCAGACTTCAGAGTATAGCAGTGTTAGCAGACTGCAGAGTATAGTTGTGCTACTAGGCAGCAGAGTATAGGAGTGTTAGCAGGCTTCAGAGTATAGTATTGTGGGCTATGCTAGTATTCTTTTGGTGGCATAGAAATTCATAGCAGATTCAAGCATGTTTTTAAAATAGGAATGGGATTTACTGACTTAAATCTTGAGTACAAAAGTTGATTTGCTCAGGATACTAAAAATACTGATTTATGGTTAATGATCTCACTGCAGAAAACCAGGCCATGCACTGCACTTCCAAACAGAGTAGGGAGGATGGTTTTGTACATGGCAGGAGCTCGTTTAAAGTTTTATCAGCTCTCCAGCAATAAACATGAAGGTGAATGGCGACTTCATGAACTACAGAACTAGTTTGACTATTATTTGCCCTCTTTCTCTCTCTCTCTCTCTATGGTCTCTAACTCCCTGTCTCATACTGTATATACTCATACTGTATATACTAATTTGTCACTGATACAGGCTTCCTATTTTGAAATATAGGGCCTAATACATATTCCATAATATTTCTTCCATTAGAATTATCCATTTGTGAGTGATTTTATATTTGTCAGGAATTTTCTGTTTTTATCAAATATCAAATGTCCACAATATTTTGTGCAGCATTGTTGCCTTCATATGTTCAGGGATATTGCTGTCATATTTCCTGTTCAGATGGGTGACTCACATAATACATAGCACCTCATAATAATTGTTTTTTAGGAAGTCATATTTAAATCCCTAACCACGGAAAAACTCTTTAAAAATGTTTCAGTGCTGACATGTTTTTTTTTTTACTACTTATATTGTTTATGTGTATTGCAACCTTCCTTGCCAGTGTTGTTGAATTCACTGAGAGATGTAAGTGTTGCCTCATTCATGTCTTTCTCCATCTTTCAAACGTGTCTTGCAGAAATGGAATAAAAATAAATAATAGATTAAAAGCCCTCCTTTACATCGCTCCATGAGGAAGCTTAGATATGAGAGCTGCAGTGTTATGCCTGTGTGTCTAAAACATGCTGAAGCAGACTGATATATTCACTTATATACTGGAAAATTAGAAACGAGTTTTTCTGGTTAGCTTAGTGATATTTAAAGTAATCTCCTACCAGAAAAAAACTCGAAATGTATTAAATATTTTCTTACCTTGATGTAGTAAATTATGAAGAGATGTTTTCAAGACTTCAGAGAAGTCCAGAAATATTTTCTCTGTTGTTTAAGTGCAGTATAAATTACAGTTGGAATAACTGTCTGTGGTAATCCTGCTAGTTTGAGGCAGACGTCCTCAGATATATCTTTTGTGGTATTTGCTTTCATATGCTGACTCCTGATCAGTCCACATTTCGTGCGCTGTCACCTTTCAATACAGCTGGGAAGCTCTTTTTATGCAGTTTCTTTGCGCTTGCTAATTTCCACATTTTTCAGACTCCAAGGTTCTTGATTGACAGTCTGTTTCTGTTTGATATTGTTTTGTTTTTAGCTTTTGTTTCTTTATTTATTCTTTGGTAGCCTCCAAGCTCTCTGAGTTGTCCTGTGAAAGACTGCAAAATTGGACAGATTTATATATTGTATTAAATGTTATATTATAGTACATTAGACATATAATTATATTTACAATCATAGCGCATTATACTTTCTAGTATTATATATTCGTGTAGTACTATGCTCAGGCCTTAAGGGTTGCCTGCAGGGTGTAAATAGTGTTTTCCTGTTTGGTCAGAGCGGACAGAGGATGTCTCGGGGTGAGACAGAAATCATGGATGTGCCACAGGAGGGACAGGCGAGAGACGCGGGCCAGGATGTGCCTCCGAACGTGGACAGCGCTGAGGATCCCAGCGCAGAACCAGAGGAAACCAGAACTACAGAGGACCACACAGGTGAGGCCAGGCGAACCCAAAATCTCCTGTGTGTTTCTCTTCTCTTCCTGCCAGGCGTAAGTAGTTTACTCTTTTGATTTGCGGTACAGCGCGCCTTTAAACATCTTAATGGAATATCCTTCAAAGGGCTTGATTTGATTAAACCATGTTGGTTGAAGAACAGCGCTGCTAGTTTCCTTGCCAGATGTGGCTTAGTGTAATTGCTGCCTCTCTGCTATTATTGTCAGTCAGTGGTGAGACGGCACCAGTGTAAGCTGCTAGCTGCACGGTGCGTTCATGTGCAGCGGGTGTTTCAGTGTGCTTTGTCAGCTGAATGGTGTGGCATTACATTACGTTTATATTTAGTCATTTAACAGATGGTCTTATCCAGACCCACATAAAGAGCATCTGGAATTTGTCATGTTATAACTTTGGAGGTGTGGAGAGAAGCGCACCTTATTGATTTCGTAAGTAACTGTGTTTTGTAGTGTATTGATTCTGAAGGTGATGTCCAAAGGTCTGCAAGGAGTGTGTAACTTGATGGTCATGTTTGCACCTCTTCGTCTGTATGACAGAATCTCCCTCAGAGGAGGCCCCGAGCTCTGACAGAATGGGTCACGAGAGCACTGATCACTCTTTGACTGAAGATGTCTCGGCCAATGAGAAGTGCTGTCTCATTCCTCAACATGCGTCAACACCCAATCACATAGTGAGGACAGGTAATGTCACCACATTCATGGGTCATGGAATTTATCTTGAGCTTTAACTGGAGTTATCTTACCGTACATTCTCCTGGGGATGTCTGTACATAGGTTCTGTATGTTATGACTAAATCATACCTTCAGAAAAATATCTGTGAATTTGCAGACCACTTTTGTATGCCAAGATCATGTAGCTGTTGTGGTGCTTTGCCTCCTAAAATTTACTTTAACAGCCAAAAAAGAGGTCCAGAAAGGCTGCGCTTCACCCCCTGAATACAGTTATAAGCAAGCGTCGGTGGAGCAGTATGTTTGTTCTTTGTATATATTTTTGTCTTTCCCTGTCTCGTCCAGATGCACCTACCAGGAAGAGCCCTGCGCCTGGCCTGCAGAATGGCCACACCCCTCCGAGGGGAGTCGCCAATGGAGCCCTGCCCGTTTGCACTCCCCCGACCGTCTCCGGCGGCCACCCAGGGTGGCCCTCCGCGCAGTCTCCCAAATCCAGCGCGCCCGTCCATCCGGACAAGAAGCGGCTGCCATCCACCTCCACCAACAGCCAGCACAGCCTCAAAACCACCGCTGCCCAGATCCAGCAAGTGGCAGGAGACGGTGAGAGCAGACCCTCTGGCCTTGACTGGCATAAACAAGCACACACACACACACACACTCTTTAAAATTATTATTACTGAACGTTTCAGTGCACTCCTCCACATAATGACACAAAGTGTCACAAAGATGAATACGTTTGGGTGTGATGTTTAGATTTTCAGCTGAGCTCTTCTGTGGAAAGTATGAATCTGAGAGTCTTTGTTGGATAGAATCTGAAAAGATAGCTCCGCACTGTGCCAACTTTCTATGGAAGTGAGTTATACTGAATCTCTTTCATAGGGACTTGAGCATAGATTTGACAAAAAAAGATCTAGAGAGCTGTGTGTTAATAAGTTGGGGAGAATGAATATACTGAAGTATATTATTAGTATAAATACCGTCATGATTTAATAAATGAATCAAAAATGGAAATAATTCATGCATAAAAATTCATGCATTTGAATTATACTTAAATCTGAAAGAAATGTAAGCTTTCAATCTGGAGAATTTTATTATGAAAGATAATGTTTGGTCTGCTATTTAACAGGGATGGTCAGCTTTATGAAATGTTACTAAATCACAAAGTATACTAAACGTAATGCTCTGGAGACATATCACATAAAGGTAATACTTCATAATAATCTGCATGGAACATCTTTTACAGTTTGAATAGTGATATGGTCCAGTCTTGCTTTAAAGGTTTAAACCCCTGCTAAATTTGTTTCAATTGGTTTAAATGGAATTTTGGGACTCCTCCTTTCAGTTTTGTAAATCCACCATATCTCAAGCACACACACACACACACACACACACACACACTCACACCACACAAACACACTCACACATGCACGTATGTGCGTGAACACTCACACAGACACAGACACACACACACTCACACAGACACAGACACAAAAACACACACACGCTGCTGCTGTGTACAGTAAGCAGGCCGCTCTGGTTTTTATCTCTAAGCCACCTTGAGGCCCCTCCCCTCTGCAAAGCATCTATCTCTAAATTTCCTGGTGCCTTATCGTCACCCAGTAACTGACAAGCACTCTATATGGGTCACAGGCCTGTGCTGCACTCCAGTGAGTCTCTCAGTCAGGTTTAAGCCATGAGTTAATTTTCATTCCTTGTAGTCTAAGATGGTGTCCTGGTTATTATTATAGGAACCTTGTGCTAGTAAACACTCAGTTACAAACTGTATTTCAAACGAGTGTGTAGTAGTTTTAATAACATGATTAATAGATACTGATAAACCCTTGCTTCATTTGACATGCCATCTCTCCTTTTAAGTAAATTACATTCTTAAGTCTTTATTAGAAATTAATGAATTTGTCTTATTTAGAAGCTGAATATTATACGCAGTTAAATAACTGGTCATGTTATAACTATCTGCTGTCAGAATCAGAGACAGAAAGCTTTCAATGTGGATTTTTTCTCCTCATATAGGAATGCATTTTGAAGGAGAGGAGGTTGAGGAAATTATATTAGTGCTAATGACTTTGTGAGTGATTCTGGCTATTAGAAAGAGAATTTTTAGCCAGCCCCTAATCAATTAACAAACGCATCCCATGCTTAAGTATTAGAAACATACTCCATCCACTTCTTTTTTGTATCAGTTGTTCACAGGATCCCTCCCCCACACCACCTTCTCTTTTTTCTGTTCCTATATATGATGTCCAAATGGAGGGGGGGGGGTCAGCAACTTTGGCCCATGGCAAGCTGCAACCCCCTCCTCAGACTCCAAGCCAAAGACCAGTACCTCTTCACCCTCATCAACAGGAATACTTATGCTTCTTATGGCAACTTATGGCATCAAAATTCAATTATTAGTTGGTGTCTGTGCTGTCAGAATCAGAGATAAAAAGAGCTCTCTTTGTGGATTTTCTTTCCTCCTCATACAGGAATGCATACTGAAGGAGAGGAGGTTGCGGAAATTATATTAGTGCTAATGATTATGTAAGCAATTCTGGGTATTAGAAAGAGTGTCCATTTCTATTTTCTAAGTTATATAGTTACATTAAGGCTTTAGAAAACAAAGCACTTCAAATGACATGCGTAATAAAGTGAATGAAGTTATCCCTAAGTAATCATGTTGAATATTTTCATTGTGATAAATTCAATTTAATGTTTCACACAGATATTGGATATTGGATTAAAAGGAGGTAACACTGAAGGCAGTATCATTGTGTGTATGATTAAGTCAAGATGGCAGGTGGCAGATTCCCTGGAAGATGGTAGATAGGGCATAGCATTGTGGACAGTCCAATTAAACCTGAATTCAGATTCCCACAGACAGTGAATCCCTACTAACCCCTTCTGATGTAGTGCAAGCAGGCTTTGAAACTGTACTATGACTACCTCATCTCAGTCGCTTCTATGCTGTGCAGCACCACTTTGTCTGTAATACTCTCTCTCTCTCTCTCTCTATCCCTTCCCTTTTTCTCCCCTCATAACACCCTCTCTTTCTTTCCTTCATTTGCTCACCTCCCCACCGCCACCTCTGACCCATACTCAATACTAATATTCTTCCCTCCCTGCAACTTTACCTTCTGTCTCCTTACCTTGCATCCCTCTCCTTTCTCCTTCTCTTGCTCTCTCCCTCTCTGTCTCATTCCCCTCTGCCACCCCTCTGTCACTCTCAGACCTGTGTGCCACCATAGTGCTGGCTTGCCTGTTCTGCCAGCTGTGGGACTGCTTGCTGGCTGTGGGGGATGGCTGCCAGGTCTGCGTCTCCTCGCTCTGCTCCTCTCTCTGCTCCTCCGTCTGCTGCTGTGACCCCGCCGCGCTGGAGCCGCTCCTCGCGGACTCCTCTCTCTGCTGCGAGGCGTGCCTGGACCCCCACTGCTGCAACTGCAGCGGGGCCGGGTTCGACTGCTCCATCTGCGACTTCTGTATCCAGGCAACCGAGTGTCTGGAGCTGGGGATGGAGGTCTCGCAGCTGCTCTTCCACTAACCAGTTTTAGCCTGCCGGCCTCTCCAGACCTCTTCCATACGAACCACGGTAGCTCAGGTTATTCACCATGTACAGGTCTCTCAGAATCTCCTCTGAAAGCATGTAATCAGGCTCACTAACTCAGTGTTATCTAAGACAATATCTGCCTGAACCAAAGACACTTCATAAAAATGAATCTCAATCGCTCAACTTGTATATTGATTTAGCACTTTTGGCAGCACTTTGTATTGTAGTTTTGGCTACCTGCCCTTGGTCTTCCTAATGGAGATGCTCTGCTATAGGTTGGGGAATATGTTGAAGCATTATTCCTGTTTACTTTTTAATGTATAATTTGTGAGTTACCTTGATTGATCAGTCATATCCTGAAGGGTTTTTTTTTTACTTAAAAGAATATTTGATGCCATCACACCCACTTCAGCTGGTCTCTGAGGATGCATGGCAGAAACCCCTTTTTTAAAGTTGCACTAACAGCCTCCCACAGTATGCACTGTACAGATAGATCCCAACATATTCTTAACCACTGTATAATCTAACTATAATCCCCATAATCTGTATAATCTGTAAATGAAATAAGCAAGGGCATAGTCAGGACATGTTGCTCACGTAAACTGAACTGTGAAATTTTAAATTGTGAGACGCAAGTACTTACTCATTTGAAAACCCATGTATATATAATTGCATTTTTTTTTAGAATGGATAACTTTGAGGAGCCTTTTATTAAATTCATACATTTCTGAATAAGTGTTTTTTGCTGTTGCAGAACCTCCCCTCCTCTGTCAGATTATATAAAGTGTGCTTGTGAATTACTTTTTATTTCATTGCATAAAATCTCTTGTACCAAAATACTGAATATTCAGCAACACCAGAGCTGAGTGATATACTGGTTATTTTGATATAAGTTAATGTGGGTATCATGTTTATTGACAAATATGCATTTTTTAGTAAGGTTTTTGTTTTTGGGATATCAACTTTAAGGTGTTCATATATTCATATCTCAATGCAGTAAATACTGACTGTATGAACACCTTATTTGTTGGCAGTTGTCACTCACTACAATGGAAAGAGCATGAATACATTTGGAGCCAACTGATGCAGATTACAGTAGCTTCTTAAGAACATACTGAAACATATTAAGTAGAGCTGAAAGATTAAATTTCAGTATTCCATGGAAGCTCTTCATTGCTGAAAATAACTTTTGAGGATATAGTTAAAAAACTCAATATTTTGAACAAACACGGTAAAATTGTAGTTGTATAAGTGAGGGATATAGTTTTTAAAAGAAGAAATACATTTTATGTAATGTATTAAAAAAAGGAGTATATTATATCTCATGAGTGTGGTTTGATCTATTAGACATCAATGTTCTACTTATCTGATTATCTGATCAGCGGAAGGAAAGATTAAAATCAAGGTAACCAGAGAAAGCAGTCTGGACAGGGGCTGTGTAGGTGAGTGGTGGGAGGGTATGGCTCTTGTCTTGTGTCCCTCCAGCTGAAGCAGTGATGTGTGATGAGGTGTGTGTGTATCTCCCTGCAGACTGCTGCGTACATTGTGTTCTGGCCTGCCTCTTCTGTGAGCTGCTGTCTCTGTGCTCTGTGCTGGCACAGTGCCTAGCCTGTGGGCGGGGCTGTGAGACATTGTGCTGCTGTGGGGGCGGAGCCACAGGAGGCGTGGCCTGCGGAGAGGAAGCCTGCTCGGCCGGGTTGGATTGTGGGATGCTGGAAGACTGCTGCGAGTCCTCCGACTGTCTGGAGATCTGTCTGGAGTGCTGCTCCATCTGTTTCCCTGCTTAGGTCCAGTTTACAATTTACAGAGCAGCAGCCAGTGAAGACCACAGCCCAGCCAATGCTGAACGGATCCAGAGGTCACATGGTTGCTTTGTTGAAAAACAATTATTGGGTTATTTTAGTCTTTTTGTAGTCTGTATTTATTCAGCAAATCATTTTGTTTCCTATTTTGAGGAATAAATTATGATTTTACCCTGCTATGGTGATAGATTGCCATCTTACAACATTTATTCTGACATAATGAGCTTAGAGTTCTTCTTGGTCACCCACCCAATCACCACTGCAGACACTGTTGCTATGTTAAAGACCCTTACACACACATATTTTACCCAATGAAATGTTGGTTTACTGAAAGCCAATCAAATTAAACAATGCCAAATATGGGAATCATAACTCAGTGTACACTGGATCTACACGAGTCTGAAGCAACACTAATATGCAGGCCTTGGTTAATCAAAATTCACATGCCATACTGTACCTACCACTATAGAAGTTGAAGCAGAGAGGCAATTTTTAAGCAACAAATGTGCCAACCAAGTAAAGTAAGCTATTAACAAGGGCTCTGAGAGTCAGTCAGTCACATGGACACAAAATAAATTAACCACGTCAGGATGTTACCCCTACGTCAGTCAGCAGCATGTCAGTTTACAGTAATTGTTGATTAACCTGATAATGCAAATGAAATCTCGTTTTACATAATTGTATATGAATAAAACCATTATACTGAGAATGATTTTATGAAGAAAAAAAGTGCATCGTTCAAAATATAAAAATATTTAGCTAGTCCTTCCGTATTTATAGATTTTACATTTGCATTAGTAATTGAACGCATAGTCTCTGTTCTGTCTGGAACTTGTGTTTTAAGTTGCAAATTGATCAGATCTGTCTCTGGAAATTAGTTCAAAATGATTTTTTTGATGGAGGAATAGATACTTTCTTTCCTTAGCATAGATAATAATGACTTATTCACAGTCAAGGGACGACATCACCAATGGACTTAATCATTTATTTGTGCTCCCTTTGGTCTGTTGCTGTGTGAAATAGGAGTTACCTGTATGTATTTGTAAACCATAGACATTTCAACAGCCCTGTAAGAATTCAAACTCAGATTCCAGGGCTTGACGCAAATAGAATTCTAAGATACCTGTGCCTTCTGTCTATGTAACAGCCCACTGAGGGATTGCATATTAAAATGCAATTGATGTTACAAACATGTGGCTTTATTTGTTTTAATGGCAAATGTAGATTTCAACCATAATTTTCTAAGAATGTAAATATGTTTACTTTTCAGATCTGAATAAAAAAATGAATATTAAATATATGTTCAACAACAATTGCAAAAGTATGTTCCCTCATTTCAAGTAAATTGATATATTATGCGAAGCCATTCAGATTGGTTTTTGCATGCCTGCTTCCTCCTCCCATCCTGTCCAATGAGATTAATGTCACATCCATTATTTTCCTCTCTCCCTCTCCCCCTCTTTGCTCTCCTCTATTTCAGCAACCTCACTTTTCCCTGGTTCTTCCACCACACTCCATTCACTCTTCCTTTGTGTATATACCAAGGTCTGCATGCAGTTGTTGCACATCTGGCTGTGGGCAGTGTTTGGGGTTTTTCCAAAGATTGTGCGTGCTTTGTGAAGCAGTGAGGGAGAGGGGTGGTGGTGGGAAGGGGGGGTGGGGGTGGAGGCAAGGCAAAAATAAAGAGCCTTTTGTGTTTCTGCTCTCCACAGTCCTCTGGTCCTCCTACCTTCCCTCCATCACAAAACATGCGATCGCTGAACCTACGGTACATCTGGTCTGGGATTTAATCAAAACAGCATGTGAATATTAACACTTGGCTGGTGCCACTTGGTTGCCTAATCTCAGATTGAGCTGTGCACAGCCTCTGGACACATCTTGGGTGACAGTGTGTCACAGCACATGGATACACAGAGCATGCAGATATGCATCTGTTTGTGTTGAGTCAGATGGGTTCCCACTTTGTGCTGGTGGTCCATTCAGGGTCAAGCTGTACATGTTGGCATGTGAGGCTTGACCCTGAATGGACATGTTGATAGTTTCCCTGTTTGTTGTGGTGTTACAATCAGGGTCGAGCCTTGCATGTATAAGGCATGTTCATAACCCTTTGTATGTTCAATCTGATGGCTTCCCTTTTTGGCGTGGTGAGCCCATCAGGGTCAAGCCATGCATCAGCGGGGTGCTTGGCTCCGCCCCATCCTTTCCATCGGACCTGCAGCCACAGTGACCAGGCCGTGAATGCTGATTAAAGCTGCTGTATGCAGACCGCCCACGGGCCCAGGTCTGCAGGGACACCAACAGAAATGTGCTGCCCACATCCTACCCAAGAAGCTGGCTAATTGAGACAAAAACCTTCCTATCAGCAATTTTAGTTCATGTACCAGTCCAGCATACGAAAACAGCTTCAAAATGTTATCACAGCTTCATCAAAGTAACAACCCCTTTTTTGAAATGACACCAGCACAAATATAATTGTCCAAGAGGATTTATTATTATTATCCATGTGAAAAAAGGGAATTGATAAGAATTTTGGCAAGAGTGTTTCACCAAAAATCAAATGAAATTCCCTAAAGGCTTTGAACTAAATAAGTTATCTCTGTCTATTGCCCTTGTAGCATTCCTTGGTAAGTCCTGCATTAATCACAATAGTTTTGGGTTGAGGTCAGGATTCAAATGCTCATACAAATGTATATATATTTCAGTATATTGGAAGTAAGTAAATTTACATTAGAATAAACATATATTTGCAAGAATAA
Organism: Megalops cyprinoides; assembly: GCF_013368585.1. Lineage (NCBI taxonomy): Eukaryota > Metazoa > Chordata > Actinopteri > Elopiformes > Megalopidae > Megalops > Megalops cyprinoides. The sequence goes on from NC_050589.1 coordinate 10,220,151, forward strand.
ATTTACAATGTATTCCTGGGCTGAACAACATATTTCTCAATATATTACAATATATCTCATATATATCTACATATCTCATATCTTAATATATTTTATTTTTGGTTGGATGGGGACTGTTTGAGCAGAGGGAAACTGAGTACAGTGTACAGGAGAGTTTTTTTTTAATTTTGTGTATTTATGTGTGCACGAGGATACCATGCAAATAGAATGATGATGTGCTGGAAATGTTATATTGCAGTACAGCAGATATCAGGAGAGTGAATGCACAATGTAAATATGTACGCGCTCTGGGGCAATGAAATTCTACATTATCGCCAGAAACACGCGTTGCGCTCAAATTTATCTTTGTGCCCCTAATCCACAAAATGCTGCATTCCTTAAAATGATTTACAGCGCAATGAAATCTTTTGAAAACACTAAGAGAAAAAAAAACGGGTTCAAAGAACAGGAAAGAAAAACAGCAGATGAAATAATGAAACCCTGACCCGCTCATACGAGCTTCTGATTTGAGCTGACAGGAAGCGGGACGCACACAAGCCACCTTGACCCCCCGCACCACTCCGGCCCCACCTGCGTCCAGACCCGCGCCGGCACTTACACCTCAAGCGTGACGAGATTGGTAAATGACCTTTGATAGACTTGGCAGACATTCTCCGCTGCAGAGGAAGGGAGCGCGGCCAACAGTCAACTGTACTTATTACCAGCCTCGGAGAGTTGAAGAGAGAGAAAAAAACCACACAATCCAAATGAAGCACTGTACCAGCATAGGCGCAGCACAATGAGCAGATTATATAAATAAAACAAGGGCAGGACTGTTACCTGAGAATCCACCGGGGGATTGTAAAGTGGACACATGGAGGACCGTGCCCTGACATGTGGGCATGGAACAGGAAACCCAGCTCTCCCTCCCGCGGCACGGGCTCTCCGTCATCGCTGACACGCCGGACAGGCGCGTTAAAACGCGCCGCTCTGAAATGCGACTGATTTAAGACGTCTCCTAAAAAAACCGACCCGTTAATGAGACCGCCGGCTCGCCGGTACAGCGTGACGTCTGTTCTCGACACAAAGATGTTCTGAGACGTGCCGCTTATCGATCATCCGCGACGTATTAGCGAGGGTAAATCTAAGCCGTTTTATTACGGACCGCGATCCGTACTACACCCTTGATAATACAACTCCAGTTCTCTAATCGCTGCAATCTGACCAGTGTGGTCACGGTCCCTTAAATATCTTTACATACTGTTCTTTTAACATCATTATGCTTTTAAACAGCATCTGGTTAAACGTAAATATACAACATGCCAATGACAATGTACATATCGATAAATCACGCAGAGAAAAATATTAGATCGCTCACTTGATTAAAAACATGTTATTTGTCCAGACTCAACCAGCAGAAAGATGTTTCTGTTTTCCCAGTGTAATCAGGCACAGAAAATGCCCGGAGTGGGACAGGAAGTGCTTGTTTATAGTAGCGATGTGCCAAGCCAGTGTCAACAGGAAGTGGAGGAAGTGACTGAAACGAGCGGACAGGGACGGCGATGGCTGACGGGAGAGCTCCAGGGAGCCGGGCCCGGCCCACTGCCGGTGTTCCACTGACCCCTGACCCCGGCCCGGCCCGCATCAAAGGCCCAGCCGGCCACCCAGAGAGGAAGCAGCTTTTGCAGTGTCACTTTACTCGAACGCTCTGCCAGTGCCCACGCAGAGGTCCGCTGGGCCCTGCTCAGCCCTCGCCTCCTCTCCCTGACGAAATGGCTGTGACTGCACCGAGGCTTCTCACTCAGCGACTGCAGGGCCTGGAGCCTGTCATAAGCCAATCACATGCGATTATGAAAAGTCCGAATTGGGCTTCATTAACGTTTCATTATTTCCGCCAGTGAGTGCATAACGAGACATGGCAAAACGTCCCAGTCCACCTGTTTACATATAAACTCAATAAAAATGTAACATAGAAACAGTAAAATGAAGAACAAGGCCGCTGGGAGCATGCTATCTTAATAAAATATAACAGAAATCTGTTTAAACAGGCTTAAACTTTGAATTTTGAATTCTCATCTGTTTCATCTGTTACATACATTTTCACACATGAATCCAATTTAAAAGCTATAGAAGCTAAGTTGCCATATGTCTTTTCCGCCTGATTTCCTAAAATATGATGTAGCATCAATTTACAATTGGAATATCTGACCAGACAGCCTGATATGCTAACCTATGTATTTTTCTTCATAAATTATGAACTTGGACTGAGAGATTTTATTTAGTCAGCCATTTTATACTTGGACTGACAAGCCAAATACATTGGGTTGAAATTTCAACACTCCATCCTTCCACATTATACACAAGGTTAGAGTTGTAGGTTTTGGTAAGTATGTTTAATTTTAAATAACCCATACCCACTTGAGGTAGAGCGCGAACCATCGATGCCTTGCAATGGTTGCCTTGTAGGTTTAAGTCATAGGAAAGACTTGAATGGTTATTAATTATTGTTGATTATCAATCATGATCAATGGACCTTCCACAAAGCTGTTCTTTTTCAGAACAGCAAAATGTTCAGTCATGTTCCAAAGCAAGTATCTATGCTGTCACTTTGCAACACACAGAAAATTAAGTTGTACAAAATTAAAGTGATGTATCTGTTGCAGCTAACTCCTCAATATTCCAAAATGAAAAGAAAATCTAAATCTTTTTGGCAACATTGGCTTTTTTTTCTCACTGACACTCCTGGGGGTAACGTAAGAGTAACGACACGGCAAATACCCTTGTCCTTGCGAACTGCGCGACTCTGCACATTCCAGACTATGAAGGTAGACCACTAGGCCGGCTGAGGTCTCTTCCGGGCAGCTTGGGCTGCAATCCCCTGGAGTCACGTTTCATTACAAAATAAATATAAGAAATCCCACCAAAAGGCCAAAAAGTTCAGCCCATCAATGTTAAAATATAAAAAGTATAAATAGTAAAGAAGTGAAATAAGAAGCTGCCATTGTGTGAGCGATCTAACATATTTTTGACTTGCAGCTGGGGCAAGGATCGTTTTTTAAAATTTTATTGCAAGTGGCTGCTGCGTTTGAAAGAATTTAAATTGAAAAAGTTTGAAAAGGCTGCAGGTAATTTCACACGGCAGTTGCGGGGATCGTGTTGTCATAGCAACAGGTTCTTCATACACTACATCTTTCATTCTGTCTCCTCTACTGCTTTCTGCACCCATCCCCCCCCCCCCCCCCTCCCTCCATTTCCTCTCCCTCTCAGAGTTTTATACTCGGTTAGGCTCTCCTTATAAGATATTGAGAGAAAGGAGAAATAAGTACGGCTATATTCTTGAGACAAATCATATATTATTGCCGGGGCACTGCTGCTGTACCCTTGGGTAAGGTACTTAACCCTCAGTTGCCCCAGTAAGTATCCAGCTGTATAAATAGATAACATGTAAAAAAACAGTAACCTATGTAAGTTGCTCTGGATAAGAGTGTCCACTAAATGACAATAATGTAATGTACTCTGGCCTAAGCCAATTCTTCATATTTAAAGGTAAAAAAAATCCCTGTAGCCTTGTCAGGGAGCACCATACGGAACAAGAAACAACACAGACAGGGGATATTTCTTTTGTCCTCTTTTCTCCATCAGTATCATTCTCCTCTGCCCTGACCTCCTTCCCTCGTCTTCCTCTGCCTTCCTCTCTCACTCCCTTTCTCTGCCTCCTCCACTTTCCTTCTGTGTGTCACTTCCGCCATTCTTTCTTCTCCTTTATTCTCCCTCAGATATCTCCTCATCCCTTCTTTCCTCCCTACTTAATCCTCACACAACCTGCTTCTTCCTCATCTCTCCCTCTCTCCTCTCCTAAAGGCTCTGTGTTATCTTCCCTCTCTCTCTCCCTCTCTCTCTTCATCCTTTCTCCACAATGGACAGAATGCGGTTTTGCATGGGGAAAAGCAACCTTTAGCTCCAACAGCATTAAACAATAACAGTCAGGCCTCAGAATCTGATGCAGCACACAAGCCACATGGAGTTCAAAGAACAGTGAGGAAATACAGCAGTAAGTTTTCAGATTTATTTTTAGATGAAATATTTCTCGGCACAATTTTTTTTCAAAACGAAAACAGCAGAGGTGCAAACCATGCCAAAACCAACAGCCCGGCGCAGAATCCCCCTGGAATTTGGGGTGCCCACGCCTTGAAAAACAAAAAAAAAAAAAAAAAACCCCGGCTCCCTCCCCTTGCCCTCTCTGGTGATAAAGCAGAACGTCCCTTCGCTCGCAAATATGATATATTTATAAAACACACAGGACGAGAAAATTCATTTGATACTAATTTATTTAAGCGTCACCCGCCCAGTTTTGCAGCCACCCAAGACCTGGGTTAAACCAACAGCAGTGAACAGAGGGCGCAGACGCCCTGTCCAAAGCTAATAAAGAGTCACAGAGGGGAAATGGCGTTTCTGGAGCGAGGATTACGAAGCTGGACAGGGAGGGACACAGCAGAGGACAAAAACATATTTAGTACTGTGGACCGGATATCAGATGAAGTGTCTGCTTCAAGTTTTAAAAAGGTATATCATTTATCTTAAATGCATATACTTTCCATAGGTGCAGTTCTTGTCAGTGCTTAATACACTACACAGGCAAATATAAAAAAACAAAGTAAATTGGTGCAGACAAGGTGAAATTGTCACCAGTTAAGAAGATAAATAGGTAAATTGGTTGTTCCTTTAATGCTTACACACACCTACGTTTCATATACAAAATATGAATGAAAATAGAACGCACAACAGTTTGGCTGCTTAGCAAATGCTTGCAAACAGGGATGCGCTAATGTGCTCGTGTGTGCGCTCTCCCACCACAACACTCGTGCGTCCACACACTCCCAGCGCAACACTCAGGGATTCTAAACATCCACTGCAGATAAAAGGGTCATAAAGCAGGCCCGAGCGCTCCTGAGAGACCGCCGGTTCCTCTCTGTTTTCCCCAAAGGCCTTCTCTGCGCTCTGTAAGTAGGGAGTGGCCGCTGGCCAACTTCTCAATGACCAGGTTGAAATGGAATCCTTTTAAGATCAATCAATCAATCAAATTTCATTTGCTGTAGTGCCCTTCATAATGGCATCGTTACATACAGCAGCGAAATGCAACTTGGAAAAGTAATCATAAGAAATTAGCTGCAATTTATTCACAGGGGCCATTGATTAAGAGACGGATATATAGCTTGTTTTGTCTTATTGGAGTACTACAACTAGCCCGTGGGTACTAAGTGACCTATCATAAGTAAGCAGGTGTGCAGGCAGGTCCTGTTCAGAGGTGCACTAATTTAGACCCATACACCTCCAATCGAAATCCAATCCACCTCCAATCCACTCCACAGCAAGACAGATCCTGACTAAACAAAAAAAAACATTGGACTCTAATCACTGCATCTTACTGAATGTCTAAGTCAATAATTAATGTAAAATATCTATTCTATTACACCTCATACATACTAAAGGAGGTCAGTGACCATTTTCTTGGCCAGGGGACTCTGCCTTATCTGGGTATATAGAATTTCGTGGAATTTACAGGAATTTAAGCGTGAATTATTTATTTTTTTCCTTTAAAGTTGCTACACTACACTACACTACAATGTCCATCTACTCACGGCGGACTTACTGTATGTGTCTTTACTGGAAACACAGACAATATCAATTGCGCTAATCCACCAGCGTGACTAACAGTGCCAGTTTGCTTCGCAATGAAAGTCTCATTTACCCACTGATATATTATCGCTGTAATGTTGCCAGACACACATTCAAATGCATTTAAAGAAGATACATTTACAAAACCCTTCAGGACCCACATCACTAATATACTTCAAGAGATACTTAGCGTATGAACTTTTGGCTCTCCCCGAGAACAATGACAGCACTCAGCGTAATGAATACGATCTCAAATCACAGAGCACTTCTCTCTTCGATGTGCGGGATCGAGAACACACACTTGTGTGTGTTGCTTTCTGCCCACTGTGTGAATAGCAAATCTCTTTAGAGATATGCGGCTAATCGGGGATGAGGTCTTGCTGGCTTTAAAGCATATGCCTTCAAATTTCTTTGGTCGTTTCTTATTTGCTCTGATAAGATCAAATATTGTGATCGCAATGACGCAGTGTTTCAATAGTTTTGTTGACATGTTCCAAACATTAAGGCATACAGAATTTATGATGCAGAACACACACACACACGCACGCACACACACGCACGCTAAAAGCACAAAGTAGTGGCGCAGAGAGGATACACATTACCGCTACCGCATCGTTCTGAGCGCAGTAAATCACACCGGGAATGAGGGGATTGAGACGCTACGCGGATGCATTATCCAACCGCAAGACCACAGAGCCGTGCTGAAGAGCGGGGAGCGCTGGGTTCAGGCAGGGCCACGGTGGAGGAGGACGGCAGAGGGACTCTCCGAGCCACGGAGCTGACCCCGGGCCACTGCCGCAGCTCTTTCATAAACAGGGAGAAATCTGCATCTCCGGGAGATGAAAGCCGAGAGCCAGCCAAGAAGAGCTAAGAGCTGGATAATTCTATTACGTGTCACGGATACTTGGCGATTTTTCTGTAGATCATTGTTTGTTACATCAGTACTGCATTAACATCGGCAAAAATGGTTGTTTATGCTTGGATGTAGTCCCCCTCCCCATTGGGTCATGGGACTTTGCGTGACCCCTCACTGACAAAGTGTTCTGTCGTGGCTGAGTCCTTGTCTGGTATCGTCTGAACGCAGACCACTTGTATCTAAAAAGAAGTTACTGAAATGGGGACCGCTTCAGTGAACAATATATTCTGCATCAAAGGGATAATGATGCAAATACGTGTACGGCCAAAAGTATCAACTTTCCCCACAATCATTTTCCACAAAGAGCAGTCACAGTTAAAAGTGAGGTGACGTCACAGATATGAAAGTGGACGGTAAGACACAGACGTACCGGTAGCGTATGGCTCTGGTGGGTGTGAAACAAGGCTGTCCTCTAGCGGAGCACTGTGGCGTTACAAGCAACGGGTAAGCGAAACCATTCACCAGACTGCGAGGCTGAAATGCCAGTAAGCCGGGAATGGGAGGTTTTGCATTCCTCCTGTGACTTTTACTGGGTGTTTGTCAGAGGTATTTTTTCCTGCTCCACCCGGCAATGTTTCTACATGCATATCCACCTGTATAAATGGATAAAACTGAAACCTAAGCAAATCACTGGATAAATTAATGCAAAACATTTCAGTTCCCCGTCAATCCCCACCATGTAGCACCTGATACTTGTGCTACTTCTCTTGCTTGCTGCTTATCTACTTGTATTATTGCCATGAGTTTTGGATATTCTGTCATTTATTGGCATTTTATGTGATTATGGTATTGTACACCAATTTCCCATTGTTTCAAGGTTGTCTTAATTTCAGACTAGCATAAGTTAACTTGTGTTGATGCTTGAATGGTGTTGTGCATGCACTTGCTGGCCTGGGAGCGTTGTTTAATAGGTCTGCCATGTTACTCATGTAACTTGAACGGATACACTTCTGTTCTCTTGCGCCACAAGTCGCTCTGGATAAGTGAATGTAATGTAGTTATTAGCGCTACCTAAGTGAAGTGGCAAGCATTTATCTCACAGAAGTTTGAAATTCAGACGGCGAGGGAAGTGGAAACCAGGCTTTTTCAGACAAGGCACAGCCTGTTCCTCCTGAGCAGATGGAGTCCGTTTGTGTCTGGTACAGCATGTTAGAAATCTTAGATCTGAACAAGCAAAACACAAAAAAGCTGCACCTGCAGCGAGTTAAAACCATTCACACCTGCTCTTTGATAGCAGGTTGACAGTGTGCCTGTGAAAGACAGAGGTACATAATTTTATCAATTTGGGTATGTATTACTGGTCACCAGCTGTCAGAATTGGTCAAGATAAACGCTATGATGTCTATAATGCAAAGCTGCATAACACTGAAGGTCCCCCCCCTACACACACTCCCAGTGTTTCTGGAAATGATTCAGGAAATCTGCTGAACACACACGTGTGGTTTATGAGAAGACACCGCCCTCATATTTCAATAGTTTACTTCACCTCCCTTTAATCTCCTTCCTCATGCACATCCCCAAAGCCTACAACAAAACCACTCAGCATTGATCTACACACACACAATCACTCTGTGGTTTATTTTTTCTTTAAATTTTATTTTTTTTTACTTAAAAAGTCTTTAAAAAAACAATGAACAGACACAATGACATAAGTAAAAATATGTAGCTTGCTTTTCCGTGGTAGCATGAACAGAAACATGTCAGATTACAAGTACTGGATACAGTTCAAGGAAGAGGAAAAAAAACATGGAGGGGCTAAAAGAAATAAGACTATAGTTGCTGTAAATTCCCTTTAAGTTTGTCTCAGACAGGAGATCAGATGTATATTACAGTACACATTTCAACGGCAGCAGCACTGAAGTCACTGAAATCACAGCCGTTTCAATTTCATCAATGCCGATGATCCCAAATCTATAGTCAGCTAATAAACTTAAGTGTATTGTCATTTTCCAGAAACATAATTATGCTACTTTCCATTATTTCATTAAAAGAATTATCATAAGATAATGAATGCACACTGAACACTTCTTTAAAAAAACTATTCTGATTGCTGTGACGCTATCTTATAAGAAATGCAACAAATAAACAGCAATAATTTGTCAATATTTATGTGTATACCTATAAATGTTATACATCAGCACATACACAAATGTATACTTCTCACTCTGGCACCTCCTCTGCAAAAAAAAGATAGAAAAAAGGAAAGAAATGAAATTTTAAAAAAGAAGACGACAGACACGGCTTCTAAAGAGCCAATCATGATCCAGCACTCTTCCTGTGTTAACTGGACAGGGGCGCTGGTGCTTGGCCGTGTCCTGATCCATCTCGGCCACTCCAAAACGCAACACAACATCGCAAAGAGGGGCTGGGGGGGGGGGGGGGGGGGGGGGGGGTGAGAGGAGAGGTCTGCCCCACCCGCCCGCTGCCAGGCCCTCTGTCACCAAGCACTTGATCCAACCCAGCACTGCAGTCACAGCACGCCAATCCACCTGCCATTGGTTTCACCGGCCCGACCCGAACTCCGCCGGCCGTTAGCCAGGCCACGCCACACTGCACCTCACCGGCACACAACGCCCTGGCACGGTCTGAACGGACCTGACACCTGGGCCGTTCACTGACTGCACACTGAAGCTTCGCTCTGAGATCCTTTCCCTCTGCGCACATCCTCCACAACCTCCACGGGCCTGCACTCTGTTCTCCTGAATGTCGCATGCTAAAGGGGAAGACAGGGATGTCACACACACCTGAAAAAGGCTGAAGCTAAACTCTTTCCACAGTGCATATGGCTATGGCAGCGTACTGCAGCTTCTGCAGAGGCGACGGGAAACACAGACACATGCCCCCCCACCCCCCCACCCCCCCTTCCCAGGACACGTGACGAGGACTTCCATACTGTTCACACAGAACACACGGCATCTACGACAACACCATCCAGAAGCACCAAGCACCTGCAGGTACTACAGACGAAACGGCCGAACAACATACAGTACACCTTGCCCGACCACACCTGGCTGCAAAAGGAACATTCCCACTGATAGTCAAGACACGGGTACATAATCAGAACAAAAACACTGCTTAAGTGGTGTTACATCAGTAACAGAGGGAATATATTTCACTTCAGATGAATTAAGACCAAATCTAATGTATTACTATCATATAATACAAGTATAGAGCAGACAACCTATTTAAAATATATGATAAGAAATGTTTCAGCACATTACAATATATTGTATTTTTTATATATTTATATATATATATTTTATACACACACAGACACAAACATATTGCATTCTCACACTGATTGGTAATTTTTGTCTTTTTCCTTTTTTTGAATTGAGATACGCCTAACTCTAACGCCCTGGTGGTACTGCTGATGATAGCGTCATTCTCAAAGTGTCGAAATATAGGAACTGGCTACATAACCCACACTACTCTCCTCCTCCTTATGTATTGCTCTCATATGAACATTTGACAGGAAAACAATTTTATTTTTGCAAAAATAAAAACAAGTTTAGAAGTGAAATGGAGGATTTCCATTGCCAGGAAAAATCCCTCAACTTCAAGCCCTTCTGAATATCTGATGCTATTTTGGGTAGACTTCTGGTTCTCTCTGCAAACTAGGAGACATCCAAGCTCAGCAAAGCTCACTAGGGGAGTTTCCATGGGAGGTTTTTGGTTGTAGCTACAGCCAACGCATGTTCACACTTACGAGGCCAAATGATCTCCAACATTTAACTGCACTGACATGCCGATTCTTCGCCCAATGTAATTCTACTACTGTGCCCACCGCAGTAAAACACTCAAACAATAACGGTGCACCCTGCAGAATTTCGCTTGCTGCTATTGGGCAGACAGCTGACTGCACAACACGGATGAGTGGAAAGGCGCTGCTTTGGCTACAGATTACGAAAGAGTTCACACATAAACTGCCATTATTCATTTTACAACAACTAACTTGGTAATTTCACCGCATCATCAATGACATACAATTACAACGTAAAAACCATCCAGACAACATGACCTTGTTCTTTGAATTTTAAAAGGGCACTTCACCATAATTTGCTCCTTATTTCTTGTCCCCAAACCCTGAGCCAAGTCAAAGTGTAAGCGGTCAACTTGGAGACAAGTTCTGTATAGCCCTCCGTCAGTAGAGAATTGGAGCTTTGGCTTATTTTCACATCTGACTGCAAAGCATGTACTTAGTAGTGTGCACTTTCTCAGCAGCACAGCTTTACTGTATTTTACATTTAATCACTCACTGAATGTGCAAACAGTCCATGCACAGTTTGTTATTAGATGAAACAGTCGTTTGAAGGTAAGCAATAACTGTGATTTTTAAATTTTTTGGTGGCGTGCCCCTTTAAAACAAATTACAGATAGCACAGTTTCCTCCTTTTCTCTCTCACTTCCTCGAATGCTTCTTAGACACGATTATACCAGCAAAATGGTGAGGTTAAAAAAAAAAAAAAAAAACAATGGAATGGTTCATTAGCATCTGAATGTAATGAAGTTCACATAGACTAATGCGGGTTTAGTGAAACAGAGATTACTGCAATGTGACCAAGCTGATGCCAGTGTTCTTATTCAGTCTGCACTGAGTTCATGGGGACAAGCACAGTTTCAGCATGAAACAAAGTGGGGGGGGAGTCCTGTTCCTACTATTCCCTACTATTAACACAGTGGGTCTCATACAACTGACATTTCACAAGCAAAAACTAACTTTAATGTTCATAGGAAACTGGCCGCAAAATTCTGATCGACTGAATGGAAACCATATTGGAAAAAATTTCTTCCATTCTAAGAGAATGGCAGCAGCCATCCCAAATGTCCCTGGGGAAATGGCACACTACGGCAAAGCAGTCTCAGTGGTCTGCACATGGCATGGGGATGGGACTGGTGAGGCCATTCGTAGCCAGTCTTTTTTGTTTGTCTCCAACTCAAATGCATGACAACTGTGAAACTCAGCTTTGGAAACGATCAAAAATGGATGAAGTCAAATGCATGCTAATAAGCGAGAGGCGCACCTATGAAGGTGAGACTTCATGGAAAACTAATTATAATATCAAATGACTATGATAAATAATACAAAGCGTATGGTTCTGATGCTGGGCACTGGTACAAATGCATTTTGTTGGGCGGATATGGGAATTTGCATATTAAAGAGGGAAAAAACAATTTCACACCACTGTCTACCGGTTCTGGAAACCTCTGCAGTCTAGATTTCACACATACACCCTCCAAAAAAAAAAAATCACTCTCATAGTGAACAAAGCCTTTTTAACTTATTGCTTAATAACTCTTAATCAAGTCCAATTTTTCTGTGGAAAAGATACTAGCACAGAGAAGAGGTACAAGGACATAGCCATGAGGCGGGTGGCAAGGAGGAGACCAAGGGGATCAGAGTTTGAGTCAGACACATCTTGTGAACAAGCATTCAGTCTGATACAACTTTATGCATACATTATATATGCATCACTAAATATCAATATCAGGCTTCTCTGGCAAATTTCTCTGAAGAAAAGCTGGAGGAAAAACAGCGACAGAGGCTGTCTGATTTGGAGATTTCATATCAGCCATTACGCAGGGAAAGCATACAGCATTCTGAGAGGAGCCACACAGGAGCCCTGGGGAACGGCAGACTGAGCTAGCAGCTCCTCTGAATCTCCGCCTGCTCCAACCCCTGACCACACCCCATCAAAGCTGACCTGGGCAGGAACGCCGAGCGCCACCGGCCTCACCCCTCCACAAACCGAGGTCAGTGTCATCAGGTGAACACACCCGGTGGGTGTGGTTTTCCCAAACCAGACTGTAAACTGCTGCAGTGTCCTCTGTCATGCAACGGGGGGGGGACTGGGAGTATGGCGTGTGTTTGACTACACGGCAAACCTCTTCCATTACTGGAGCCGATCGTAAACGAACGTTTGCAAACGGTGTGCTGAAAAAGCGTTAGGCCTGTCAGTTTCTTTTCCTGAACATGTTGATACAGGCTCTGGCAAACGACGTCCACCAATGACAGCGCAGATTACCTGCTCGCCAAAAAACAATACTATCCCTTTTGTAATCAATAGGCTACGATCCTTTAAATCAGATGTACATTCATGCATATAATTACATACAAAACAGGTCTGAGTATTAAAATGAAAATAAAATGTTGCTGGCTTTCTAAGCACTGATCTTCTTTTGTAGGTTTTCGTTTCTCTGAAACAAAACTGAAACACACAGACTGGAACACACAGGCTGCAGTCTGTCTTCCCTCCAGGATTAGAGTGCTTATTACCATCCCAATAACTGTACTGTATATACAGTAAAACAAAATAAAATACAACAGAGAAGCAGTTATAAACCTAGAACAGAGTCTCAAAAAAATCTAGTATTTCTGCCACATTTTCTTTCTTTTCTACTGTATAGCACAAAACCTCCTTAGATGAAACCCCCAAAGTCAACAAGAGCCACAACACTTTCTGCATTTCAGTCCGCAGCGCTTTCGTTTAATTGTCAGAAATCTCTGACGGCTGAAGCCTTTGACTGGAAGCTTTAACGGAAGCTGAGGAGAACTGGAGTCACGACTTTTTCTCAGTGCTGAAAGAATCTTGTTTTTCTTAACTGCGGAGAGCTGAGAGATCTGGCCCTGGCTGAGAGGAGGAATGAGCCTCCTGACAGCCGAGGGTAATGGGGTAAAATGAGCTGTTGATCTACAAGAGGAATGGACTACAGGGGAGAGGGGGAGGTCCCTGCTTTTTGTTTCAATCGTGATTTTGTTCGACTAACGGGGGCGTATTTACAGGGAGTGAAAATGCAGAGGGAGGTTGTGGCTCTTTACCCCCCCATCCCCCCCCCCCCCAGGGAATGGCCACGCCGCTGTGCTTCTCTCTGCCTCTGCGGCCACGTCACAAGTCCTCCTCCATGCTGAAGCTGCTCCGCCGGCTGCTGGTCTTGGACGCCCCAGGCGAGACGGAGGACAGGAGGGGGTCCCCGCCCCCGACGGGGGACAGGGCGCACCCCTCGTCCATGAGGATGTCTCCCAGACCCATGTCCGACATCAGGGCGGGGTTGAAGGCGGTGGAGGAGGGGTCGTCCAGCTCGGCGAAGCTCAGAGCGCCGAGGTCCAGGGGGCTGTTCATGGCCACGCCTCCTGGGGAGGCGGAGGTGGGCGGGGACAGGAAGGAGGAGGAGGCGGACTGTGGGGCGGCCCCGCCTCCCAGCCCTGCCCCTCCCAGACTGAGCAGGGTCTGGGAGAGGACCTCCCCCGAGCTAGGCTCCAGCTGCTGGCCGGCCTGCTGCTGCTGCTGCTGCTGCTGCTGCTGCTGGAGGAGGTCCAGCTCGGGGCCCAGGGTGGACGCGGCGGGCGTGGCGATGCCGTGGAGTCGAGCCTGCATCTCCAGCTCCTGCAGAGACAAAGCCAGTCAGCACTCCTCTCTGCCCCTACCCCCCCCGCTGAGCCGTGCTACACACCACCCTCCCACCGCCTCTGTTCCTGCCACTGTGCACAGGCCTCCCCTGCTGGGCCCACAGCTCTCACAGACTCAGTGTGGAGCAGCAACTGGCCAAAGCTATCCCAGCATGCCTCACCCTGCCTCTGGGTTTACACAGTGACCATGTCCTTATGGGACACACTCTAACATGTGTGTAACTGATAGCAAAGTCAGATGGATTTTTTGAGCATTCTCTACAATCTACCAACAATACCAATTTTCTGAGATGAGAAATGGAAGTAGTACTGTACTATAAGACACAGAACGGATACAACATTCAATTAGACATAAGGCCCTGTTCCCGGGAGGCCTGCCGGGACTCTGATCATAGTGCACTAATCTGAGTAACAGCTATTGTAATGCTTTACCCCGTTCTTACTAGATGGTGTGAACCTATCTATTCACAGCTCACTCATTCTACTCAAATTCTGAGTAGTTTTTACAGTACATCTCAGAGAATTCCACTGTCTGAGGGGAGTTCCTGTACGGGTTTCCATAGGGGCACTATTATGCAAGTAGATTTTAATGTGTGTTTATGCCCGGGGGCAAACATTTAGTGTTCGCCCAAACAAACATTTCATCAAATTAAACAAGCCTAGGTAGAAAAGGATGTGCGTTATCTCCATCCGTGCAGTCAATGCTACACGCAACAATGCCTAATAACATCACGCTTGTTTTGACAAATGAGATGAGACATTTGTAAAGAGGACACTGCCTGGGGCCAACCTATGACTCATTTGCACATCTGACAGCATCTCTCCTTCCAGTTCTGAGAAAGCAGGTGGAATGAGGCTCTACATAAGAGTAAAAAACCCTGATGCATGGAAACCTTACAGAAAATACACAGAAATCCCTCTCTTTCTCCAATTCAGCCCTGTATGATTGACAGATTTAGGATTATTCTACATGCAATATCATGAGGAGCCCGTGTAGGACTATTCCACGTGTGACATCATAAAGACCCTGTGTAGGACTATTCCACACGTGACATCATAAAGACCCAATGTAGGATGACTCAATGTGTGACATCATAAAGACACCATGTATGACTGTTCCATTGTGACATCACGAGGACCCTGCGTAGCATTATGACTCGTGAGGCGCTCACCTGGATGCGGAGCAGCAGACTCCGGTTGGCGTGCTCCAGCTTCTTCTGCCGAGTCTCCATCTCCTTGGCTCTCTGCTGCTCCTTCTGCAGCTTGCGGATGTAGTCCACAGACGCCTTCAGGATCGTGCCCTTATTCCAGCGCATCTCCCTGTCCCCACAGCACAGACGAAATAAAATAAACAGGTAAAGCGCAGGCACACAGGTAACACACAGAAGAGACAAAACACAGGTAAGAGGCACAAAACATGCTCAAGACACACAGGGCACAGGCAGACAGACTCGGAACCTTGCATCTCTCCAGGGCAGGAATGGATGATGTTGTCAAATTTCACGTATCTCTTCATATTTCACATTGCTTTTTTAAAGGTTTTATTGTTATTACTGCATATCAATGTGAATTATAAAATCGTTTTTCAGTCAATCCATAAGTAGTACTGTGGTCATTAGAAAAATGCAAGGCTCTGTAAGACACATGCTCAAAGGTCAACCAAGTGTTGTCTCCAGAGACTATCAAAAAAATGTTACATTTTTAATTAAAACAAGATAAATTATATACTGACGGGTCGCTGGATTTGGGAATGAGAGCCCCCAGCTCCTTGATACGATCGTTGATGTTAAACCTCCTCCTCCTCTCAACTGCACACAGAAGAAACACACGCGTGAGGTGGGGTTACACATGGCACTGCAGCTGCAACACTGGCTATCACAGAACAGAATACACCCCAGGAAGACATGAAGACATCAGACCATGGCGTGTTATAAACACACAGATGGCAGCGGAGCAGAACGCCACTCACTGAGGTTGTGGTTGTCCTTCTTCTGCCGCTCCTTCAAAAGCGCTTTGGCCTCTGCATCTAAAACACAGCATTTTAATATTTAATTACTGGGCTGAGTATTATTCAGCTGATGCGTATGATATGTACAGTGGTAATATACACATGAAAATCACATGAGGAAGAAAGGAATTGTTTGAAAGGTATCAGAAAAAGTTGCTGAATTTGTCGTGAATTGCAATTTGTTGCAATTACTTCATATTTATTTGCTAATTGAGTAATAACATACAAAACATATGATATGTTGAAAGTTGTTCAAAAAGGATAAATAAAAAAAACCCTCAGGTTTGTACGTTTAGATTTGCATTCCCTTCTTCCCATTTCATCTGGAAAAGGTGTTCCTCATTAAAGCCAGCAATCTGTGCTGAATCATAACCAAATCCTATAAACAGAACTGGACTCCTGAAAAGGGACAGCTCCAGGAAAACGGTCACTGAAACGGCACTTTGGAAATGGAGGAAAGGGTATGCAGATGGGAGTGCAGGAGGACTTTAAATGAAGTCAGGTGTCGTGAGACAAGGACAAGGAACAACATTAAGATTTAACAGCAGGGAGGAGAGAGGAGTGACAGACAGACAGACAGACAGGAGACCAGGACACAGGAAGAGGAACAGAGGAACTCTTCATACCAGTCATCTCTCTCTTAACATTGGGCAAGTCAGCAGGGCAGGAGTTGCTGACGGTGATGGTAGGAGCCGCCATCCCTGGACTGCTGTACACATCCAGGAGGTTCCCAGACACCGGCAGCTGCGAAAGCCAATCAGAACGCTCAGATCAGGCCACTCCCACCCCATCACCACCCAGTCACAGAACATGCACACTTATAGAACAGGAAAACATTTTTTGGGAAGACATAAGTCATTAACAGTTGGCGTTTGCTTGCGAAAATTCCATTTAAAGGCAGTGACGGCTTCTGACACTGGACCGTGTGTTTCGTTATTGTTGTAATAAAAGCAAGTCAGTTAGCATTAGTCAAAACTTCCTCAATTTTGCTAGCCACGGCGGAGGAAAAACCACAAACCTTGTCTGAGTGACAAACAGGGTTATCCTGAGCTCACAGAGCCGTGGCCGGCACAGCTGCTGCTCTATCTGCAGTTCTGCTCTACCTGTCCTACCTGCTCATTTCAGAGGAAGACTGAAACACTTTCTCTTAGCTGTACGTTTCCACAGGCACCATTAAGTGAAGCCACAGCCGCTTGCAATTTGGAAAATGGAGGCTGAACATTGTAATCAAAATGAGCGGGCAGGCAGCAACACCCACATAATCCAAAGGTACGAAGTTGAATGAAAATAATGTTCTTAAAGACTTTGTTGCAAAATTCAAATATTATCACCGAGCTGAGCCGCACTTCCAGTGCCAGGAAAGGATTATTCAGCTCAAAGAAGAACTAATGAGTCACTACGGCAAAAATAAGTTTTGCCTTTTCAGTGGAAATGCTGCTGATGTCCAAGTGACAAAAAAAACCAAACAAATTCCACAGAAAATAAAAAATACATGTATGCAAACAAACACTTCATAAAAATGTAGAATGTAGCTAGGAAGAAATTACCCCATTATAGTGTCTTACACGAGATGTGTTCCCTCCTAACTGATCCATTGTGTTCCCTGACTGAAACATGTTTCATGGTATCTCTTCACCTGCTGGTACTCTGTATCTGTAAAGCTCTGCTGCCGTAGCTCTGTGCGTACCCCCATAAAAATGTGTTTCCATCCTATTGCTGTCATGACAGAGTACACCACCATTAATCTACACAGGAGGACAGCGTTATGAAACGCAAGATTCGTTACAGACAAGACTGAGATTGAGCAAACCTGAGTCTTAACAAAGTGCATGTTATGGTTTCTGTCAGTATCGGAGAGAGAAAATACTGAACTGCTTCTACAACAGCACCTTTTCTAAAAACAAAATTGCTCTCCACATCATGTAATTTCACATAACAGACAACGGTGGCTTGGAACAAGTCCCAGGCACAACATCACAGGGCAAAGAGGACAGTGTGGAAGGGTTCCTGACTTAATGGGCCTAAAAGAGTCAGAAGCAGGGCAAAGTCTCCCGTTTTGCACACCTTTTCACAGCTATAAATCAAAGCCAATGAGACAGCGGTCAAAGCAGACGTGCTGACTCCGGCTCCTAAAAACCCACGCAGAATACCGCTGTACATCACATTTTAAAGGCTGACTACTGAAATGAGAAGTAGGTCCCAAATTCTCCTTCCCCTTTCCTCACAGTCTTCTGCATTGTCGCGCGGCTCCATGTGCGTTTTTTCTTATCTCCACATGCCACAGTTTTACAGCGAAAACACAAACCTATTTTAAGGCAAATACGCGAAACACGCTTTCATTTGGGTGACCCTGTAAGTCTCATTCATTTCAAAACACTAACATCCAGCACAGTAGGCCATGCACAGGCACCGTCACAAATGCCCTCGCTTCTCAAACTGACAGGCAACTACACCGTATGCATTCTGACCGCTTCACAAAACAAAAAATATATAATTTACCTCAGTGTTATTTCTTTTCTTTTCATGCTCCTGTAACAAAACCAAAATCCTCATCTTCTCAGCGCCGCGCGCACCTTCCTCTTTCCCTTGGTTTAAAGGCAGTTTAGAAATGGGGAAATGTCTTGTGAAAAAAAAAAACTTCCCGTTAAGCTATCTGCATTTTGCAAAGTGCGGCAGGCTGTGCGCCGTCTCCCTCTCCCGCCCCCCCCCCCCCCCTAACCCCACCCAGCCGGCGCGGGCCTGGCGTGTGTTAGCCATGTGTCAGAACTGTCTGTTTACTCCCACCGCGGGCCCAGATTCCAGTATCTCTGGCCACCGAACGGCCGCAGAAGAGAGCGCACCTCTGTGGCTTCCTGCCTGATAACCCCGCTGCCGCGCTTTCAGGCATTCCAACGGTCCCTGGCCTGAAACCACAAGGCCGCTCGCGCCTGCAGTACCACCCCGCTGCTGGCAATCAGCGCTTCCTTCAGGACTGCTTTTACTTGATTCCGCATGTCTCCTTTCAAACTTTTTTTTTTTAACCAATGAATGAGAATATTGTCAAAAAAAAAAAAAAAAAACCCAGCTCACCAAGAGGAGGCAGACAGCCCTTTCCCAGAGGAATCCCAAAAATAAATTCTGAATAATTTATTAAGAAGTGGTTAAGAGTTGCCAAAAAGCAGTAAAAATGCACATATTTAAATATGTGGAGTATGAGCAAGCAGTGGAACTCCTTCAACAGGTTGGGGTGGTTTAGAGGTGCAAGGGAAAAATAAAAACAGATCCAATATGCAACAAGAGGCGTGTCCTACACATTGAAATAATAGTGAAACTGAAATGCAGCCAATGGCTGTCATTTGCTGTGTCATGGCAGATCTGGTTCTGTTCAAGAATTTAAGATGCAGGGATGAAGCCGAAAAACAACTACGACAGAAATTCTGGGCACAGTTTTTTTTGTCTCTCACATTTTAGGTACCTATGCTATGAATCAATACCCAACAATTTTGGGAACCTGCGCTA
Source organism: Megalops cyprinoides (assembly GCF_013368585.1). Classification (NCBI taxonomy): domain Eukaryota; kingdom Metazoa; phylum Chordata; class Actinopteri; order Elopiformes; family Megalopidae; genus Megalops; species Megalops cyprinoides. Next base: position 10,239,636 of record NC_050589.1, read on the forward strand.
CAAATGTCTGTTTTCTCACCATGTCAATGTAATAACACAAATAAAATCAAAGTAAATAGTGGGCAAATGACAAAAGGGACAGTTGTTTTTGGAAGACTAAAACCAGGAAAAAATACTTCGAATGCCAATGACGTTCTACGCCAAAAACGGTGACATCACCACATAATACATAAGAATACTGCTACATACCGTGTTAGGCAGCTGTAGGCCAGAGTCGATCAATGTCATGATGTCATCGTTGAAACTAGACTCCAGGCTAATGATGTCATCGATGACGTCATCAATCTGAGGAGATAAACAACAACAGTAATATTCGAACAGGGACACAGGGGCAGCAGCTGGCTGACGGTACTGTGAACAGGCCAGGTTTTACAGTCATTTCCTCGCAAATCAAACAGGCGAATAATGACATTAATATACAGGATACTCCCAAACCACACTGATGTGATAAACAAAAACAAGTCTTCTCTGGGACCAGCAGTGCACATCAGATGACATCACAAGAGTTGCCTGTATAACTGCCTGATTAAAGAACAGGCCTTTGCCAGCAAAGGGAGTAAGTGAATTACCACTTCAGTAACTGGGGCTGCTTTCATCTTCAGGGCCTTACACCCCGTTATTCTTTTGATTATTAATGTTTTTGACCCCCAGTTAATTAAATCGAACCCCCAGATGTAGCCGGTGAGAAAGCTGCCGGAGCAGTATACTGGTCTGAAAGCACAGGCCCGCTGTGTGCTGCGGGTTCAGATGTCATTAAGCTGCTGGTGTGGTATTTGGCAGCACCATGTGGCACCAAACCAGGCAGTGCAACATAAGAGGGGAACCATCTTCACACAGAGCCCTGAAAGCATGGCCTAACATAACTCTAATAAGGGGGTATAACCTGCCGAGGCACTGCTAAGTGCTACAACACTTAAACGTGGAACAATGCTACTGAATCAGTTCATTCTGGTTTCTTTGAAAGGTTGTTTCTGGCTTGGGAGGTACTGAAAGGTACTTCCAGGTTAGCAGTTCTATTCAGTTGTTTTTTGTTATATTGTGAGATGTGGTGTGGTCCATGTCGATGTTAACCTCAGAATGTCAGGGGAGGGAAACACGAATGCTTTTATCACATTAACCTCTTGTTCACTCCCCTCTGGAGAGCCTGCGAATGCCACAATACATTCAACAGCACACTGTCGATAATAGTGAACAATAGATTTACTATATTTGGAAAGAAAAGATAATGCGAGTTATGATTTATTCTAATTATGTTTAACAAAATCTCGGCTCTCCGCTTTAAAGATTAATGGGATAATCCTTTGAAAATGAAATGAGGTACCATTTTTAGGCATCATCTGGAGGTTTAAATAAGGTAAAACCATCTCTGCTATTTAAAGAAAGGTTAAACCATCTTTGCTTTAAATGAGGTAAAACCATCTCTGTTTTAAATAAAACCGCCTCTGTGAATCTGTTCCGTGGAGTGCACAGGGAAGCCTGTCATAGCATTCACAGGTGAGAGACGGGTTCCGTACCTCCTCTTTGTTGCCCAAATTGAGCAGGGCCATAGGACTGCTCGGGGTGCTACTGGCGGCAGGGGTCAGCTCAGGGGCGGAGCCAGACTGAGGTGAGGGGGAAGCCCCTAGCGTCTGATTGGCCACCTTATTCCCGAGGGTGGTGGACAGGTACCGCTTCACCTGCTGCCTCTGGGCCTGCTGGATGTGGTACTTGGTGGGATTCTCAAGGTGGGTCTGCACCTGCCAGACACAAAGAGACAAAAATGGTATCCAACTTCACACAGATATTATTCATACAATTTAAACACTGCAGCTACACAACATTTCAGTCACAAACCAACAATCAGGCCCATTGCTGGGGTGTATGAATCCATAATAGCATTCAGACAGTGAAGAGGTGCACCATGGGAAGCTGGCACCACCTACGGGAGAGACAGGGTGCGGTCGTACCTTGAGCACCTCCACGGGCACCTGCGCGGGGGGCGGGCGGGCCGCGCTGGGCGGGGCGGAGACGGAGATGGCGGGGGAGGAGTCGGCGGCCCGGAGCTGGGCGGAGGAGGCCTGCTGCTGTGCCTCACGCCGCTCCTGGTCCCGCGCCTGCTCCCTCATCAGCTGCTGCCGCAGCAGCACGCGCGACGTCATGACTGCGCCGCCCGAGGGGGAGGGGGAGGGCTCGGCCGACGCGTCCGCAGGGCTGCGGGGGGGGGGAGAGAGAGGCACGCACGCTCGGTCACCAGGACACACGGATCACACTTTCCAAAGCACGACTGCCACTGTTTCTCAGTTAAATCAGCATGTTACAAATCCTTCCAGGAACCTCACAAGTAAGTATCATTTAACCAGAATTTAAATGCATCACTCTGCAGTATGTTTAAAGTTTTCTTGATATGGAATACTAGGACATACTTCTTATGATATAAATAAATCCAAAAAGAGATTCTTAACCCAAATAGACTTCGCGGTTGAATAAAGGCTAAATGAATAAAACTCTTAGTCATTGTGAAAAAGCCTTTCTCCAGGCTTACAATCTCCAGAAAAAATCATTTTCCCTTCCTTCTCCTCCATCTTCCAACAACTCCCTTGTAACAAATTCTTACCACACACTTCCACTGTCTCCCACAAGGGGCGCTGTTGTACGCATCAGCGAGTCATACGGGGAGATAAACAGTGTGTGGGAAGGACTGTGGGGGGAGTATTCTTAAGGTTCTAATTTTCTGTACTGGACAGGCAGAGGGTGGGCGGTTACAGTGCTATGTGGGGTAACACATGGTCTAGCATAAGACGCCTTGTCTGATTGGACTGAAGCGTTAAGGAGAACAGCAGCTGTGAGATTTTGCTGAGTCACTGGGAAGTCCCTGCGCACAGACAGGGGAGTCAAAACAGAAACCCGACACCACGACACCGGAGGCAGCTCTGAGCCTCTCATCTCCCCGGGAGCCTGCAGAATCCTCACTCGACAACATCGCGTGCTAGCACCTGCCGCTTCATAACGAAACTGGCACACTAGCAAACGCAGACGTTATACGGGATGGAGTGAAGGTGAAAAAGACCCAGGAAAACCAGAATAAAAAAAAAAAAAAAAAACACAAATGCATCCTGAAGGGTTCTGGGAAAAAAGGAGTCACTTGTGATGTTTTTCTGTTGTTGTGCTCTAAACGAAATGAGAATGTCCCCTAAGCTATTTACACACGACACTGATGGCCTTGGTGGTGTTTGGTTCAGTGAGTCGGGAGCATATCAGGGGTGGCCCCAGGGCTCTCAGTGATAATAAGCAGGTGACTCATTGTTTTGTATCAGCCCGGGCCTGTCTGCTTCTCTGTTTGTGCAGGCAGGTTAATAGGAAAGCTCACTGCTCCTTTCTCTAGTATGCTGCAGTGGGGGGGGGGGGGATTGGTGGAAGACATGCCGGGTCAGATCTTGTCCAACAGTCTGAACCTTGATGCCTTGCTCCAGGTGTAAAAGTCTCTGCTACCAAAGGTCTGCCACACCCAGCCCTGCTGAGAGGAGGGCCATGACACAAACGCACAGGAATGAATGGACTCCTGTTTTCTAGGGTTTGGTATTTTGCTGATAAATACATGGGCTGTGTCAAGGGTGTGCGTCTATGTAACGGGCCTAGACTGCGCTGTGTCTTGCTACTAAATGTTACCTGGGTCAGCAAGCGAGCGAGTTTCGAACCGGAGTTCTCACTGCTGTGCTGCCAACCCCTTACAGCCAGCGTCGTTACCAGTTAAGCTAAAGGCAATTCGCCCCTAGCCTGTCGGCAATGATGTTCGCTAACCAAGTTTCAGGGAGTGACGTAACCGCTGAGGCTGCTCGGCTACCTCACACAAGCTACTCACTTCAGCTCTGCCACATGTATATGTATGTGTGTGTGTGTGTGTGTGTGTGTGTGTGTGTGTGTGTGTGAGTGAAGACACTGACACATATACAGGGAGCCGCACACATGCATGCACGCACGCCCGCACACACACATTTGTGTAAGACACAGACTGAGCTGGGTGTAGAATTAAGCCCCATATTTAATTTGTACACCTACGTTATGGGAGAGATTTCATATCCGGTACAATTATGTTTGACATGCCTTTGCAGCACATCTTCAGCGAACTCCGGTTACGTAACCAGAGGGCAGATTTCATTCGAATGCCTTGGCTTGCAGCCTTCTTGCCTAGAATGCAATGCAGGTGTTATTTCAGAACTGCTGCATGTGAATTTGTGCTGCGGTGTAACATTCAAGTGTTAAACAGCTTCTGCAGAGCAAAAGTAAGACTGCTTTCATAGTAAATGTTTCTGCTTTGTAAATAACAGTCCTTTAGTGACAGCGAGCAGCACTTCGGCCATACCTTCCACTACATTACTGTCATTTAGAAGCCGCTCTTATCCAGAGCAACTTACATACTTACAGCTAGCTTACAATTTTATCCATTTGTACAGCTGGATATTTACTGAGGCCAGTGGGGGTTAAGTACCTCACCCACGGGTAGAGCAGCAGTGCCCCAGCAGGGAATTGAACCGGCAACCTTTCGGTTATAAGCCCTGCTCCTGACCACAATGCCACCCTGCTTGCCTTGGGGCGTCAGGCTGTACAGAGCAGGCCCGCTGCTGACAGAACGGAGAGCGGAGAGCAGCAGCTCAGCTCCTCCCTCAGTGGAAACGCGCTATGCCGGCCAGGTCACTCTCCCGCACTCTCCCACGCTCAGGGCACTCCATCACCGGCCTCTTCCTGAGCCGTCCACACCCTCTGCCCCTCGATTACAGGCGTCTTTTCTGGGAACGACCGAGAAAACAGCCTCTCACCCGTAATGTAAGACTACACCTTCCGCTGCTGGAGTTTTTAGCAAAACGGTTACACCCACCCCCACCCTCCCTACTGAACAATATGAGCCATTCACTTGGCAGATTCACTCTGTATGAATATAATCCGTGGAAGGAAATATTGCCTTTGAAGCTCGTCTGCCTGATTGTAGTGTAAACACATACAATGAAAACATTAAGTGGAATACACAAGTTGCGTAGGTAGTTTTAGCAATGTACACAAGGGAAATTAAGTATTAAGTAAGCCAAGTGGAAAAAAAAAACATTTATTATGCTTCTCAAGGACACGGACAACTCTACAGACGGTTCTTCAAAGCAATAAAAAGAGCATAAACCTAAACACACAGAACAGAGAGAATGACTTGGACCTTCATCTTCACGATTGACTGTGCTTTCAGACTTTGCTTTACTCCGAGTCCCTGTGAGGGTCTGAGCCCCTCTGTAAACTCAGTGATGTAAAGGGATGAAACGTACAGTCATCATCTGAGGTGACAGGAGTGAATTTCAAACATTCTGGCAGCTGCACTTTTTGTCCTCCTTCCACCAGAGATGAATGCACGTAAACAGGCACGCACACACCTCCTATGCTCACACGGAGACAGGTGTACACAGCTCGTTGGGTATCTGTGTCCCTCAATGAAAGTTACGTAACCCTCAGCGTCCCAAGACACTGGGTCAACGGCCCCTTTGCCTCAGAGGAACTCAAACTCACGGGTCTTAGGGTTCAGGGCTTAGAAGGGCTATGAGTAAGGCTTAAAGCCAAGGCCTTTACCTCGCTACTGCCTCTGAGCGGAGAGAGTAAAGAGGGGCCGAGTGTACTCACTAACTCACAAACTCAAGTTATTTCTGGTTGTGCACAGAATTGGGAAGCACAAAAGCCATTTTTTTAGCCAACAGCAAGCTAGCTAGCTAGTACTGCTATGAGAAGTTATGCACATGTGCTAAACTTACCAAAAGTAAAGAAGCAAAAACAGCAGGCCGCTGAAGGCTAATTCACAGATTTAAGGCTTACAGATTTTGTGCTTAAGTGCCTGGCAGACCCTGCTTAGCCCCGGTTCCCACAAGTTCCTGCGCCTATATTGGAAACGAGACTAATTGCTCCCCTGTGAGACGGACTTGGGGCTTTTGCACAGAGATATAATTGTACTTCTAGTCTGGACTTGCGCTGTGTAATTGCAAAAGATGCAGGCTGGATCCTCGCTCAGACCACGCTGACTGCACAGGTATTCTGAGACCTAAACGCTGTACTCCATCTTGATGTCTATCACTTCTGCCACTGGCGTTTAGAAGTAAGACTGTAGCACAGCTCAAGATGTACACAATATCTACAAACTCAGAGACATCCTGACACACTGACTGAAGTAAAATACTACGGTTATAAAAATTATACTGGGGGCTTTTCAATATATTAAAGAAATTGTTTTTGATTGTACAACACATACTATGTCCTACTGAGGAAGTCAAAAGGCCTCCTTCTTACTCTTACCAAACCGAAAGAGTGAGTTGACGGCCACACTAACTCACTTAACCACAAATGGAAACAAAATGTCACCATTAAGGACACATGTATTTGAAATACGGACGTATAAGACTCTGTATATTCCTACCCTCCTGGGTCTCTTCATTCCTTGCTCACTCTCATTTTAAGATCAGGCAGCAATAAATAACCATAAGAAACCGTGCCAGGAATTACATACACTTACCCACAGAAATTCAGCAGAAAAACAACATTCAAATTTTTATAAGAATTACAAAATCGCAGGTCACGTGTTACTCAAAAAGACAAACATATTTTGTTAATCTGATTTGATGTAAATCCTTCAGGATATGCATGAACTAGACAGATAAATGCCAATGTTGAATACTTTGGCCAGAGACAGAATAATTTCATAATGTCTTCTTTTTTTCTTTCTTTCTTTTTGTTTGAACATGTGTCAGTCAGACTGAGCCGCCACAGCAGCGCTCCGTCACAAACTCTTGATATCCTGGACTCCAACACACCAAACATGACATGGTTCTGCTATTCTGGGTTCCTGAGTCGTTAAACTGGAACAGTTTAAGAAGGGATACCCCCTCGTCCAAGTACCACTTCAATTTTACAGACTTTTTCAGAAAACAGTGGGCTGATAATTATAATTTGAACAACCACAACCGGATGTCTTGGCCCAAAAAAGAAAAACAACAACAAACATGTGGGTGTCATAGCAGAGTGTCTGTGGGTCTGAGCTCACCTGAGACTGATGGGCTGGCTCTTCAGCTGGTAGAAAGTATCCGAGTTCGAGGAGAGGATGTTCTCAATGTCGATGTCTGCAACTATCCCCGACTCAGGCAGGAGAGGCTCCACACTGCAGTGAAGGACAGGAGACACTGTAAGAACCGCTGAAGAATAACATCAAAACATTGGTGCGCACTCTCTCTGCCTGAAAGGAAAGCAGTCACAGAGTGACATTACCTCCACCGCGGGTAGGCGGAGGGGAGTGTTACGAGCGGAGTTCATGAGTGCTGACTCTCTGTCTGAGAACATCTCAGATGCTTTTGGCTGAAACTTTGTGAAACTTTGTGAAATGCGTTCCACTCAGAAGAAAAGGAAGAAAATATTCCGTTTGATCTTTTCCAATAATGGAGAAGGGAAAGAGCAAAAACCATGAAAACAGGCTATGATCTGCTGACACTTAGCGAGTAACGCTGCAAAGACAGAAGTTGGGTTTGGGGGGGGAGGGGGGCAACGATACTGAGGCTAACTACATGACGCCGAAACAACCACCAAAATTAAGTTCTGTACTGTTAGTCTGCTGGTCTTCACACTAAGGGAAGATATAACAGCATAGCTAACACTCAGCATAGCACTCCATACAAACGGCCATACCTACTGAGAGGTGCACGTCAAAGAACCTGTTCAGCTTGCCAGGGCACAACGACCCGCATCAAGTGAAGTTAATTTCATATCGGGCTATTTGCGTCACATGAAAGGGTTACTGAGCCCAGGCCTGGAAACACAGGGAAAATCCAGACCGTCTGGTGACGCGAAACTGGAGCAGGGGGAAAAGGACTGCAGCCAGGCACTGCGAGATGCGCGTCCGGGCAGCACAGCGACCAGCTCCTCTGTCCTTTCAAGGCTGCAGGAATGTCAGAAAGCGTTTCTCAGCAGACCTCACGCAAGCGGTGCTGCAACGGCCCTGCGCGACCGTCTTTCACTGCTGCGTCCGGAATTCAAACAACAGAGGCCTGCAGGACTGCAGACAGACCAGGCATTGCGCAAACGGCCCAATACCCAGCAGCCATGTCCCTCTGCCTCTCTTTACCAAAGGGCCTATCAGCCAAAGGAAGAATTAAGCAAGGCTGCCTGTTGATAAAAATCCATACCGCAAATACTGGAAAACGCATCATCACATAGGCAGACTCTGATTTTCCAAAAAAAAAAAAAGACATGCTTGTACCACCCTACTTTTCCCTCATTCACAAAGCATGTCCTTCACCATTAACAGCTTCTGTGATTCACAAGGGTCTTTTTGTCTGCAGTTCTGCTACAACTGAATGTCCTTTCTCCACACAGTTGTACAAGGAAAAAAACAGTCAGCAAAGCAATCAATAACATGGACTGAGGGGTGAGAAATTCACCTATTGATCCCATTGCATCTTTATGGGAAGCTACACAGTGCCTGAGCTCTCCTATTAATCATCTCAAAAAGGGCTGCTTCCCATTGATTCCTACATATTTTTCTCCTCTAGAGATAGGCATGTTAGCTATCTGGCAAAGGCTTAAACCCATTCACATAGAGAGAGGATTCAGGTCTGGCACAACACACAAAGCATAGCTACTTTAAAGCACACTGCTAACTGGCAGACACTCAAAAGCACTCCATTACTCAAAAACCCCGAAAATGTGACATATTAATGATACCACAACTCATGTCTGGTGTGCCAGGGCTGAGGTGGAAGAGAATAAATGGTATACTGAGTTATACTGAGTAGGAACAAAGAACAAGGTACAGATAAGGTTATACACCACACTGGGGCCTACATCAACTGTCTCTCTCAACACGGCTTCTGTGTGCCTTTTACACTCAAAATCCTCTACAGTAATGAGACACTGGACACTGTATGCACTGCAGTGAATATTATTCACCTACAATTGTTGAACTTGTTCCATCATGTTCCATCATTAATGCTTCTTAACATTGCAATTTCCTAACTCCCCTACACCTTCAGCAGCAGCCAGAGCTCCTTAGCTGGACTGTGGAGTGTGGGAAACTCCCGTGGGATTAGCAGTCTGGGGTAAAACCCTCCTCTGAAAGGACCTGGCAACTGTGCGGACCACAGCCAAAACGCCAGACAGGAATAAAGCCATGCATTCTAAATGACTCCATTCACTCACAGACGACAATACTAATAATAATACCAGTTCTTATTTATTATTTATATTACTATCATTCCCTGAAGCAACGCAAATGATACATACGAAAACGCACAATCAGCAATCAACATTCAACACGCCCAGGGGACATTCAATGTAATAACTATGGCCCTTTGTCCTTTAAAAAAGTTTTTTAAAAATTAAGCAGACGTGACACTTACGGCCATTATTTCACATCAGAAGTGGAAAAACAGCCCACACATCTGAAGCACACAGTGGGTATGTCAGCAGGAGACAGAGTCACCGCGCTGGACTCTGGACCTGAGGATCCTAAGTACAGACAGCAGTGACAGCCATTCTGACTAGGCCTCTATCGCTTTAGCAAAAACAGATCTGCTAAAACTGACAGCAAAAGTGACACAGTTTCCGTTTGGATAAGCCATATACAACGTATTAAAACCGTTACCGATATAATGTACACCATCTTAAAGAAAACACATTTAATGCCAATGACTTCTCAAACGCTGTATTCCAGAACACATGAAGAAGAGAACATCCTCTCAGATGGCAGCTAAAACTAGTACCAGAAGTATGCATTTGGGCTAACAGGAGTTATTATTATTATTACGTTAAAATTTCGGCTGCTTCACGACCAAAGTGTGGATTGCAAGACTCGGAATGTTGCTTCTCTTGGTCACGAACGGAAAAATAAAAGAAAAAACAAACACCATCCTGGCTGTTTATTATTAAACGACTGACGATTAACATGATATACACATAAACAACGATATGAATTGAGTAAACCATTTAAAGCAAACCTTAAAACATTAGGTGAAAGATGTGGTCTTAAATACCAACAGTGACTTGCCTGTTGACTTTGCTATCTAACCAACAGATAAGCTCGTTCTAAGTTTGTCGTTTCATCGTAGTGCCATACGAACCATCCTGTTCGGTATTTTCAGTAGGCCATGACATAAAATATGGTGATCGCTGATCAATTTAATTCGCCAAAAGACGTTTAAACACTCACAACGGAGGGGTCTCCGAGATCGAGATACACCCCTGCCCGGTCCCTCACTTCAACCTATCCGCAAAATGTAAACATTGCCCTGCCAACCTGCCAAACGCCGTTGTTCCACCGGCAGCGGATTCAAACATGAAAACAAGGGAAAAACACAGCAATCGCGTTTTACTCTGCAAGCAGATGTCCGTTTTACCGCCCTTATTTATTCATTTAACTTACCCCAAATCGGTCCGCCTGTCGGATAAAAGTGTCGGGTAGGCTTAACTTGACGAATATTCCGGCCACACGTCGAAATTCCACAACTGGCATACAACGGGGAACACTATTTCCCTTTCAAACCCTGTCCAGTACGCTAACTAGAGCAGACATTATTTCGATAAACAGTCATAACATGCATTCTTTGTCGAAATCATAATTTCCGTGTTTTGTAAGCTTCGGCAAGCAAGCCATGATTTGCCATTTTGAAAGAGGAAGCACTCCCGTTGCTACCCGGTTTTACACGGCAAATATTCGAACTAAATAGAAAATATCGTCAGGCTGCATCCCGATCCTACTAAAGCAGTTTCACCGTCGTCTCCGCGGTTTGTAAAGGTAACGTGAATTTCCTCTACGGTCGGAACTGGCTTTGAAAATTAGCCAAATGGTTTAAGTTGCGTACAACCCTCAAGACATCGACAGAGTTGCTAAAAATAGTGAGAGCTGGTAAACTATGACATTTACGCCTGTCACCACAGGAGGGCGCCGTTTCACAACATCGCCACACATTCATAGCTCTCGCCTTGTTTTCCCCCTCATAAAAGTAGGGAACTGTTTTGGAACACATAATTTAGCGAGCAAATACTGAAACGAACACCATCCACCATAACCGCTGCGCTTTAAGCAAGCAATGACTTCTAGCCCAATGCTACAATGTTGTGCCGGGGGAGGGGGGGGGGGGGGGGGTCACCATAACCTCCTCACACAGCTATGAAGGAGAGGACATTCATTGCAAGAGCAGGGCCTGAAGCTCTATGAATGAGTGAACAACACTAGGATGACCATACGTCCTCTTTTGCCCGGACATGTCCTCTTTTTGGGACGCATTTTTTAGGTCCCAAAAAAGAGGACATGTCCGGGAAAAAGAGGACGTATGGTCACCCTAAATAACACTACAGTGAGAGCACACAGATACTACTGGGTGAACGCTGACACTACAGTGCTGTGAGCCGGTTGAAGACTGACACCATAATGCAGAGAGTGACGTGGCTGCTGAGTGAGAGATGGATGCTGACCATGCCGTGAGAGAAGCCGCCGAGAAACAGCACGGCTAATGAGTTTTTCGCCCTGACTCATTGCGAGGAAGTGAAAACGCCGAGCCAGCTTGGAGAACAGCTACAATCATGGGATGGTGACAGGAGAGGGAGAGTGTCCTCGTTTTTTAATAATAATTTAGAACTGTAAGCCTTCAGGCTTGCATAAAAGCACCCACCATCTGTTTTATTAAAAAACGTGTCCCAAAGGAAAGCTTTTAAGAGTTCAGCATTTAACGGTTGGCAATGCTGAATAATGAACAGTGACCCTCAAATGTGTTCATGCCCCTGATAAAAAAAGCAGTGAACACAATTTAACAGAAGAAATGCGACTTACAATCAGTATTTTGGCATCAATAATGCAGAGTATACGTTTTAAATTTACCAACCCTGTAGAGCAAAATAAAGGCTTTAAAAGAGAAAAGAATCAACTGCGTTAACACTTTTATTGTGAACATCCTCTTTTTGACTTTTATGATACTTCCTGTGGTCTTATATGAGATCCAGGCACTTCCCTAAAGGGACCATAAACTGTTCCTCTGGCCAGAAAATCTCTGGCTTCTTTAGATTTTTACATTTTCTTTTGTGAACTGTTCTCTTTAATACAATCCACAAACAGTCTGTCAGACTGAGGTCTGGGCATTGCTATGGCTATTGCTATTTACATGCTATTTTGATTTCATCTTATCCATTTGCTTGGATGCACAAAGCAAGAAAATCCATTTTCATCCAAAATTCAGCCTCATAGCAGAGGGTATCAGGTTGTCAGCCAAAATGTCCTGGTCTAATGCATGAATCCACCTTTTCCTTCATTCTAAAGGCACCAAGACCAGACAATATATAACAAACCTAACCTGTTCAGCACCAAACATACTGCTTATGAAATGGGACGTTTCTCCTGGCACGGCATCCCAATGAGGCCCGACATTCCTGAAAATGACCAACTGGTACCCATGTTTCTCACAGCACGGTCTAGTAGGATGTCTGGCATCCCCCTCCAGGCAAAAATGGAACTCTCCTAGTGGCCTTGAATTTCTTAATAATGGTTTTTTAACAGTGGACGGTCGTGCTCTTTGTGAATTACTTTCTAGCAGTCACCTGACTAGTGGAGGTCAATGACCATTTGACCATTTGCCTGAAATTTTCCAACAGCTCTCTGACTACACCCATAACAATGAGTGCTCATAATGGCTCAATAACACCTGTGCTTAACCTCATTTTACACGTGGTAGTAATACAGGTGTTACTTCGATTAGTTCCAAATGCTTCAATTAAATTATAGACAATGGACATTTGATGTAGGACTATAAAAACAAAACATGAATCTAAATGAACAACATGAGATGTTTCATCTGTGCAATATATATTTGTTAATATAAAAAAAACTGATTGCTAACTTGCATTTATTCTGTGGAATCACATATGGTAAAGAAGTAAAGGAAAAGAAAAAAAGAGTTTAAAAAATCTAAGGAAAATGATTGTTCTTAAGTAAAACATGAGAGACAATGGAATGCCTACAGTGTGTGGAGTATTAAATGAATAGCCTACGGCATATAAGCTGGGTGAATGACGCTTTTGTGTAAATCTAGAAGGGTAAGGTGGAGGGGGGAGCAATGATTTAAGTGAGCTGAGGCTAGGCAAATAACACAGAACTCAGCAAGACTGCGTTCATCACAGCCAAGAAATCCACAGGATGTAGGCCTGAGAGGAACAAGAGCCGTGCAGCTGGATCTGCTGAGTCATATCCTCATAGACTCAAGGTCCACGGTCAGCGCGGTGAAAAATAATAAAGTCCTGCTTTCCATTATCTTATCTGCCTTAACAAGGCGACCAGGGTGAAAGGAGCTGTAAACGAAATGGCAGCCAATCCTCTCAACCCAAAAAAAAATTCCTGTCTTTTTGTCACGCTGTGCATTCCGTACTCCCTGCTTTCTTCTCCAAAATATTTTTATTGTATGTGTTCACAGTTAGGATCTTTTCAAACACTCAATGACACAACGCAAACCCAGACAACGACTTCAGCATTCACAAACCTCACCTTTCACAGGTATAACAGCACATGACAATGTATAAGTCTCAGAAGTGTGAATCAAAGCCTTTCTACACTTATCTCCCAATTTTATTACATCCGTCTACTTAGCAAATGCTCCTATCGGCTGGCAGCTTGCATAATTCATTATGGCAATAATGTATACATTTCATTCTATTTACCATTACTTTATATTTGCTTACATTAATAAAAACTTTATTGCATTTATACTTATTCAACCCAAGCTCACAAGCAACCTTCTGAGTCCAAAAGCATTACACTTTACTGACGTCCTGTGCTTTATCATTCTGTGCCGTCTAGCGTATGGGAATGTTAAGGTATTTGTTTATATAAACGTTACTGTGCAGGGAAGAGCCAAAATACTTTGGGTAAACCATGTGGATTATTCTCTTACCAAGCAACGTTCTTTTCTATCCCACTTCTGACCAGATGGTTCTGCTGATTTGATTTGCTAAGACACCTGTTGAACTCGACGGTAAACTGACTGCGCTAGCTGATCAGATTTGGGCTTCTGTAATTGTAGGGGAGAAATGGAATTTCGTGCATCACTGTAACGGTTCACTAGCGTTACAAAAGGCCGAGCCACGACCTTTGGATATGTTTATTTTCATAATAAAAAACGTAGCGTCAACCTGTTGAATAATCAAAGAAAGACCAGTTATATTGCTATTCGACGGGCTCCCATTTTCAAATGGTAATTACGAGCGACCCACCGACCTAGTTTTGGATGATTAAACACGTAGACTAGCTACCAATTAAGGAAACAGGGCAAACACGAGTCTTAAAGCGTTTCACCATAAAGAACATTGTTAAAATAATTTAATACAATCAAACGAGACAGGTGCAGCAGTGAGAACACAATCACTGGCCAGCTACTCTGCCGTTAAAATAAAATATTTTCTTACAAGACTGAACGATCGGGCCTGCTTGACGAGATCATTACGTTTTGTTTAAATGAGCCGGGGATGTACATGTTCTCTGTTTTAATTAATCTTTTGTTCCACCCCCCTGCTTTGCTCCATATGCGAAGTGGGGGAGGCCGGTCAGGGACTTTCTGTAATCCTCTCTAGTAAGGAGTTCATCGGAATGCACGATGACTCACCCGCTGAATTTGGTGCCAAACTTCGCTTTCATTCAATGCCACATCTCCCGTTTGTATAACCCTACTAGCTAGTCAGACTTAGCGAAACAAAAGACTCTCTGTTTAGCAAGAACAAAAAACTTACACCGAGGGCTTGGTAGAGGTACCAAGCCATCTAACTTGCAAAAAATAAAGGACGACAATCGAAATCCATCGAAACTGACAATGACGACAAACTATGGCGCATTAGCAATGCGTTATTTGGTGCCACTATAATTACGCACCTATCTAAGCAGAATGCATGAAACTGGCTAGCTTTTTAATAGCAGGTAACCGAAAACAGAAGCAGACTTAGCTATTGTAGCAAGTTTGTCCAGCTTACTATTTATCCAGCTAGTTAACGTAGCTAAGGTTACAGCTACAGTTAGCTCGGCCTAAATTCCATTCCGTAACGGTTTGGACGCATTACCGACTCGGGACAGGTAACTCAGAGATGTTTTTTTTCAGTTAGCTAGCCGACGGTAGCTAGCATGCTAATTAAACCGAATAACATTGAATTTATTCTGAAAAATGTCGTC
Source organism: Megalops cyprinoides (assembly GCF_013368585.1). Taxonomy (NCBI): domain Eukaryota; kingdom Metazoa; phylum Chordata; class Actinopteri; order Elopiformes; family Megalopidae; genus Megalops; species Megalops cyprinoides. The sequence continues at coordinate 10,254,823 of NC_050589.1, forward strand.
GTAGCTGCCTAGCCAGTTAGCCACCGGGTCCCAAACAACGAAGACTGGCAATGAGAGACCACTCATGTATATATTAATCAAAATAATTAATTAAATAATTGTTCAATTTAAAGTTTACTGTTACATGGATGCGCCGTGTAAGGTTGATTGTTGTTTATTTAGCAATTTTAACGTTCATGAATATGTGTTTTGTTTTCATTGGTATGGCTGTATTTGATTATTTTCTGTATAGTTCGCCTTTTTGCTTTAGCAGCACAGCGATTGTCTGTCCTGTCGATAAAGCACCTTTGGACTGAATTAAATTGAAGTGAATTGCGTAGTGTGGTCGTATGTGCACAGATAGGTAGCTTAGCTAACTGCCACAAAGGCAATCCAGGAAACGGCACAGAGTTATTCATTATTATAATTTTGCATGCAAAGAGCACAGTAATTAAATGCACACAATAGCCCCAGGATCAAATCCCATAGCCGTGGTGGAAGGTGCTGTTCTGAACTACTCTGGCGTGTCTTAGAATGCCATAACTTCAAAGCCCTGCGCTAGAGCATCACGCATCTGTACCTGTAGAACACCTAACAGAACAGGTATTGCGGTGAAAATTCAGCTCATCAAATTTTGAGTTGGATGATGAAACCCACTCACCTTAGCAAGTTCACAGCGTCCGCGCCCGAGTCCAGGATGACGAACACGGTCTGCGGCTGCTCGTGCGGCGCAGGTTGTCCAGGTAACGCTACCTGGCTGACACCTGGGTACAGATCCGCCGCCGACAACAGCAGTATTCCCTTTTCGCCTTTCTCCTGCTCCGAGGCGACGGTAGACATTTCTCAGGCGGTTTCAAAGAAAATTTCGTTTCGCTCCTCTTTTCTTTACGCCGCCAAATTACTAAAGGAAAAATGTTTGGAAAATGGTTAGGTAACTTCTGAGCTGGCTACCGAGCTGACGTGTTTCAAAAAACGGAAAAAATATTAACAAACTAGCTGACGTTAGCCTGCTGGATAAAACTGACTTGCTATATGTATAGCGACCGTTAGTTAACGTTACTTTGCTGTTAAACCACTATTGCTAAGTAGCAAGCTAACTTACCCAGCACTTTGCTAGCGATCCGTTCAAATAAGCCAGCGGGCTGGCTAATATTATTTTAACGGGTAGCTGTCAAATAAGTAAACGTTAATATTAGCTAACGCACTTGCAAGTTGTCCAGCCGGCGATCTCCGTTACAACTAATTCACCTGTTAGCTTGCTAGCTACTGTAACAATGCTTGGTACATCTCTTTAGCTCTACCAGCAGACTGTCAGCTAAGTTAGCTAATGCTTGGCAATAAATAGCGGATAGCAAAGCTAACCGTCTCCGTCCAAAGTGTGACAGCTGGTATACAGGTCTTGTTTCCAGTGCAGCTCGTTAGCCCGTGATTTAGCTAGCTGTGGACATTGGTCTGCATTTCAGCCTTATGTCAGGGCTTAGAGCGGAGCGGTGAAATCACTTTCTATATAAAAAAACAGGGGAAATCCGCGGTGACGCAACCTACAAACGACTGATCGGGCGAGATATGATGAACAGGGGGGAGATCCAATAGATGCTTATTACATGCAGGCAGTCGTTTTTCTCAACCAATAGAATTGCGTGGGGGAGGGACGTGTGTTCTGGGATGTTGTTGATGTTTCCAAACATTTCATCAGCCAGAACCGTCAGGCTCTGAGGAAAGCGAAAAGGCTGAGGAACCTTACGATACATTTTAACCTTAGAGAATTGTATATGCATACGCTATTGATTACCAATCTGGTTAAATAGGTAGCTATTTACAGATTTGATGCGTAACTGGCTAGCCTGCTTGCTGAGTAGTTAAAATATATAGGCAACAAGCTACAACTTAAGGATAGTGACAGCAATGATGTGTGAAGGTGACTGCAATGCAGTAATTTACCAAATCACTGACTAACCAATGTGCTCGAAACAATGAATTCTTAATTATGTATTTTATGTAATATATTAATAGAATACATTAAATACACACTGTTATTACTATTAATAGCATGAATTATTAATAGTATCATTATTAGTAATTATAGCGAATATAGTTATATCGTTAATATTATTAGCATTAATATTACAATATTTTACAAATACAGGTTCCTATGGTATGTTATTTTTGTTGTTGTTCAATGCTGATGCTCGAATCAGATTTAGAATAAGAATAAGAAATACTTTATTAATCCCGAAGGAAATTTTAAGCTTTAGACATATCCACTTGTGAACTACTTCTGTGCGTCTTAAAGGTGCTATTCATGTGCAGCCTCAGTGTTTTATACAACACATCCTCTAAAACAGTGGTTTCACAATTTGATGATAAAACTTCCCAAAAATTTCCTACAGATATTGACCTGCGCTGCATGATGACCTGCACTGATATAGCACGGTTTCAGTGATCCCAAAGCTCTTTTATGCGGGGGAGTAACTCATCCAACACCGGCGGTACCACAGCAATACCTGGAAAATGAACGAGTCACTTTTGGACCAGGATCAGTGGATGTGAAGATGCCAAGTCTGACAGATCCAGACTGAGCATTGGGCCAGGATACTGGGGGATACCCACGCTTGGCAAAGCTGTAGAGGCCACAGGATCTGCAATGACTACACTGAGTAAGGACCTTCACTTAACACCTCATCCAAAGGATGACACTCTCTTTAGAAATGACAGTTGTTCCATCTCAGGTCCACTAACACCACTTCAAACATCGACTGGGTTTTCCCTGATCACTCTCTTTCTTTCTGCCCCCCCTTCAAAAAACGATACAGGTGTGGAACTTTGTTGGATTTCTTTAGTATTTAAAGTGATCTTTCTTTCATCCATACATATTTTTTCTTTTTTCATCACTAGAATGGTGTAACAAATACAACAGTTGTCAAAATACTAAATTTGAGTAATCATTTTGATCCAATTTTAGTTCCAGTTCCTCATAGAAATTCTTAATTCAAAAATAACTTTCACATACATATTTTTTTTATGCAGACATAGATTCACTATCAGTCTTGCCTGACATTTATTTGCCTTAGTGTTATTTGGGGGGAAAAAAATCACACAAGATAAAAAAAGGCTGAATCCAGACCAGACACTGTTGAGGCAAACGTAGGAATACTTTATTAATGAATGGAAATTCATGATCAGTGTTTTATGTTAATCCTTTTGGAAAGACTGTACCAATTCTCACTAATGGTGGGTCACAGAACACATATTGGCTCATTATGTAGGCAGATGGCTTGGAAAGTTAAGCATTTATATTTCCTTAAAAAAAAAAACAAACCAAACAAACAAACAAAAAAAATTAAGCATTTTGAAAATGTGAGCTTCTATTTAGCAGTGCTAAGTTCCAACATCTGCAGTATGTTTGTGCTTCATTGTCCATAACAAAAAAACCTTATCATTGCAACAGGCAAACAATCCAAATGGAAAATGAACGTATTATTTTAAAAAATGAGTTTGCTAACTTTTTTTTTTATTATTATTTTTAAATTCATAAACATTTTCAATATCTTGCACAGATTTCATTGGGATATCAACATACAATGGTACCCAGTGGCCTGCCACTAATATAATTAATAGTAATAACAATAATAATAACAATTATAATAACAGTAATACTCAGTCATGTTTACAATAAACCTATACAGTTTGTATTCACGAAAAAAATGTGCCATATATTATGACATGTTTGGCGTAGCGAGACTAAAATACTGTTTCAAAGCTGAATGGAGTTGTTGTCAGTTATCATGCTTACTATTCAGTTGGACATTTAACTACTGTAAGCTTTCTACACAAAGTAAATAGGATTGGTTTTAATGTCACCAGACGGGAGCTGTCTGAATTAACTGTAAACACTAATGGGACAGCATGTAAACAATATATGGAGAATTCCGATGCATAAAGGAGTCAATTTTCAGAATCCATGAACTTATGAAACAATACATAAAATATGAGGATTCTGTATAAATACTAGTTTTTTTTATGTGGATATTCACACAGTTTAAATGGCATTTTTCATCTTAAAGCAGGATGTCAAAACTGCCCCTTTCTGGCAGAAAGTTTAGCAAAGGTTTCATGTTTTAGCCAAACTGAGTCATTTGAAAATGGCAAAGACAACTGTATAAAAACCAATCTACCAGTTTTCCAGGTTCTACACCGTTTGAACAGATGTAAAATGTGGGTAATAATTTGGAATACAAATAATAATAAATACGAAACAAATAAACAAATATAGATAAATGATTGTGGCCATCTCAACATAATTCCTGCTGTATACTTTGGCAAAAGCAGAGGTAACATACAATGGTAATTACCACTAACTATAGGGATGTAATGTACTGTAAGCCATGACACAAACCATCATAAAGTAAATAAAAGGTACAGGAGAAAAAAAAAATATGATTAATTAATGTTTACTGAGTGAAAGGTTCTAGGAGTAAATTAATGTTTTGTCAACTCGGCACTATAGCAAAAAATACTGTCTAAGGAGTATAGGAGAAACGTTTCGGACTCCTACAACTTACACAGCAGTGGTCAAAAAACACTCACCCCTTTCAACAGAAACAGTAATACTCAATAAACAGACTGACAAATAATAGCACTGTAGTTCCATGGACCATGTACTTTGTTACAGCTGAAGGGAATGAAGATCTCCACCACGACAGAGTATAGTACTTCAGACGAGCAGGCACGTTTAACGTTTGCTTACATGGCACTGGGGGAACAGGGTGAGAGAATACTGAATGGTTATATACAAACTCTGAGGTTGACCGGTCTGGGCTTACTATTAGTCAAGCGATTTTTTTTTTTTAACAAAGAACAACATCAACAAACAAACAAATCAATACCGAACAAATATCTATAGCTGTTCTGAAGAAATGCTTTAAATTCACCCACATCGGTTTATAGTAGAGAATGAGAGATCAAATAAAAGAGAAAGACGAGTAACTCCTTTCCCCCCTTCCAAGATACAAAAAACAACCTCAGACTGGGAAACGTACAAGTGGTCATGTAAATAAGCTATTCCCAAAAGGAAGTTCCACCACAGTTATCAGGAGTCAGATTTTCAACTGCACAAGATAGAAATAACACCAAGCTTGCCAACATTACCTCACCCACCAAACTGGGCTCTGAGGAGAATAAATTATATTTACAAATGTAATTTTTTTAAATTACCCTTTTGTTTTTTTTTTTTCCAAACACAAATACACCCCTATTCAAAATTTCCTGTATTTCATCTCAATTTTATCTTTTGCCACGATTCTTTGAGTGTATGCTTTATAAAACTGTTAATAAGGCAGAAATGCCACTCCAGCTAAAAAAAAGATTTGACCAACTTTCATACGCACATTCATTCGGTTACAAACTCGTATACTTTACATATGACCAGAGAGGAACAGCCTCAAAGGCTCTTTCCTGAGTCCCAGTAAAAATGTTTGGACAAGCATCACTACTTCAGCAACTTTTCCTCAACATTTCAACAGCCCCCACCCTACCAAAGAAGACACCCCACAGAGTCCCGAGTTTCTCCATCTGAAAAGCAGATGTACTGCCATCTAGAGTTTCAGAATGAATTTCAACTTTGTCAGCTTATTTTAGGTACAGCGTAGAGAGACCAATGGTGTTGTGCCAAGGAGCAGAAGGACCAGACCCTATTTAAGATGTGAAGTCACACATTCCTAATTAATTTGTGCATCTGCATCAGAGACCACTAGCACTCCAAAATGTCACTTTTGGACAAGATTTGTAAGATAAGGGATAACTATTTTTTCTTTATTTGACTGGGATTGTAGTAAATTTGTATCTGACCTCTATCACCACACGGCTATGGGTCTGTTCCCCATGCTAATCAATCACCCCAGCACAAGAATCTTAATGAAGTTGAGAGGGATATGTCAACATGTGGCTGGAATATTTTGGGATAGAATTAATTTTCCTGATTAGCCACCTGTTCACTTTGCAATTAACTTCAACATATCATTTATACAGGATTATATGGGACGCTAGCTCTGCATTTTGTACACATGTACAAGTTAAAAACTATTTTCAGTAAACTGCACTTGATTGGTCTGCAGGTGTGGATGCCACAACATGCAGAAGGCAAAGTAGCAGTAACCACTTAAATATTCCACATCGTCACTTCTTCTGACTGTAGCTGATCTAAAGGTCACAAAATAATCACACTGTGTCCAGCTCCACTGCCTGTTTAAAAACAACCTGCACGGGGTGACAGAATAATCTTAAGAATAAAAAAAAGAAAATTATGTGATTTGTACAGAAAGTGCAAAATCAAGACGAAATGTCCCTTCTGAAAACAATTTAGTGCACGCTCACACAGCTGAAAAGCCTACCCATTAAACCAGAACTTTGAAAATGTTGAGCAACACTGACTACTACTACATTTATTTTCAACCACATTCAAACTCAGCAGAATTGGAACAGACCTGTTGCAGAACAATAACGTAGCACTGCTGGTAAAATGCATTTGCTCTTTGGTGTACATTAGAGTGCAATACCCTGACATGTCCACTGGATGGCAGGGGAGCTGCAGCAAAAAAAAAGGACCAGTGGATCATGTGTACTGAGTCAAGTCAAGGAGCCTGGCTGACAAAAAGCATTTGACAGGAATTAGTAATTTTAACTGGGTAGGTCAAGCTATCTAAAGTGGGCTGCTTTTGTAGTGATATCATGGGTCAGTTGGAAAATAATTAACACGATCTAACAAGGGAAATGAGAACATTTGTTAGCCTCATCTCAGAACAGCTAGGGCTGAGTGGGGGTGGGGATCTGTCTATCTAACCAATTGTCGTCAAACCTTCAGCAGTGTTCTCGAATCCATCACTAAATCCTTCTGCGTTTCATTTCACAGAATGTCACTGGCAGCGGAGCCCTGAAATCAGTGACTCACACTCTGAGGGTTCTCTCGGGGTTTGAGCTAAACAGCAACATCCTGGAGACAGAAAAAAAAGGCTTGTATACAAAGAAGTCCGAATCTGATTACTGATCGCAGGGGCGGACACGTTTTGTTGAGACACAGAAGACAGCAAATCTTCCAAGAGATCCTCAGACAGCTTCTGCAGCAATGGGTTTGCTAACGTGCTGTACGGGGTAAAATGGAGGTGGGTTTGTCTCCCGGCGGTCTGTAGTGTGTGTCAGCTGCACGAGTCCTGTTTCTCCAGCTGCAGCTGGGTCTGGGAGCGCTCTGGGCCTGCACCACTGACTGCATGCTCAGCCCTCAGTCTCTCTCAGTCACCCGTACACGTCCTCTCAAGCTTCATTTCACCACATCCAGGACAACAGGGAACGGGCTGAACGCAGCCAATCCAGCGAAAGGTGGGCACAAATAGCCTTCTGCCAACGTGTACCACGTCACAGACACTCCGTACTTCCACAGTAATCACTCATTTAAAAACCACACACTAAAAAAAAAATGAACATTTGGCAGAAAAAGGTTGTGCTGAGGGTGTTGGTGTAGCAGAAAACATTTGCGCTACTCTGTATTAACTACATCTCTATACGTTTTCTTTAGGGGTAGGTACATTTTTGGCAGATTTTGCAAACACCCGTCAACTCACAAGATGAATAATACAAGAAGAAATTGAACATGTAGGTATTTCATGCAACTGACCACCGACAATTAATATAAACGTGTGTATGTGGATGTGTGTGTAAGTATGTGTGATTGTGTGTGTGTGTGTGTATGTTTGTGTGAGATTGTGTGTGTGTGTTTGTGTGTTGTATGGGTGTTTGTGCAATGGGCGTCATCGATCACACATCAACCAATCACGTATTTTCCCCTGTACATACTGGTTCCTCCCCCTCTTCCTCTACGGACTCTGAGATAGGGGCGTGAGCTTGTAGCTCCTCCCCTCGCCCCGCCCTCGACAGGACCTCCATCCAACGGCGTTGCAGCTCCTCCCCTTCAGCGCTGAAGTAAACGGTCAGGTGACTCTGGCTGATTTTGAAAGCGTTTCGACGCTCCAGCCGGTCACTCGGCTCAGGATGGGACACTTCGAACCCAATCAGAGGGATACTACGCTGGGCCTTAACGTCCTGGAGGAGGAGAGAGAAGAGAAGGCATGGGAAAAAGACACTCAACACGAGTAAAAAAGCTTGTATACTAATGAATTCAATCTAAAAAAAACAATACCAAAAAACAAAAGGGATTACTGCTCTCTAATACAGCCTTCTCAAATGCTAAAGCTAGCGGAAAAGCCATGGCAGAGTGAGGCTTCCTAAGCCCTCTAACAGCTGGAGTGCCAACCACTCACTCATCTGAAATTAAATGACTTTCACTTCACTGTAAAATATGCCTGGCTCAAGTCAACGAGTCACTTAGCTCAGGAGAGCTCCACCTGTTTCAGGGTTTCATGACTCCTCACTCTCCCGCCACTAGAAGGAGCACCTTGCTGGAAACGGCCCTCTCTCCCCCGACCCTCTCACCTGCGGCGCCCCGTAGATGTAGAGGACCAGGGGCTCGTTCTCCGGGATGACGAACCAGGCTTTCTGCCAGCCACGCCCCCCTCCTTTCTCCATATGGTGCAGGAAGCTGCAGAGGACGCTGTTCTCCGCCACCACCGAGGCCTGTTTCTGCGGGCGAGAAGCACGCGCACACACGTGGTTAGCGCACAGTGTTAGCGCCACACGGCGGCGCGTTTCTCCAGGCCTCGGCCCGGCCTCACCTCCAGGATGGAGCGACGTCTCTGCGTGGTGCTGGGCAGGCCGGCGGGGGACGGGGGGACGCCGTGAAGCGTGGTGTAGCAGTCCACGCACACGCGGTTGGCCCGGTTGTTGTCGTAGAGCAGCCGAGCCCGGAACTCGGAGCACTTTCCGCACACCACCTGTTAGAAAGCGAGAAGCAGCACGCGGTGAAGCGCTCAGCATGAGAGAGTGCGTCTATAAGCCAGCGTTAATGTATTTCATCCCTGTTAACTGACTCTCCAGAGGTTTGTATGGTGAAACATGAGGGATGGACAGATTAAGAATTACAGTTGGGAGGGTGGGGGAGGGGGCGGGCGGGGGGGCGGCGCTGGCAGCTCCTGAGTGGCTCAGTTAGTAACACTGCTTGTTTCAAGCACAAGACTAAGTCCTACAGCCTGGGTTCAATCCCAGGCTGTGTCATAACACCCAGGAGCCCACAGTGGTGAAACAACTGGCTTCATTCCGCCACGGGTGGATGGGGTGGGTAGGCTGGCCAGGGGGTTTGACTGTCCCACCACACACTAGCAACCCCTGCTGGGCAATCAGGCACCTATGATCTGCCCTATGTAAAGCTGCACATTAAGTGCCTCCCTTGGACTCATGTCAGTGCAGGCTTAGGATGGGGACAGAAGTGTGTAAAGAAGTGGTCATCATATGTTTCAGAGGGGAGCACATGTTAGTCTTCACCCTCCCAACTGTCAGTGGGGGTTGCAGTGACAGACGGCTCCATGACACAGCCGGGCATTCAAAACTGGTCGGAAATTGGGGTAAAAAAGCATTGGCTATTCCAAACTGATTCCAAATTAAAAAAAACAACATTGTGGTTGGCCCTGGGAAACGTACGTGTCCACAGGCCTTGCAGTGGTGGCGCCTCTTGGTGATGGAGTTGAAGGGCTCCTGGCACTTCATGCACAGAGTGACCTCCTTCTCCCGGATAGGAGTGGGAGCACGCTTCCCCAGCTCCGTACAGTTCTACAGGAGGAGAGATAGGGAGGAGAGAGAGAGGAGACAAAAGAGGAGAGAGCGAGAGAGAGAGAGAGACACAGTAAGAGGTAGAGAAAGAGAAAGAAAGAGAGACAGAGAGTGAGGGAAAAAGAAAAATGGTGAGAGACAGGGAGGATGAATGAGAGAGAAAAGAAGAGAGCCAGAGTGAGAGAGCGAGTGAAGGAGAGAGGAAAAAAAGAGCAGAGAGAGTGCGTAATCAGAAGCAGGTAGGGCTATCTTGAGGTAATGGTCATGGATCCAGCTGCAACAGCACAATCTTATATGAGTGTAACAGGGGCCTTACTGGAGAGTTGGGGGGAGTGTAGTCCTCATCCCGGAAGGAGCAGTTGAGCACCCGGAACGTCTCCAGTGTCTGCTCATGTCTCTGAATGGTGGCCTGGATAGCCTGTGACAGAGGGGAGGGAGTGGGGTGTGATTACACAGCACAAAGCAGTCTGCTGTAGCACAGGGGCAGAGATGGGACAGAGTGACTGAAAGACTAATGAGAGGATGAGGAGGGCTCCTTCTCCTTACCTGGATCCAGTCTTTCTTCTCCTCTTCAGTCCTGCACAGAGCAAAAGGTACAAACAGTGTGAACAATTTCTGTGACATTGAAACTAAAATGCAGAGAGGACAATAAGACTTATCTCTACCCACAGCTGTGCAGACTCTTCCAGGTGATAAAAGCTCCAGTCTCATACACAGTCTGCTGGTCACCCAAAACTGACCGTGGGTGAATTAATATTCATTAATGTTTTTTATGTTTTTTTCCCCCACTTTATGCAACCATATTAGGCTCAGCTCGCTGAATGAATATCCAGAAAAGGGCGCAGGTATAGGTGACGGTGGAGTCCACATTCAAAAGGCCAACCCTGCTGTGCAGCGTTTCCACCGGGCTCACCTGGCCTGCAGCTCCAGGGACCGCTGCTTTCCTGACACCAGGAACGTCCTCGGCACATTCACACTGCTGGTCTCTTTCAGCTGCAAGAAAGCCAGCGTGGCGTCACCCCACAGGCCCACCCAAAAACCCATCAGCACCCATTATGTTCCCATAAAACCCTTACTGTCATCACAGCACTCGGGCAAACTCTGTGAGGACACTCACAGATCTCCACACAAAACAGCCACCTGCAGATGTGTGCACATGCCGGCTATCACATGACATCCTAGCGTGTGAGCTACACTTAGTAAATGCGTAAGTAAAGTTGAGGGAAAAATACTGGTAACATCTGCAAACAGGCACATGGGCACACAAATAAGTTGCCAGGATAGATAACAGTACATAGCCCAGGGAGGGATTACATCATTAAATACTGAGGGAAAGCGGTTATGACCAATTTGACTGTGTAAATTAAAGACTGGGATGGATTCATGCAAATAAGCTGAGTAGCAAAGAAAAAAAAACACACACAGACACACACACACACACATACACATACACACACACACACACGCACCTCCATCCCATCCACATCGATCCTGGCCCTGACTCCAAACTTCTGTCCAATGAGCCGCAGTTTGGGGACGCAGTACAGTAACCTGTCATTGAACTGTAGAAAGAGAAATGCATGAACACAGACACTAAATCATAGCAGAACACCATTCCTCGAATCTCACCTCGGGAAGTGCTGAATTCCAGGCAGGGAGGAATTTTTAATATTGCACAGTGATCAATCCCACAGTCCTCGACTGTCAGGGAACACGACTTGCCTGCTTCACCCTGAAACATACTCGACCTGAGGGTGTACTTCTGCTACATCTGGCTGCTTCAGGCCACACAAATAAGAACCAGTTCCAACACCGACACAATGCAGGCTACAGACACAGCTCCATTACCATAACTTTATTAATACCTGAAGTGCTGACATGTTCTTCCCTGAGGGGAAACCTGACTGAGCTTGCATGACTACTGATGAGTATAATAATACCAATAATTACGGCAACAGCAGCGCTCTCCGTAAGGATATTTCTGATTATAAACGACACATGCAAAGTCGTGAGGCGAGGGGTGTGTGCTCACTAGTATGAGATAGCGGTCCTGGGAGGTGCCATTCTTGGCTGACAGTTTGAGGATGTGTCCCTCTTTGATGAGCTCGTTGGTGGGGTTTACGATGTCCTCCTCGCCCCCGAGCAGCTCGTACACTTTCAATAGCTTGTGCATTCGCTCCTGAGAGGGAGGGAGATGCACGCACACACATAACCAACACACAACACACACGCACAAACACAAACAGACACAAACACTTCAGAATCAGCTGAAACAAATACTGTAAGGGAACATAAGACTGTGTGCAGTACAAAAACATCTAAATGCTCTACGCACGGCTGGCTGAACTTGCATTCATCTCCCGGCTCACACAGATATCGATAAACATAGCCGAAGACAAACCCTTCTTTGAAGTAAAAAAGCATCGGCAATAAACAGCTCTAAATGAAAGACTTTCAGCAACAACTGCTCATTATGGCAGCAGCCACCCTTAATTACAAACTCCCACAGAGGGGCAGCATCTTTTCTCCCTGGAAGCACGTCTCCCCCGCGCCTCAGGCCCAGTGCTGAGCCTCGCGCTGGTGGCTGCAGGGCCGGGCGGGAGAGCGTTGATGTGGTCTGGGCCTGGCTCTGCGCGGAACAGCGCCCCCTCCCTGCTCACCATCTTTCTGATCGCCGCGTTGGAGTGCTCCGCAGCTGTCGCTATTAACTCCAGAGATTCTGAAAGGAAAAAAAAAACAAAGCGCACCGAGATGGCTGGATTTAATAATAATTTAGACTGTAGAGAGGTGCAGAGATTGGCACCTGGAATTGTATCACACACACACACACACACACACACACACACACACACACACAAATATTACAATGGCGCCATTTTGCCATTTAGGCTATAGAGAGGCACAGCTTGCCGCCTGGCTGCACCCCTCAGTTTAGTGAGAGGCATGTGTGTGGGTGTGTCTGTGTGTGTGTGTGTGTGTGTGTGTGTGTGTGTGTGTGCGCGTGTGTATGGGGGGGGGGCAGAGACTGGAGCCCCTCAAGCTGGAGCCGGTCCCAGGCTGTGACTGGGGTCTCGGGCCGCTGGGCCAGAACCCCCCCCCCCCCCCCCGCCCACGACAGCGTTTCTGTGTGAGTGTGGGAGGCGGAGCATGCAGGGGGCGGGGCTCTCACTCTGTGCGTCCTTGAAGTCGTCGGCGTCCTCCGGCAGCCGGTGCAGGTAGTCTTTGAGCAGCAGCTCGTAGCGCGGGATCCGCTGCACCGGCTCCAGCATGTGGTGCTGCAGCGTCAGGTTCCCGCACATCTCCTCTTTCTGAGACAGACACGCACAGGCAAGCGCAAACACGCACAGACACACACACACACACACGCACAGACATATACACACATGCATACACACGCACATACAGACCCACACATGCACACCCACACAGAGAAAGAGAAATGCAAAAACACAGATTATGAAAAATAAAGACACACAAAGAGTAAGATGCACAGGCATAGCAAGAATGAGAAAGAAATAAACACACACACAGAAACAGACATAATGTATACATTGCAAGAGGGTGACAGACATTGACATAGACATTGAAAGAGAAAAAGATACACAGACAAGGACTGATATAGAAATACAAAAAGAGCTCGAAGACAGTAAATACCCTGGGAGCCTGTCCACCCCCCCATCCCCCCCCCCCCACCCACCCCCCATGCCCAGGTCCGTCGGACAGAGTCGGGGTTTGGGAAAGCTGCAGTCTGCAGAGAGGAGTCCCGCCCTCCGCGGCGCAGGGGAGGAGCAGGGAGTTAGTATTCCACAGGTGCAGCCAGGGAGCCCTTTGAAGCCCTACAGCAGCTCCATCTCCAGTCCCATCTGTATTCCCCACCTTCACCGGGACCCCTCCGAGCGCCCCCCCCCCCCCCCCCCCCCCCCCCCCCCCCCCCACCCTTTGATCCTCCACATAATACGAGGTGGACCGGCGGAGGCAAAATGCCAGCACATCCACTCTCTCCCATCACATCTTTCTTTCACACAAGCTCCGCTTTTACTTATTCTATTCATACGGCTGTACCTGACTAATTATTTAAGATTACTACCGTTATACACTGCCTCAAACTGACCAGCCGAAAACCAGAACAAAGCCAGATTGAGAGGTGTTCTGAAAATTTGGAAACTAACCAGGTTTGTTTGCTTTTTGACAGACAAAAATCTGATTTGTGAAAGGCTATTTGTTGCGAGTCACTTATTGCAATTTAATTTGGATTACTGCAATGCAATTTGTCTCGACTAAAAGCCAGGGGTGAAATGAGGAGATCATTATGTGTCCCATGATATCAGAATGGGGGTTTTAAACAAGAGAAACCGTGGGATATCATCTTTGTCAGGCACGGCCCTAATATAAGTGAGCCATTAGTAAATGGCCACATTCTTTACTCAATGCCCTAATCCAGGATGACACAGCTTACATCTGACCCATTTATACAGCTGGACCTTTACTCAGGCAATTCAGGTTAAGTGCCTTCCTCAGGGCCACAAATGCAGTGCTCCGCCTGGGCGGCAATGTAGCTTAGTGGTAATGAGCAGGCAAACTGAAAGGTTGCTGGTTCGATTCCCTGCCGGGGCTCTGCTGCTGTACCCTTGGGCCAGGTACTAATCCTAGAACTGCCTCAGTAAATAACGAGTTGTATATATGGATAATATGTAAAAGTGTAACCCATGTAAGCCGCTCTGGGTAAGAGAGTCTGTTACATGACAATAAATGTAATGTAATGGATATGACCCTGCAAACCTTCTGGTTATGAATCGATATCCCCAACGATTCTGACCCAAAGCACATAAGCCTTACGCTTAATGTGCATTTGTGGAAAAGAACATCGCCAGCAAGCGCAGCTGTACTCTGATCATTCTCTCGGCAGCTGCCTCTCTGAACCTCTCCACTCCAGTCTGAAGTACGTCTGAGGAGGGAAAGGGGTGTCTATCCTAAATAATGCATGGTAGTACCTGCGCATCAGAATTTCTGAAAGAAGTTCTAGTACACCCAAGTACTGGCTAATTTGGGCACAGAAAACCCTTGGGACATCTGTGACGGTTTATAAAAGGATATACTGGAAGTATGCGCCCAGAGGGCTGCTACTTATGTACAATTTTACAAATAATAAAGGTCACACTGTGCTACACAGTAGCCTTCCCTGGTTGTCAGTAAGACTACAATCATCAGACTCCCAAGTAATAAGCTTGATTTAGGGGACAGCTTAAGTGAAACAGACACTTTTTTAACCACTTTCTGAGTAGAGATAGGTAACTGAGCAGATAGGTGTAAATACAGTAAATTATAGTAAACATTAATGATGGAAACTTAAAGTGCAAAATAAAGACCCCAGCAATAACATGTAACTGTTGAAACACCTTACAAAATTTGATTTGCTGTGGTCACTTCAACATCACTTCCTGCTGAACAGTACTTTTTTGACAACAGCAACCGCAAGCTGACAACCAGCAAAGCACAGCTTTAGACAAGTGAAGACAAAACATGGCTACTCTCCTGCGAGGGCTGACCTTGGGTTGTCCTGAGAGATGCCGGATCAAAGAAACACATTAACTTCAAAGCTAAATTCATGCTTAAAAAAAATAAAAAAAACACAGCTACAGATGTATCCCTCACTGACATCACAAATAATTATCATTAGGCTTTACAGTGAGTCTGGGCAACGTTCATTCTACACAAGCTACACAGTGACCCTGCAGGGGAGAAACACTCATGCTGTTCAGTATACCATCTGTGGTAGTGTGGCATAGTAGTAAGGAGCAGGGCTCGTAACTAAATGGTTTCTGGTTTGACTCCCCGCTGGGGCACTGCTGTTTTACCCTTGGGCAAGGTACTTAACCCAGAACTGCCTCAGAAAATATCTAGCCAAATAAATGGATAGCATGTAAAACTGTAGCCTGTGCAAGTCGCTCTGGATAAGAGCGGCTGCTAAAGGACAATAATGTAATGTAATGCATTTGAGGACTGATGACAGGAGCCCCCAGGCCCCTCACTCTGGCCCCGTGGGCTGCAGATAAGACTCAGCGCTCAGCCCATGTGGACTCCCACCTGTATGTCGTGGATGATGGCTTTGAACTGGGAGGACCTCTCCATCCAGGTGTTGACCAGCTCCATGGCGCGGTCGAAGTTCTTCACATACTCCCCGTACATTTTGAGGAAGGGGGCGAGCTTCTGGAGGATGTCCCCGATTCGAGGGTTCAGCTCCCTGAGGGGAGTCAGGCACAGGTCAGGGCCGAGAGGGGTGGAGTTTAGACTTTTACTGCAGTCTCTGGAACTTTTCACCCAAAGGCTTAACAATGCTGGTTAACTTTTTGACTTCTAAACAGTTTTGTTTTCATTGGCCAAGTTCTACCCCTCAATATTTTTTTTGGGAGAAAAATTCACTCCTGCTAGCTTGAGTGAACAAACAGTATGTCGTTCACTGCTCACTGTTTAACGTGCAGATGCTACAGCTGATAACGTCCGTGGCGTCTGCTTTTATGTGGTTTGCTCGCGTTAGAGGTACAGGAATCTGAGCTGTTCTGCACCTCCGCGGCCGGCCTCTCTCACCACTCCTCCATGCGTTTCTCCAGCGCGGGCAGCAGGAACTGCTGGTGGAAGCAGTAGATGGAGCAGATGTTGGAGAAGATGCCCATCACCACCTCGCAGGGGAAGGAGTTGCGGGAGCGCGCCTCCTCCATCAGCCGCGAGCAGAACACCTGGTCCAGGAGGTGCAGCCTGGACACGTAGGCCTTCTCCGTGTGCAGCAGCTCGTTGGCGATATTGAACACCCTCTGCTGCACTGAGAGCTGTGGAGCGCACACACACACACACACACACACACACGCGCGCGCATACACAAACACACGCGCGCATACACAAACACACGCACACAAAAACACACACACGCACAAACACACGCACACACAAACACACACGCATACACATAAACACACACATAAACACACACACACACACACAAAACCTGTGACGCAAGACTGCTATCACATTCACAAATATTCTCATATCTCATCAAGAACAATATGTCTGTATTCTTGTTTTGATATGTATATTTGGGCAATAATATTAATTAACTAAACTATCACTCTGCAGTTTATAGGTCTGTCTCATCACTCATCAGTGACTGATTACTGTGTTTCCTAAACACACCGTATCTTTTGTTTTCTTAATGCATTAGGCGCAGTTGAGTTAATTCAGCTATTAAAGTATCCCATCCCTGAGCACATGCTGATGGTGGCACAGACAGGGGGATTAAGGGATTGCTGTGTGGTGCTTTCTCAGGGGATTAAGGATAGGTCATCAAAATCCCTCTGAGTTCATCAAATCGTTAAACATGGAAAAGAGCAGACTGGGGCCTCCCGCAGGTTTCTTTTGGGGCGGCGGCGGTGTTTTCGGCGCTGTGAACGGCTCACCTCACAGGAGTCCTGCCGCTCGGTTTTGGGCAGGGCAAGGGGCTGCAGGGCGGTGGGGGTGAGCTCGCTCTCGTCCCCACTCCCCTCCTCCATGTCGCTGTCCCCCTCCGAGTCCCGTGCCCCCTCCCCGGAGGCCCCGCCCTCGTCCCCCGGCCCCTCCGCACAGCCATAGGAGGAGGAGGAGGAGAGGCGGGGCAGGGTCAGGGCTGGGCTGCAGGGGCAGGCCTCCCTCTCCGGCCCCGCCCTCTCCTCCTCCCCGGCGAAGCACAGCTCCTCGCTGTGGGAGGGGGAGCTGATGCTGTCGATGCCGCTGTCCCGATTGGCCAGCTTGCCGTCCGTCTGGGGCGGGGGGAGGGAGAGGCGGTCGAGGGGGACATCCGATTGGCTGGCCAGCAGGTCCCTCATTTCCAGGGCGTCTAAGAGTTTATCGGAGGTGCTGTAACCCGACTCCAACGACAGTCGCCTTTCCGAGCAGGCGGCACCTAGCTCCTTCTCCTCCTCCCTCTCCTCCCCGTCCCTGTCTTTGCCCTCCTCCTCCTCTGTGTCGGCCACGGCCAGGGCCGCTTCCTGGACCTCCTGAGGTTCGGGGCTGGGTACAGGGGGCTCTGACAATGGGGGCGTCGATACTCCCGTTCCGGACTGCGGCTCCGGGATTCTGGGGGTACACAGGGCGCCCCCGGTGATATCCGGCACAACAATGATCTGCTCTCTGAGGGAGAACAACAAACAGGGGAAGTTATAGCCACTGCTCTAAGCCAGTTTCACAAACAAAAAAAGATTGATGCCTTCCAAGAACGCGGCCCTCTCTCCCACTCATAGAGGGGAATTCGGTCTTCGTAAGCGTTCACAACGGAATTCCCACATGGCATAAATTGAGTTGTTATACTCTAGCTGGAGTTTCACGCCTGGCACACAAATGAAACTGATGCATATTTGAAACATACTGAAATCGACAGCCGTGCGCCTCCGGGGCTCCTTTCCAGCCCCTCTTATTGATTTTGAGAATCATCACTGACCTCTTTCACTAAACTAAAACCCAATCAGCCACGGCGACGGGTCCCACCGAGTCGTTCTCCGCGCGCGTAGGGGAGGGGGCTCACCTCTCGAATTTCTCGATGAGCGAGAGAACGCAGCTGGGGGGGGCACCCCCCTCCGCGTGTGGCAGGGCAACTCGGGCGGAGCGGGGATCTGCGGGGAGGGGCCGGGATGGAGGCGGGGGGAGGGGCTTGTCGGGAGCCCTCGGTCGCCGCCCGCTCTGCAAGTGAGGCGGCTTTGGGGGCACTGCGAGGAGAAAGAGAGGCACGACACCGTAAGGATCTCCTTACTGGCTGACATTACCACCTGCCCAGAGCTGGACATATAGGCTCGTTCTAGAACAAGCAGCAGTGTAGCATCGCGGTAATGCATTGTTCCCATTTAATGGAATTGCAGTGTTAGCCTTTTCCAATACTGCGGAAAGTAATACAGTGCATTATGTAGCATAGCGGCAAAGAGCAGGACTCATAACTGAAAGGTTGCTGGTTTGATTCGCTGCTGGGGCACTGCTGCTGTACCTTTGGACAATGTACTTAACCCAGAATTGTCTCAGTAAATATCCAGCTGTACAAATGGATGACATGTAAAAAAAACTGTAACCTGTGTAAGTCACTCTGAATAAGAGCGCCTGCAAACTGACAATAATGTAATACATTGGAGCGCTCCCTGCTTCGGGAGTGCACTGTTGCACATTACTGTACATAGCATACAATAATGTAATGTAGCGCAGTGTCAAAGAGTCTTACCTTGTGGCTTGGGCCCAGGCAAGGGCGGTCGTGTTTTGGGGGCTGGAGTCGGTGCGGGGGACGGGGCGGGGGCAGGAGCGGGGGCGGAGACTTCTGGAGGGCCCCTTTCATTGGTCCCATTGCAGTGGCGGGGTCCCAGAGGCCCGGGGTCGGAGCAGAGGCGCTGAGGTGTCTCGTGGGCCCCGAGGCAGGGGCCGGGCTCCAGGGAGAGGCTCTTGGTCAGGAGCCTGGGACTGGAAGAGGAGGAGCCTGCGGAGGGAGACACGCCCCCAGGTCAGCAACAGCGCACAGCGGGGTGCAACCCCACCCACACCCGCACACGTCTCATTAGAGCCATAAACAATGGCTGCACTCATTGAAAGGAACTGAGGAGGATTCACTTTGGTCTGCATCAATGCAGAACAATGAAACGACCAGATGCTATTCATTTACACAACACCATATAGATGCACATCAACCACATAAAGCATACTAACATGCTACGTCTGGACATTTTACGCAATGCGTGTGATGGAGAGCATTCATTAACCCAACACCACATAGATACAAATGAAACACACTAGCATGGCAGATAGCAAGACACCTGTGGTAACCTGGACATTTTGAACGTTGCATAGTTAAAGTGTTTTCATTTTGTGTCTGTCTGCATACTGCTGTCCCACATGCCTTGCAAGCAGCACTATGGACGATTTATTTTGGACCTCAGCGCTCTGGGAAAAGTGAGGGGGCGGCTGATGTCTGACCGAGATTTCCTTTTTTTTTTTTGTTTGCTTTGTTTTTCCCAGTAAGTTCATGCTAGACCCCGGCAGACATGATATATCTGGCCGTGATGTTTTCGTTTGCAGATTCCTTCCCTTAATGGAAACATGCGTGCTAATGAAGCCTTCTCGGTCAGTAAATTGCTCCTGGTCGTTAAAGTGTTACAGCACAGCCGCTGTGTTCATTCACTCAGCTTTGCCCTTCATATTCTGCAGCTGCTGTACGTGTGTAAACCTGATTAGTGTGCTGTGTGTTCATTCACGCTGTGAGCTACAGTGATGGGTTGCAGTGACATCACCAGCTATTAAAAGATCCTGCTGAAATGTGTTCACAGGGTCAAGGCATTGTAGCGCTGGGCAGAGGCCTGTTAAGTAGGCAAGCGCGTTAGAGGATTCAGCAGTGGTGCATTGAGCAGATCGTTGCTTGTCACACTGCTAGCGTGTTCAGCGGTTCATAGCATTAGCCGTCAGGCATTCTTGTGTTTTGAGTGTTCCTGAACCGGAACGACGTTTGTCCCAGCAACGCCTTCGCACATCCGGTACACTTCCCCGCACCACGCCGGGAATGCCAGATATTCAACTGAGTGAGCAGCGATTGTGCAATTTCCTTTGTTTATGTCCGTTCTGTACCGTCCGTGTAGAGAGGAGCAGCAGCCTGCACCTTTCCCACCCACCCCGTAGGCAGAGGCGAATTTTGGGCCACATCTCCAAAGGCAGCCCCTCAGCACCCAGCAGGGCTCTTCGTGATGATGTGTTTTTACGACCGTTGTAAATCAAAGGGAGAAACTGCACACCCTCTATCAATTCCTCGAGGTCTGCATTCTACCAGTAGCTGCAGACCCACGCTGTGTTGTCTCTGCAGGAGAGAGATGCATGACCAGTGACGTTAAATGTGGGCTGGGTTAGGAGTATTACCAGAGGGATGCACCTGTCAAAGAAAACTGCTGCTGTTAGATGGTTAGACTGCAGTGTGCTTAGTGGGTTAGTGTGTTACAGGGCTACGTTGCAGTGAGCTCAGTGGGTTAGTGTGTTACAGGGCTACGCTGCAGTGAGCTCAGTGGGTTAGTGTGTTACAGGGCTACGTTGCAGTGAGCTCAGTGGGTTCGTGTGTTACAGGGCTACGTTGCAGTGAGCTCAGTGGGTTAGTGTGTTACGGGCCTACGCTGCAGTGTGCTTAGTGGGTTAGTGTGTTACAGGGCTATGTTGCAGTGAGCTCAGTGGGTTAGTGTGTTACAGGGCTACGCTGCAGTGTGCTCAGTGGGTTAGTGTGTTACAGGGCTACGTTGCAGTGAGCTCAGTGGGTTAGTGTGTTACAGGGCTATGTTGCAGTGAGCTCAGTGGGTTAGTGTGTTACAGGGCTACGCTGCAGTGTGCTTAGTGGGTTAGTGTGTTACAGGGCTATGTTGCAGTGAGCTCAGTGGGTTAGTGTGTTACAGGGCTACGTTGCAGTGAGCTCAGTGGGTTAGTGTGTTACAGGGCTACGCTGCAGTGTGCTTAGTGGGTTAGTGTGTTACAGGGCTACGCTGCAGTGTGCTTAGTGGGTTAGTGTGTTACAGGGCTATGTTGCAGTGTGCTTAGTGGGTTAGTGTGTTACAGGGCTACGTTGCAGTGAGCTTAGTGGGTTAGTGTGTTACAGGGCTACGCTGCAGTGAGCTCAGTGGGTTAGTGTGTTACAGGGCTACGCTGCAGTGAGCTCAGTGGGTTAGTGTGTTACAGGGCTACGCTGCAGTGAGCTCAGTGGGTTAGTGTGTTACAGGGCTACGCTGCAGTGAGCAGGCCTGCATGCACTCCAAGCAGCTCAGCACGACAGCAGAAAACTGCTGAGGTGGCTGCCGTGGATTTCCGCCTCTTAGTGGAGCACAGGGAGAAAAGGATTTTTTCCCTTTTTTTACATAAAAGCGCTTTGATTCTGACACAAACGGACGAAAAAACACACACATGTGTTTAAACTTGCAAGGAATCTCTTAAAGTGGTGTGGCCAGGTCACCCGGTGGACAGCCCCGCTGTCTGGGCGATGTTGCCATCTTAAAAAAAGCAAGCCTGTCCCCCACATGGTCCTAATTGGTTCCATATGATGACACCAGCACCCACTTCTGCAGGCAGGGGCTTTAAATGAGTTCCACATGTTTTCCTAAAATTGCTGCAGAGAGACAGGCTAGTAAAAGAAAACCCCAGATATTTTGGCCTGGAGTTTGCCTTTCTGTAGTTTTGTCCTTATTTATTTAATTTAATATTTCCTGATGCTTATTGTCCAAGAAGCAAAATTGTCCATTCAATCCGTTTTATTCGCACTGCAGTACACAGCACACAATCACTGTTTTTAATAGCCTCCGCTCAGTGACACACAAACATTACACAATATTTTGACTGGGGGCGGAGAGAGATGGATTATATTGCCAGGAATAGCCTCAAAAACATATTGATTTATTTTGCCAGCACATTCTTCTGTCAGTATCTTCCATTTTGAAGTCAGACGTTCAGCGAGAAGTTGTCTCCACATCAAATTCTCATTCAGGTACAGCAGCATTGCTAAATTTATTAATCTTTTTTTTTTTTTTTTAAGTTATGACAGATTTCGAACCTTCCCTTACCACTCTAATACCCTCCTCTTTCACATAACCCCTCTCAGACATGTCAAAGACTGGCTTCTCTCTCTGAGGGGGTTCTTAAGACATGGTGGTGGTGGGGTCATCATTCAGTATCCCTTCACTAACTTCCCACGGCACACCCCTATGTTTTGGGAGTTTGAAGTGAAATCATCACCATCTTGAGGGCTGTCCCAATCCATAAGAGGGAGAGTGAAGGAGAATTCGACAGCCCTCAGCCTTCCTCCATCAGACCGAGGCCACGACTCCAAAGGAAGGGGCTTTGTTTCTAATATCCCAGAATCTGTTTCGAATTGAAACTGTTTAGACAACTCTTCAGTCCAGGGCGGGATCAGAGACGAATGGTAGAGCAGCTCGACTCGCAAAAACAGAAGTCCGTTTACAACAACAACAAACACTCGTAGCCGGTAAACTGCTGGGTATTACAGAGAGAAACTCAGCTGCCTCTTCAGAAATGGCTCCAGATCTCACAGGTCAATATCAGGTTTGCCTGGCTGGCTTCCCAACAAATAAACATTCATGGAAAAAGTTAAGTAGCAAGGAAAGGTATAATCCAGATGTTTTTGAGTATTATAACATATACCTTGCTGAAGAGATTCATAGGTCTCCATTATAAGCAGGTACTGGGCAGACAAACTGTTTATATCATAATGATGGACTGATAGTGCATACAGGTAATGAATTAACACATCTATAACAAAGACAAAGGGATTTGTGCAGCACCTGATCTAAATTGATGCCCCTGAACAGGATTACACCCAAACCACCCCAACAGCCATCACAATGGTTCATGTAAACAACCGAGGTAAAGATGTCTCCAGTCAAAAGGCAGAGTCTGGTGTGTCCCAAAGTTTTACTCATACCCAATCTGACACACCAGATAGCAGTGGGTCATGTTGGTAAGGAGCAGGTTTTTAACCAAAAGGTTGCTTGCTCAATTGCCTGCTGGGGCACTGCTGTTGCACCACTGGGCAAAGTACTAAACCCAGAACTGCCTCAGTGTATATCAAGCTGTACAAATGGATAACAACTGTAACTGACGTTAAGTCACTCTGGTTAAGAGCATCTACTAAATGACAATAATGTAATGTAATGACACCCTTGTAATGTAATGTAATGCAACGTAATGACATTCTATCAAGTGCAGACTCAGTGATGTCCATAAGGTAAAGTAGGTACAGTAAAGGTTACACCAAGTATGTACTCAAAGTAAAAGCAGAGAGAATGACGGCAAAACTCACTGTGAACTGCCTGCCTGACTGAAATGCAATACCAACATTCACCACTAGAGGCACTACAGGGCAACAAAGCCAGTACAGTAGTCACAGCCAATATAAATAGTGCCACTTCAGTAAATGGTTCTTTCTTCTGACCAGGACAGAGGTGTTAAATTTGGTAGACTTCATATACATACGTAATGTACAGTAACTTCTGAGAAAGACTGCAGAAATAGCAGTCAAACCCTGTCATCAGGCACTGGATCATGTCTTCATCTTTTTTTCCCCACACCTGTCAGGAGACAGGCTGTGAGAAAACATTTGCACCACGTTGCTATAATTGCTGGTGAATACACACCTGGAACCTGAAAGGTAACATGCTGTTTCAACAGGCCCGAGTCCAGCTGCCACTCAGAAGCCCTGGCTTTCCACTTCAGGGTCTTTTCACAGAATTCATACTTTTAGGTCAATTTAGCAGGTAAAGTATTGGTGATTTAAAATAAGCTGGAGATAGCTTTCAACTGTGTTTCATGTCATTGACACCTCTAAATGGTGCACTATTTCAAATGGTTCCTGCCTGTACAGTGCATTACAGTTGATTCCTGCTTGATTAAATATTTGAGTGTTTAATACTGTAACATTACTTAAATGTTTCATCTTCAATATCAAAATGTACCTGTAAATGCAGTATTATGCTTTCCATCTTCTACTGTAAATTACATTACATTATCGTCATTTAGCAAATGCTCTTAACCAAAGCAACTTACATATTAGGTCACAATTTTTACATCCATCTGGGTATTTACCGAGGCGATTCTGGATTAAGTACCATGTCCAAGGGTACAGCAGCAGTGCCCCAACAGGGCACTGAATCAGCAACCTTTTGGTTACAAGCCCTGCACCTTAACACTATGCTACAACATTATGCTACAACATTTTAATGAGACCAGAACCATTACCTGGAAGCCATGCTCTTACAGATGATTTTAATATGACAATTAAGAATACTTGAGGGACAATTCCTGCATCCACTTTGTCTCCTCTGAGTTATCTTCCAAGCAAATGCACATGCATGGGGCAGCAGTGTAGCATGGTGGTTAAGGAGCAGGACTTGTAACCAAAAGGTTGCCGGTTCAATCCCTGCTGGGACATTGCTGCTGTACCCTTGGGCAAGGTACTTAACCCACAATTGCCTCAGTAAATATCCAGCTGTATAAATGGATAACATTGTAAAGAACTGTAACCTATGTAAGTCGCTTTGGATAAAAGCGTCTGCCAAATGAATAAATGTAAATGTAAATTTACTTAAACCCTTATAAACAGGTGGGTTAATGATACTAACAATTATTACAGTGTTGTGATGTACATCAAACAGTGATCCACTTTTGCACTTGAAATTAACCCAAACTTTTATTATGAATGGGTATTCACTTTATAATTTCCTCCTAATAGCTTTTCTTGCTCTGCATTACACTACACAAGTATGACACGGTATGAATTTACTCTGCAATAAATTCCACTTCACTGGAAACGTCAACAATCAGAGTCTCCTTATGCTGTTTCAGGTTATACCAACTGTGGTTCATAATTTGTTTTTCAGTCTGTCAGGTTCTTTTGCTAATGTCAATGTTAAGAGCCCTTCCACTTCTGATAACAATTTTAAAACTGAAATACCATGTTTTTTTCTTTATTTGAGAACCAGACTTTTTTTTTTTTAAACTTAATTTCCATTCTCATGCTGCTCAAACATGTTTTTTTTTTTGTTCCTAAACTGCAGTGCTTTCATCACAAACTCTGAATAGTTGTGGTAAAGGCTGTTCACATGAATGCTAAAAAGGATAGAGAAAAATAATTCACAGGAAAACTTCAGGCCCTCTGGACTTTGCCACTGTTAAAAAAATAGATTTTGCAAAAAAAAAAAAAAAAACAGCACTGACTTTAGGCCCAGCATGTAAGAGCTGGAGTTTATTTCCAAAGAGTCATCAAAAATTTAGAGTCAGAACGAGCGCTTTACAAAATCTATACATTTACCCAGTCATGTATAAATCTACAGACATTTAGATTTAACTACACTCACTCTTCCTCTCATTTGCACATATATCAACACATTCATATTGACTGTGCATCTTCATGCACAGGAGACAGGAGACAGGAGACAGGGCACAGGTAACAGGAGATAATCTCTCCTTTTATGCCCAAAGTTACATCCATCCTCCTTTTCCACACTTCCAGAATAGACATTAAATCCAAGATGGGAGCACTGCTGTGACTCCACAGGCCACACACTGTACAGAGGGTCGAAAACTGACACGCAGCATAAACATCAGTCCAATGGGAGAAAAACTTGATAAAAAGATAGCAATCTGCAGTGTAAAGTCTGGTCACAATTACTAAATAAACAAGCCTAAAATACCGAGAAATGCTGAGGTTCAGGCACAGTCCAAATCAATTCAGTCCGGATAAGCGGAAAGTTGCAGTGGATAAAGAGGGGAAAAAAGCTCTGTTCCTGCATCAACTGATCCAAAGTGGAAAGAGACAGGACAACAAGATGAAAAAAATACTCTGACAAAATTCATACTTATTAAATCCTGCCTGACTGGAGTGGATTTGCTCGGATGATGGCGGTTTTCTTTGAGCATAAGTCTGCATTGTCCGGTTCTGCCCTCCATCAGCAGATATGCAAATAGGGCTCACAGCACTGGGGGGTTTCAAGAAAGAGGCAAGGACGTGCATTCATTCTTAAAAATCAAGTCTTCAGGAGAATTTTAAAGAATAAATCTCATGCTCATCACCTCAGCAGCTTAATCAGCAAGATGAAACCAGGAGCGTTCCAACGCATTACGTTATTGTCATTTAGCTCTTACCCAGAGTGACTTACATTGGTTACAATTGGTTACAACGTTATCCACTCATATAGCTAGATATTTACTGAGGCAACTGTGGGTTAAGTACCTTGCCCAAGGGTACAGCAGCAGTGCCCCAGTGGGGAATTAAACCTGCAACCCTTCGGTTATGAGCCCTGCTCCTTACCGCTATGCTACACAGCCATATCATTTTTCACAGTATTGGGAAAGATTAATAGAGCTATTCCTTTAAATGGGACCGATCCATTAAATGACAGAGGGAGAAAATTGCATGTCTGCTTCTTCACCCCTAATGTCTTTGGCTCATCCTGGAAGTTCTGATAGAAACAGACACCATAAGCACTGGGTCTGGGTGCAGCAACCCTGTATCTCCATTTTCTGGTGCTAGTGTCCCTAAAGAAGCTCGGCATGCAACCCTATGGGCCAAACTAGGACACGGGCTACTGCAGACACACTGACATGTATGCCTAATCTGTGTGAGAGATAACACTATGACTATTCTTCTTCTGGGGTGACATATATTTATAAGACATTCAACCCCAGAAGTAAGGCCTGATTGAAGACTTAACTCACATATAATTATAATGAACTAATTATGAACAAACAAGCAGTAACCTTCATCTGCCAAGCTACTGTGTGCTGAGGCCACTGGTGCTAGTGATTAGGCAGTGGAAGACCTTTTCTCTAATCACTATACAACAGATTAGCCAGTACTGCCTTCACTTCAGAATCTGCACATGTACCTCAGCTCTTTACTATACAAAGCAATGAGTGTTTGCTTTAGTTGAGGGATAGCAGTGCATCTCCTGCCATTTTTCTCAAACGTCTCACCAGGCCTATTGTTTCACAGAAAAATCAATATCAAGTTAGGTAACGCACACAGTTCTGTAGTGCAGATGTTAGTATATTTAGACAGCTTGCCAGCTATTTGAATATATTAGCTTCTTAAGGCAGTTGAAGACTTCTGAATGATTAGCTGGACAGACATTTATATTATCCACATGCTATAGCAGAATATTCACTGCAAAAAAGGCCCTGCACCACCTACATATTTAACAGAACATCAACATCACTGTATCATACGTGCACTGCATCTTAATAAAGCTGAGTCAGCAGAACCATTTTACATAAATGTCCGGCTAGAACTATAAACACTTACAATTAGGCCTCGTTCTACTGCCTCTTAACGACCAACAGGACTACTGTGGGGTCTTGAGGGTGTTAAAAATGATGTGAAAATACAGAAAGAGTGATAGTGTAATTTTAAACAACGCAGATGGCGTGCTATCTGTGAAGTATCTGAGTGATTATGTGCTTGGTTTCCCTGTGCGGTGCTCCAACGCTTCCTGTTTCTTTGCCCTCTGGCTTCGGACACAGAGGAGCTTCAGCGGCATCACCCATTCGGCCAATCTGTCAGCCCCTTGCTCAGCCTAGTGTCAAAGCAATTAGAGCCAGTCTCACTTCCAGATCAATAAACCATTTCAATCGCATTATTCTGCAAGCTGTTGTACCAACCTTTTGAATTAAAAAAATACATATATCTGTTGTCTCATTACTATAGGGGGATTGGATTGGAGAAATAAACTAGTGAGAGAGGAACTTCAAGAGTGTATCCAGTACCAGTATCAAGTTCATCCACCTCTGGGTGGCTAGCTACAAGTAAGGGGTTAGTAAACCTTCACACCTTAAATTTCATACTTCATGTTAAATGGTTGGGTGGGACTGATACCTTGTATGGCCCTGAGGGGAGTGTGTATAAGCTCTGACAGAAAGGGTGCCATGAATACTGTGCAGTGATCTCAGAATGTTTCAGATGCATTTTGGAACAAAAGGAAGATGAAGAAACACACCGAGACAGCAACAAACGTGTACACATTGCATTATTGGCATTTAGCAGACTCCCTTATCCAGAGCAACTTGCATCTTTTACCATTTATACGGCTGGGTATTTACTTGTCCAAGGGCACAGCAGCAGTGCGCCAGCAGGGAACCCACCCGGCAACCTTTTGGTTACCAGTCTGGCTCCTTGACCACTACGCCACACTGCTGCCCCACTACACGCAATATTTGTTGACTGCAATTCACGAGTTTATGCGAAACATGTAGACCTAAGCGATCCTGGTGCACAGAGGGGAGGAATGACAGGGGATGCCAGTGCAGTTCGGTCTTGTTTTTCCAAAGCTGCTTCTTACATAGGGCCTTTCTGCAGCTACTATTGAGGAGACGGCACGGTCAGAAAAAAACATTATATTTACCAATTCACAGTTACCATTCTGGCTTGTTTAGACTGACATTTAGGAAACTGATTTATTTGCTTTGAATATAAGCAGCACGTGCACAGTAACCCTGTAGTTTTGCGTTCAGGCAGCTGAAAGTTTCACTTTAATTATCCCCTTAGCGCACAGTTACAAATCAGTAGGGAAAGAAGAAAACCTTAAAACGGAAAGCGAGAATGGGTGAAACGGGAGAGCAAAGTTAAGGACAGTGTGTTAGAAGGAACAGAACGCCTCTGAACTGTTTGGAGAGATCAGAGTGCGTAAAAGGGCAATATGCAGCGACACACTGACACTTCTGATTTTTGGAAGCATCCAGGGAGCAACTTCAGAGCACAACAGGGGCAGAGGAATGCCGGCCTCAGTAATCGAATGCATGGGGCAGCCCCGCTAGAATCCGGTACTTCCGCGAAATGTACGAGGAGCTCGTGTCACATGTCACGTGACCTGCGTCCCGAATACTGACAGCAAGCCGCACCAATCCGTCACCTCCGGAATCGACCGCACAAGAAAACGGACGGTCATGTGAATGCGCCCCCAGTCATTCTTGCGGTCTGAGTACCCAGAGGTGTAATACACTGTGCCAGCCTGTCATTTTTCACGCCTATATACAGCAATGAAGCTACAGTGCTGTGCATATTTCTCCATACTGCCACTGTAGCGATCAAAAAAGGTGCGATATCCACACAAATACATCTTCAGTGCAATACACGCAATGACAGCTCAACACAGTTCATAATAATGCTGTTATGGTTTAAGATCTCCAAGAGACAAATCTGTGCCAGCTGTGGCATTGTGCATAATCTAACGGAGAGCATTAATTTGGCTGTTTGTCTTTTGAGGCAGGTGAACTAAAGGAGATATTTTAGATCTCTTGGAGTGATGGGAGTTTTATGTTCTTAGCCCATTTTCCCATAGATTACAAAATGACTATTCTATTCATTGAGACAGAGCGAATGCATTAATGCATTTCTGTCTCATTTCTGCCTTTTCCTTTTTTCCCCCCTCAGAAACGCTAACACGAGCACGAGCCTTCCACATTCAGACACACCCACCTCACCCATATGCCCACCAATGTTCACACGTACACCCTCCACAGCATATCTGTTCAGCTCAGAGAGATGCAGCGTTTCGAATGGGAAAAAAAATAACACTAATTCTGCCCAACATGGCACTGACAGACTGCCCAACCAGCCTGACAAAACCCAACACAAAGGCAACACACACACACACACACACACACACACACAACCGAACCTGCCTACAGCAACATCTGTGTCAGCCTCACACACAGCCAAATGTGCTCGAAACGCACAGATCGTCTGTGAGGCTAACGGAGCTACAGATGCAAAAAACCACACACATATGAACAGGCTTATACAGAGCCAAACATGCAGAAATCACACATCAGAATCATACCAGGAGAACCCAACACATAGGTGATGTGTGTGTCCATCAGTACTGGTCTTAGCAGCTGTGCTTGGCTCCACTCAGCTCACTGTGTCAGAAACATGCACGCTGGAGCCGACAGCCTGGATGCATTCTCTGTGGCACCCTTCAGTCATAAAAAGTGCAGATTTTCTAGGCTGACAGCTGTATGCTTAGGTGTAGCCATATCATCTGGTATATTTATTACAAAGGCATAACATCTTGCACAAAAATTATCAGGATCATAATGATAATGCAATCGTTTTGACAGAGATATGCACCAAGGTTTAGAATGCAAGCATATGATGGAAAAAACTCCTGGTGCCTCAATATCACCAAAAATATGTGCAGTGTTATTGTATGGCAGTTATGCTGAAGCTATCTGGTCTCATTTGATATTGTGGCAAATGTAACCATGTTTCCCAACAGCGTGGAAATGGGGGGATGGTCACCCATTAATTACAGGACAGCCGTGCAACATATCACACATATAACAGTCACCAAAAGACATCATCATCGTTTAACGGACACACCATATGGTTCATCTGCATCCAGATACCTGGCTGTATGCAGTCGTTTAAGTTCGCATGAACGAGCATGCATATTTGCACAAATTCCAAATACTGCACACACTAGCAAAGGCAAGTGGAATATGAATGCATTAGGCAGGCTGTGGTCTTACCCCGGAGCACACTGGTTTTATCCATGTACATCGCGCAGCAAAACACGAAACCAGTCATTAAAAAACCGAACGGGAGACAAAATCCCCCAATCGCTCCAACGACGAAATGATATGGCTAACGCGAATATATTTTCAAGGGATGTGCACCCGGTCCTTCTGTCACCGGGAGGGGAGGAGAGCTCGCCACAGACGGGGGGGAAAACGGTAAACTAGCTAGGTTAAATAGGCTAAGGCTAGCCGGAGAGAGGGATTGCCCTCGTCAAAGAGCCGGGCGAGATGACAGCATCCTCACTAGGTCAAAAGCAGGCAGGAGTGTTTCAGCTGCAGACGGTTTTCTTTTTCGGCTTCCCCTTACTTCTAAATGATATCCATAACCGGCACGGTAAATGATCACTGCGCTAGCAGTCCAGAACGAGTGTTTTAAAAAAATGATCACGAATAGCGTGCAGTGCGCTTAATATCCTCTCGCTAAAGGGACCCGCAGCACAGTCTCCGACAGCCCCAGATAATGCAGACAGCATACAGCCGCGACTGTACCGCTATACACATACACCGTATAATATGACCCGAACCCTCCCCCTTTTTCCACACACTCCTTCCGTTTCTGTCTCACTCGCTTTCTCACCCCAACACCCCCTCCCTTCTCTTTCAGTTTCCTTGACAACAAATTAAAGGCTATATGTTTGGCGCAGAAAATTTATGCGGATAACTATTTTGCATGATACTGGTTTTACTAGGTTTGGATATTCGGGTCTTCGCTCATAAATATTAGTGACATGACGGTGCATTTCTACGCAAAATCTCCTGCTCTGGAGAAACTATTGTAATTCAGTGAATGTCACAGGCTTTTCAAAAGACAACCATAGAACATCGTTGCCTCCTGTTTCCAAGGTAGTATATGCGATTTTTGCACGCTGCACATCTATTCTAATTTGGTGCAATAACGTGATCGTTAATTCCATTCTACAGATGTGACTGTATAATACATTTCCAACGTTTGACCATACTGCGTCTCTACTGCAGCGCAGCATAGTGGTAAGGAGGAGGGCTTATAACCGAAAGGTTGCTGGTTCGATTCCCCGCAGGGGCACTACTGCTGCACCCTTGGGCTAGGTACTTAACCCACTGCCTCAGTAAATATCCCGCTGCATAAATGGATAACGTGAAAATTGTAATCTATGCAAGTTACTCTGGATAAAAGTGTCTGCTAAATAATGCCAATAATGTAGTGTAATTCAAAAACTAAAATTCCTAGAACATCTGTTAATGTTCTCAACTCCAAAATTGCCTTTTGACAATGTCTAAGAATATGTACAGCAATTATTATACAGTATCTTAAAGATATCAGTCATTTTGCATATTATCTCTTAATAAAAAAAAGTTTTACAAAACATAACATAATAATGATAATGTGGAATAAATGTTCTATATCAACATCTTATCATGTTACCTCTCCCCTTTGAAAAAAATAGGGCCTCAACCAACATTCCCAATAACGAGACTATAGAAAGAGCCCTTACCATAATGACAGCATAGTTAACCTGTCTATAGTTGTTGGTGAGCTTCCTTACCCAAGAATCATTTTTTTAAAAAAAGGATACATGTAATATAATGCGCTCATGTGAGACAGATATAACATTCACACATTCACATGTTTTGTTAAATGTTTCAAATGATTAGCTAGCTGGCACATTCAGCAAGCAAACTTTTAGCAACCTTTAAGCAATACTCATCTCTAGGATATACTTTTGGCTCAGTGTATCCGTTTGTCTGCATCAAAGGGGCGCAGTAACACGGTTATACCACTAGAGGTTGAGCATAAAAGAGGCTACAGAGGGCTCTCGAGTGGTTCAGCCGGTAAAAGTGCTTGGAACAAGCTCCAGACTGAATGCCGCCCAAAACCTCACAAGTTCAACTCTGGGCTCTGCCATTGGCTGACACTGACACAGAGTCTGCAGCAGCAGCAGAACATGATTGGCTTCATCTAGCTGCTGGGGGTAGGGTGCGTTACATTGGTCAGGGTCCCCTCGATGCACCGCTCATTAGGACCGCTAGCAACCGGTTATGTACTTATGATGTATTATGTACATCAGGGAGAGGGTTCCTATCCTGTGTTCGGTATTTGCCCCCAAAATGTACACTTAGCCATTACAAAGTTAGGGTGAGAAAGCAAGAAAAAACATAAAAATGGTTTTAAAAAGGAGCTACAAGCTGTAATCTGAGATTATACTTATTTTTGTATTTCAAAACCCATCTCAAACTACATTTGCCCATTTAATTTGTATTATGATAAAGACGTGTTTTCACGTTTCATATTTTCAAAACATTTTGGAATATCACATCATAGGGCATTACCCATAAACTGCAATATGTGAAAAGGTATTATTCTTGCACTGGGATCATTCTACCAAAATCTAAATTTGAAGACAATAAATGAGATCAATTCATCATTATTAAACCCTCAAAACATATAATTTTGATTGATAAAATGAAAAAGTGATGACCAATATCATGGTAGCCAAACAATATATCACAGAGTTTTGGCTCAGATACAGATCCACACAGGTCAAAATCCCCCTGAACCACCTTTTCAATGCTATGTGGTGACTGTTCTGTGTGTGTATATTCGACTGTGTTGAGTAAAATGGGCAACATTTTGGCTCAATGTTATCAATGTCTTTTCCTTGAAATACATTCACCCTCAAACTGAAGCAAACTGGCACACACAAGTGAAGATGAAGGACAGTCGCAACACAGAGTTATGTTAAAATATTCTTTCCAATTCGGTCTGTTCTGAGGGGAGAACATTTTCCAAAAGGACACGATTCCAATCCTAGCAAAAGATGAAATATAAATTTACTCAAAATGCTGAGGTTTCACTTTATTCTTTGTAAATGACTGACTCAAAGATGAACTGATTATGAAACTGAAAAAATGATGAAAAAAGAAAACAAAGGAATGGTTATAGTAATAATGAATCAAATAATTATTACTGATAATAACTGATATAATTATTTTAATGATGGCAAACAAAATAATTAACAGTAGAAAAATAATAGTGGTTTTTAATGACCACAGGGAGTCAGGGCCTTGGTTCGTTTTAGATCCAATGAACAGCAGCCTCTCCAACACAGTATCCCCATTATTACACAGAGGGACTGGCTTCCATTTGCTTCAGAAGAGAGCGTGTCTGAAACTGGCCTTATTGTCTGTGTGCGTGAAACAGTATTTCCTGTCAGCCGTTCAATCAAATTCGTAATGAGAACCTTACGAAACTCATCAGTGACTCTCTAATGAACACTGTGTGAATGTTTCTGTTTGAGTCAGCTGACCAGTGTAACTGCACTCAATATGCAATCCCCCTGTGTGTTTAGTCATTCAATGAACATATTTACAGTGAATAATATAATGTATAATAATTAATAGTAACATACTCTCTTGTGCCAAAAATCAGCAGTACTCTTAGGCAGTCTAAACATTGAATTTTTTTGGCCTTAATCGTGTCAATAAAAAGAAACAACCACCTTTACTTTGATTCATGTCATAAGATCATAAAACATCCATCCATTTAAAAACATAAAATTTTAAATCAACAAAACAATAAAAAAATACTCTATTTTAAAAGGCATTGTGTGCATATATTTATATACATACACACATATATAATCGGTTAAATATTGTACACTTCTTTACATTTTATTTAACAGTATTCTTTTTATCTATTGCAATTCAAAAATGTAATCTTATCCTGCTTTGTTACATACAGATTCCATACATAATCCAGATGGCTATCGGACAAGCTTAGCACCGGCACTGAGACAGTAGCCAGGGCTGCACAGAGAGCTCACACCGAGACACAAAAGACAAATGTCACCTTAATTCCTCTGATACAGTAAAGCCTCCACTGACACTGAGCTACAGAGGCCTGCTGCTCTGCATCTTCACACTGTCCGTATGGTCGCATGGCGAAGCCACAGTGCCCCGGTGGCAGTGAATTAGGAATACAGCGTGTTAACCCTGTTACATCCTCCATCAGTCTCTCCAGCTCCTTTCTCCTGTTTTCTATCACCCACAGTGGGGGTGCTGTGCCCCCTCCTCTCCAGCCCCGGTGGAGGTTGCCAGCTCTAAAGGGAGAGATTTAGCCCCTGATTTACCCCCTGATTTCCCCTGGGAGACGGCCATCTGCCCACTGACACCAGCTCCATTACGGCAGCTCAGTCACACACATGCTCAATGATACACAATACATACATACTGACGCACAAATGGTGCTAAGTACTAAGCTTATACACACATACACTCATGTTGGAAAAAAACAGTGATCACACAAACACTAATGTACGTATAAAGCAAAACATTGGGTAAATGTGAACCCTCATGTATTAAGTAAGCCCAAACGTGCATTACTGCAGATTCAGTGGAGTGCATCCAGACAAAATGCACACACACTCATGACACGCTGCTGTCAAAGGGACAAATGACGAAAACGCTGTAACGTTACGCCACGTTTTTTAAATCACGGCAGATGAAACACAGGCTGCTTTTCACCATTCGGGAATTTGCATGGACACACTTAATGTTCTCGAGGCAGCACACGCACAGTGACCCCCGACACCCCAGCCCCCGCAGTCTCCGCCATGTGTAAAACGAGACCTACCCCCTCAGCCGCCCATTGATCCTTTGTTACAGACAATCCAGCGTGCGCCGAAGGTTAACTGGGGTCACATCCATAATACATGGGTGCATATAACCCCCTACACCATGTGCGCCTTCATAAACGCATATAAACAAACACACACATATGCATTATGCATAAACACATGCACACATAAACTGCGCTCACAGACACAGTTCAGCTTGGTATCCCTTTCAGTCAAAACAGTTAAGATACGAGCTTTGTCAAACATGTCCCATGCAATACACAGCAGCAGAACAACTGACCCACTGACCCTAACCCACATATGATCTGAGAGCCAGCTCAGCCTGCACAGATTTCACTCCCTCACTGGTTATTCACCTTTGAATAACCAATCAGATTTCCCCAGTGGAAGGCCTAGGCGGCTCTGCTCGCTTGCTCTCACACTGGGACCAGATATCAATGTGAAGCTGATCAAATAACAACCACAATGTACTGCCGTGTTTTTTTGCCTCTTCACAGTGGTTTATCACAACAGGGAATCGACCCCAACAGCACAGTGACACGCGCGTACACGAGCACACACGCACACGCAAAAACACAATGTAATACTGCAGTGGTACACGGCCTTGAACTGCATCAACATGATGCCCTGGTGCAAGCCCTTCTCACAAGCCTCCTGTGCTCTTTAGCTAGCAACACCGGGCTATGTACCAGGCAGCAATGTGGTAAGAGTCAGGGACAATTCCCTGCTGGGACCCCGCTGTTGTACCCTTGGGCAAGGTATTTAACTCACAATTGCCTCAGTAAACATCCGGCTGTATAAATGGATAAAACCGTAACTTGCTGCGGATAAGAGCATCTGCTAAATTGCAACAATGTAATAGATTTCCTGGAATGTACAAAAAAAGAGAAGGTTCTCTCACCATCATTCTGAAATCCATGTTCATCACAAACGATTCAGTCAGCAAAACAGAACTTTTCCAGCTGGCTATTTAGCTGCCTGTGTTCAATTGTTTTGCTAAAATGTTCCATTACTTGATGCAGCTACAGTACCTGCCAGCATGCTAAGATGCTTATTTTTCAGCGTACAGCTGACAAAGCTGGCATGCAAGCTAGCTACTGAAGACACACTGATACAACACAGCTGATGTTACTAATAGCTAGCTGGGTCACTTCATCCCCCCAAACCAGCATTTTTTTTTTTTATTTGCTTTTGAAAAATGAGATTCACTACTGCCAAGGTCAAACCCACACTGGTGACTAATTACATCTCATTAATAGCAATACCTTTCTAGTTGCTGGCTAATAAGAGGCTAGTGTTGTTGAGTGTGTAATGGAGGTCCAGTGGTCTTCGCCTGACCCAGATTAGTCTGGTTCAGTATGCCTTAGCTCCCAGACTGGGACTACGAAGAGGACAGCACTTGTTCAGTCAGTGTATTTCTTCTGCGTCTCTCAGTAGCAGCTCAGCTCCAGTGGAGCTGTATTTTTATTTTTTTTTTGGTCTCTCAGCTGTCCGAGTGCCGCCACAGAAACAACGCTGTCAGTGGGCTGGAACTGCAGACCCTCTTCCAGCTGTCCACAGGGGCATTCAGGAGAGGGCTTCGCTGGGCTGGGCGGTCACAGGGGGACACATTTAGCCTCCTGCTAAATTCTCAGCTTTGTGTAAACACTCTAAATTCTTTATCCGAGTTTTGCTACGGCCGGGTTCCTTTTTCTAAAAATACACGCTTTACAGACTGCATATATCCATTAGTGTACACAAACTTGTAGCTTGGTGTTTGAATACACAGTATATTCTTACAGTTTACAGAATATGTTTTTCCTTTGGCTAAAAGAAACAAAATTATGTTTAATTATACCACGAAGACTGTGCAGAGGAACTGAGCGTTTGAAAAAGAATGTTCCTCAATCCTTGGTCAGTATTTAACGGGTCCTCCATGGATGTCAGTTTCCCTGAGAGGATGCTTCCTGTAGCCATTCCTGAGGTTACACACCAGCTGCAGAGGTGAGGCAATGCATTTACAAACACATGGTTTTGAGAGACGCTGCGTGCGCGAGGCACGTTGACAGGGCCTGGTGAAAAACGGCGAGGCCTTGGACGGCGGAGCAAACCTTCCGAGCAGGAAGAGCCCCGCGATAAACATCAAAGGCTGCAGGGCCACAACAGAGAGGTGCTTATCAGAGCTGCCTGCGCAGGGCTTCTGGGCTTTCAGCTTGAATGCCTATGGTAGCCAGGCCTTATCTCAACCTCTGTTTCCCATCTCCCAATGAAATTAAGCTGAACTTCATGCCCACCCCCCCACCCCCCCTTTCCCCAGAGGAAGTAGAACAGAGGGAGAGAGAGTGAGAATGAGGGATGGAGGAGGAGAGAGAGAGGAGGAGAGGAACGAGCAGAGGAGCAGTCATCCTGACTTGTAAACTGCATTCTGAGTAAAGCAAATAATAACTTAAAAAAAAAAACAGTTAAAAAAACAACAGTTTCCAGTAAGAACTATTTCTGTGCTCACAGTAAAATTGCTCTCATGTTACAATGTCAACAAATCAGTTGCCAATTTATATGATCCTTCAGCAGCTCAGTAAACTCTGAAATACAGTAGCATGCCACGATTCAAGTGTGGAACTAGATTTGATCTATCATGACACATATCAGTAATACCGTCTGTGATTTTCAGTTACCCTCTCTGTATTGCTGCAATGATTTATGCCCATAGGCGCTGGTGTCACTTCTACTAACCCAGACACACACACACACACACACACACACATATACACACACACCACACCACACAGGACTCTGAGCCATCCGGTATTTCCCAGTACTGTAATGGCTTTAAAAGGAACCAAAAGACAAAGAAGTGGCAGGAACTCACATTTCCCTAAATTCTGGTGCACACGGAACAGCATACAATTGGCCCAGGTACAGAGAGGAATAGAAAAACTACTGCCCCGTGAAGCCAATAACAGACATCACAATTCCCTAAGAAACAGAGACTGCAAGGAAAACGCAGTTCACATCATTGTCACCATCTGGGAAGCCTAATGTACAAGCATGTCTCATAGTTGATAATTACATCAAATGCACAGATACAAAAACAGGCAATAAACTACAGAGCCAATACTTCACAAGCACACTGTTATAGCTTTGCAGAAAGGACAAGCAGTACCTGCAATGCCAGAAGTTAATGACACAGACAAAGTTAAACCACACATGCAGATTACACATATCACTTGAAGAGCCCTTGAGAGGAGGTACTTCATATTCTTAGAAATCAATCTTTGCGTTCTTGTTGCTCAGAACGCAGTTGCAGGTAGTTGTCCACCAGTCTGTCCAGGGAGATGCCATTATTCCATTACCCCACTTCTATTTCTGTCCTTGGGTCTCTGTTTACAGGAATGTGGCTGCTTTGTTTGGGGGTCGAAGGGCAGGAATGTTAGTCCAGTGGTCTTTGATGCTCAGTGGTGCTCAGGAGCTCCAGAGGGTGAAAATAAAGTGTCTCTCTAATGGTAGCAACTGCGGGGGTTGCACTGGGAATGCAAACAGCATGTTTCTGTCATTCACCAGTAGCCAACCAGACAGCAGACATGAGTTTAATGCAAACGGGTACGTGGAGATCTACTAGCATGTGTGTGGTAAGTGTTATATTTGGAACGGTATAGAGCTACGTTTTACATTTGCTTTGCACTAACATGTCGATCTGGGCACACATTTGTAATCTTGGCACAACGTATGCTCTGACGCTTGCTCATATGCGGTCAGTGTCCTGTTTGTGCAACATTTCATGCCACTTTAACAGATTCACCACGTAAGTTGCTCTTGATAAGAGACTCTGATAAATGACAATCATGTAATAGAATAGAATAGAATAGAATAGACTTTATTGTCATTGCACGGTGGGGGTGCAACGAAATTGTGGGTGGTCTACAACAGCAGCGCACTGATGAACATTTATGTACACACAGTACAAATAAGGCACGCGACATAGGAGAATGCTTGCATCCACAGCACCGCCATTGCATCTGGAAGCTGCAGATAGTGTAGAGTAGCTGCTTTTCCACTGGTTCCCTGAAGCACAGCAGAGGATTTTCTACCACATACTGACCAGGGCAAACCATGCTGTTGCTTGGATCCGCATGTATTCAGCACAGTTTACTGGGGTCATTTTGTTGTGGTTTTGGCAAAATATAAGTAACAATGACCATCAAGACCTCTTACCATATCATACCCTTATCATATTGCAAGCTATCAAGACAATTCACCTTCAGAAAAGTTCGGCTCTTAATACGTTCTGCATTCAGCTTCACTTCAGTGAATGAGACCCAAGCATCTGAAAGGTATTATGCCACATGAGAACAGCACTCATACAAACAGGTCGCACTTATTACAAAATCAATTCAGAACAAAATTGATTACACCCACAGAAACATTGCTTACTGCTTAATAATTCCTTCAGAATCCAATGTAAAGGCATTAAATACACATACATTTTCCTAAAATTAAGTATAATAACTGTAGGTAACATGTATATATACCATATAATAAGGTGTGTCAGCATTCATAAGGGACTACCTCTTGAAAGTGCCACATAAATATGCTATCACCTGCAATGCAGTTCCTGTGGGTGAAAAATACTGAGAGACTTACAAAAACAAACCCCAAAGAAAGCAATGAGTGAATAATGAAATATATTACAACATACTAAAAAGATAATAATTTACACATTTTAAAACTTTGAGCTAATATATATATTTATATATACATATATATATATACATATATATATATATATATATATATATATATATATATATATATATATATATATATATATATATATATATTCCCAATATATATTTTTTCCACATGACCATGGCACTGCCAAAGGGATTAATTTATTTGTTCAGAACGCCTACGCTACATATGAGCACAGCTGGTGCCTGGACTATCTCCTTTGGACAAACAGTGAAAATACCTTCTGTGACTAACAGAGTGAATTTACCCCAGTTGTGCGCCACCTCATTACCTGTTTAATTAGAAAAATAATAATCTAAGCACTTAATGATGTAAACAGAAAAACGCATCCAATGCTGAACTGCCCTCAGAATCCACAAGTTCCCATGCCTTCTTCAGTGTAGTGTAGCATAATGTAGTCAGACTGATAACATCTTTAAGCCAATGAAATGATTGAGTAGAATTCAACTGACCTAGAATCCACATATGGATAAATTTAAACACGCGCTAATAACAGACAGACATTTGTATCAAATCAGTTTCATCACATGTGGTGGTAAAAGTCTTGCACTGTCAGTTCCCTGTTCCAGCCCACCCCTTCTGCTGAGTAAAGGAAGGGCTTGAGCAGCTCTCTTTTCCACCATTTCTGTCTCCTTGCTTGCTAGCATTCCAAATGTCTTAATCTAAAGCTATATCCCTCGAGTTATCATCAACCCACCCCCCCCCCCCCTTCCATAAAGTGATTAAAGCTCTCCTCTTTTCTCATCGTAGGTCAAAGCCGTTTCTTTCTCTCTCTCTCTCTCCTCTTGAGTGATTAAAGCACTCTCTCTCTCTCTCGCTCTCCCTTGCCACGTTGTCTGTGGTTCCCAATGGCATGGCATTCCCACACACTGACACAGTGACACACTCTGCCTCTCGCCCCCTCCTTCCTCTCTCTCTCTCTCTCTCTCTCGCTCTCTCTCTCTCTCCTCCTGCCTCTCTGTACGCAGCTGCCGTCTGCGCTACCAGCTGATCACACACCGACATGCGCCGATCACACAAGCGCTCGCAAATCCAGACACACGGACACACACGCTACAGAGACGCACACACATTTCCGCTGAAGACAGACGTGCACACACACACACACACACACACACACACACACACATAATGACACTGTCTTTCTCTTGCTCTCTTTCTCTCACACACACATTTCTACCAAAGCCAGACAAGACAGACATGTACACACCCCCCACACAATGACACTCTTTGCCTTGCTCTCCTCCTCTCTCTCTCACTCTGTCACACACACGCAGACAGACTACCTAGGCACACACACACTCCTACTAAAAACAGACATGTACACACACCCCCCCCCACACACAATGACACTGTTTCTTTCCCTTGCTCTCTTTCCCTCTCTCTCACATACACACACACACACACAAATAGTCAGTTCTCCTGCACTGCACCAATGGCAGTGTCGAGAATAACTGCAGGGATGGGACTAATAACCCTGCAGTTTGTGTCACTCTCATCTCCCCCAGCAAACGGTTTCTGCACGCAATCCACCATCAGGTGACTGGTGCTGAACCAAGAAATGAGCCAATTTTTAGTTCGAATGAGCGTAAGATCCAGCTGACATTTTAAGACATTCTGGGCACTGCAATAACTGAAGTGGAGACACACTGCATTAGAGCAGCGGTTAAAAAAAGATGAATCAATTTAGTAGACTAAAAAGGCGGACTCGATCTACCCCTGTTGAACACTGCAGCAATAATAATGTACTGTTGTAATAATACCCCACAGTATTCTGTTACATTAAACATTACAAACAGTGCAGGTAACTGTGGTCTTAGCAAATCCATTGGTATGCCACTGCGCTAGGCTACAGCTTTATACCTAGGGGTGAACAGATTAAACAAACAAATGTAAAAATAAACCAAATCAAATAACCGAAATGCTTGATATGCATACCAGCGCTATTATTTTAAAAAGCATGGCCACTCCTCCTTCAGAAACATGAGAAGCCATGGTGCCCCCTGGCCCCTGGGTATGGTATTGCACACAGATCCCAGATACAGGTCTGTCTTATCCTGGAGTGTCTGTTCCGTTTGGACCAAACTGGCACACCTTACGCAAAAAGGCATTTTGAGTCTGTGCCATGCCAACAATGCCTCCTGTTTTCCACCCATTTTGCAGTGCGGGGATAACAACGGCGAAGTGACCTCATTTCCCCTTTATTGGATTACATGTTGCATTTAACCAAATCTAATTAAGGTGAGCAGAGAGACAGCGTGGTGAGAGTGTTTTTCCCAAAGTGAGACAGGAAGCACACACTCTGTGTTCCTCCACTTTGAGGACCAGTCTTCCCCCGGTCTCTGACCGTTCCGAGTTCCGAGCCTGAGCCGCCGCCTCAATGCCACAGACCTTGCCCTTTGCATCAGTGTCTGAAAACACTACACAAAGTTAATAACCTCCCAGCTTTAAAGTAAGAAATAACCCCGGAGTTCTTTGCTCAACAAAACGGCAGCACTCTCTCGGCTGGAAAAAGTGGGCG
Organism: Megalops cyprinoides; assembly: GCF_013368585.1. Classification (NCBI taxonomy): domain Eukaryota; kingdom Metazoa; phylum Chordata; class Actinopteri; order Elopiformes; family Megalopidae; genus Megalops; species Megalops cyprinoides. Next base: position 10,297,480 of record NC_050589.1, read on the forward strand.
TGTCTTTAAGAGGGCTAAAAATAAACACCATTTACAAAGCAAAGATAATCACAGAACACAAATCATCAATTTTTTTTTTTTTTTTTTAAGCCAAGGGGACCACAGCGTTTGCCTTAGTGCTACTGTGACTCTGTCTGTGCCTCTCCCAGCGGGGTCAGTGTTGTGTGCAGAGTTGTGGACACAGTTGACAGAGGCAGGTAGAGGCAAATGGGGGCATACCTCTCAGCACATCTGAGGGGTGTGGCAACGCTGTGCGCTCAGATTAGGGAGGGAGTCACAAGACCAGGATGCAGGACAGAGAGAGTCCTCAGAGAGAGGTCCAGGGTGTGAGAGCCAGGGGCTGCCACAATGACCGCCCGCTGAGCTATTTTTACTAGCATGTGGCATGACCAGGGTCCCTGTTGACCCCCCCCCCCCACCCCCACCCCCAACACTGCCGATAAGAGTGCTCAACAACCATCCCTCAGGACTGCACACACTCTTAAAAACACGTCCACGGCAACTCCTCCCCGATTTGCTCCCCAAAATAAACATGAGCTCCACTGTCCCTCAGACAAAGCCTGAAGTTCTCTTTTGGCTGGGATTTATTGTGAGAGCAGCCCACACTCAACCGCTGATCTCAGATGTCTAACTTTACTTTCAACACTGACCAGAGATCATATTTCTCTGCAGCAGTCATTTCAGAAAAGCCTCTGGTAAAACTACTGATATGGCATTTGGGGAGGGTGGGGGGGGGTTGAGTGTGTTTGGGGTGGGTAGGCATTGTGAATGGTGTCTTCTTAGGGAGCTGTGCATCATTTTGTTTGAACACACCAGCACAAAGGGCATGCAGGTTTTGGGATGTCTAATCCTGAGAGAAAGTGAGCTGAGAAAAATAATTCTCTCCAGCCAAGAGAGGCAGACAGCAACTCTTTCAAACAATGTCAAAATTTGTACTGAACTATATTTGGCAGAGTGCTAACAGACTTCAACATAACCTTTTCCCAAACCCCTGAATCCAAAGTTAGTGATTACTCAAAGCAGAAGCTGTCTATTATCCCTCTCTGAGCCAAGGATTTTTTCCCCTTTGGTAGTTAAACACTCCGGTTTATTCAAGACATATAGGTGGCCAAGCATTAAAGGAATTTTCTTTATGAATGAGGGGTGGACTGAGAAAACTGTAAAAATTTGTTATTGCCATAACAGAGGCAAAACACAAGTGTCTTTGCTTATTCAACATTTAAAACAGTCTCTGCTGACAAATTGAAGGGAGTGAGAGACAGGATCTGTAAGGAAACTGATAATGAAGAGGGGTGTATATTGTAATCTTAAAACTTGTGGTGAGGCTGCTGCTCTTTAATTTAGCAGCATGCATATACGTTAATAGCCCTCACAAAATGCCTCTGAACACCCAATTCCACTACTAATTAGTGGAAAATACCTTAACAAATGGATCTTGGCCAGAACTGAGAGACAGATGTGAAGCAAGGAAAGAAGCACAAGAGCTTTGTCAAAGTCGACTCTGTCAATAACCTCCTGTCAAAGCAATAGCTACTATCTAAGGAGTATCAAAAACAGTAACTGAAAAGAAAAATATATTTAATGTAAATTCCTCAAATTACCTGAGGATTCACAACACTGACGTCACCACCACAGTCTCCAGTGGTGCCCCTGAGGACTCTGGAATCATGCCATTGGGTTGGAGCTTGCGGTCACTGAGAGGATCACATTTTTTTACTTTAACTTAAGAGAAATCATCCATCAGATGATCTTCATCAAAATTCAATAAAGCTGACAGAAGGAACTGTTCACTAAAGAAATTAGTGTGCTGTAGAAAAGTTCAGTCAGAGAAAGAAGTTATTCTGTTTGTTCTTGCTGAATCAAAGACAAAGGATCTTGGATGAGCTGGTTTTGTTGTATCGAACGTCAAGGCAAAATGACATTGAGCGCATAAATCCCAGCTGGCTATTCTGTGGAATGCAGTGTATTTGGTCCCTTCTCTTTTAGCTGTAAAAAAATCAAAGTGCAAGAGGAACTGTATGGAGAGTCACATACGCAGAGGCACATTCTCTCACACAGACACATGCATAGACAGTATGGAAAAGGCCACTTCTGTGTAATCTAATCTCTCTACCAGATGGCTTTTATACGAGCACGGGGGCGTTTATAAACTTCTTAAAGGGTATGTCTGCTGACTTAAAGGCATAACTTCAGTTCCATTGTTCCAGGGGGTGAGGTCAGCATATCTTTCACAGACGCAGTGAAAGAGAGCAACTGTTTTAAAGCTCCAGTTTGCCCTGACACTGGCAGCATGAAGAGATGAACCAGACAGCAGAAGTACACAACAGCGAAATAACCAGCTTTAAACAGACCATATTGGCAAAAAACCCACATTTTTTTCTATGTATGAATCCCAGTATCTGTCAGCCACACTCATGAATTACCACCAAGGGCCTGATGCTGTGAACTTATGATTACTTTGCAAAACACTGTTCAACGCATAACATCTACTTCATCAAAGCGTGTGGCGAGCGCTCAGTTTTAAAAGCCTTTTAGAAATCACTTCGTTTGATCACGACGCGTGTGCGTAACGACGCCGCTGCTCTGAAAGACCGCGCTGAACCCCGGCCAGCTCCTGAGAGGAGATGTTTGTGTTGTGCTGGGACGCACAGCAGAAGTCCTGACTCAGCCAGCCACAGCGCCTAATTACACAGTGGGGATGGGAGCCGGCCTTCCACTGCTCCGCTCCGTCGCATCCAGGCCCTCCAAGTTTCCCCCAGCTGCAGGCCGCCGCAGGCTGCCTCGCACCCTCTCCCTGCTGCGGCCGCGGGGACGGGACCCTGCAAACGTCTGCTGTGAGCCTCACACGCCGGGCACGGCTGGACCTGCTCAGCGTTTGGATGGGAGACCAGGAGGATGCTGCGTGAGTCGTCTGTTGCCCATCAGGGGACGTTCTCCCTTTTGGAGCAGGTTTAAATGATGGGGACACTGTGCTGTACAGGGTGCCATTTTTCCACAAAAAATTATGAGCTGAGACACTTAGCAGTGAACCGAAAACCCTCCCATTTAAAAGTAGGAAGGAAAAACACTACAGCATTAAGCCTGGTGTTTAGTAATGCTAACAGTATTTGACCACTGGTATGGACCCTTATGCGAGGTCAACAAAATATGTTGTGACAGCAGTCACCACCAATGGCTTACATTTTATGAAAGCAGACTGTATACGACGTTGACATTCTTGGTTGACAAGTACAACTTAAATTCACAGAATATCTATATAATACCTGAAGGTGTCAATAAACAATTTTGGTTGAAAACAAATTGTAAAGGTATTAAATTGTGAGCCCCTATTGCTGTTAAATACACAGAATTAGATTTTTGTACACAGGAATACTACATGTTCCAGATGAGCATACTCTAAGGGAAGGCAGTCAAAATAACTTCACAAAATCTACAAACTCAGTTTATATATAAAATGTTGCGCTCTCATTTAAATGTACCCCATGTCTAAAATCGCTGTGTGAAAACAAAAAGGTTGGTCAGCACTTACAGTGCTATCACGGTGGAAAATACTTGGACTATTTTTCTTGGTTGCAATATTGTAGTAAACCACAATGTTAGGGGCTGGCAGCTGAGCCAGTCTTACACTAGGGCTGCAAACCCAACCCCAGCAGTGCTTCCACCAAATCTCATGAAATCTGGCAAGCCTCTGAGTTGACATACCCTACAACAATAACTGCAATATTACTGCACTGTTATTTGTAAAATATTATTCTTACTCAGGGCTGCTTTCTCTTATAAACTTACACATTCGAGTTCACATTCTGTGGGACAGAGTGACCACCAGATAAGTGATAAATCGACTACTGATTGACGCTGTAGACAGCACAACTGCAGATTTGTAAGTTCAAATAAAGTCATCTATGTTGTACCTAACACACGCAACTTGATTTATTATTTCACTCTTATTTGTTAAATTATTTTTTTGTCTGGCTAAACCTTCAGCAAACTGTTACATATGATGAAGTACCAGACCTCTGATTGCTCTGTGGAGGGCTCTGTGGTGAATCCTGAGGACAAATGACCCTTTTTTTACAGTATAAGAAGAATCAAGGTAGAAAAAACAGACATGTCCTCTCCCAAATCCAGTGCAAGGAATACTGAACATTTTTTAAGGCAGTACAGTGGGTTTTTTTCTTTAATCTTCACAGTCCAAGGTGGGTAAATATCTTTGTGCCATAATGTGAAACCTTTTGTGTCTTTTTGCTGGATTCACTTTGGGCCTGACTTCTGGAGTCACTCTGGATTACAGCGTCTATATGTATTGTATAATTTTTATATGCTGTAGTTTTTTGTTCTTATATCAGTGGAGACATTGTCTCTCACTTACGTGTTGAATCAGGAATTGTGTTGTTAAATCCACTTTGTACATGTACGTTGTACAAAGTTGCACTGGTTAAGAACGTCTGCTAAATGACAAAATGTAAATGTGGCAGGGAGGGCATAGGGCTGCTGCAAGTCTGTTTACCCATAAATTCTAAAATACTACAATAGTAACCATGTGCGGATATTCAAATGTTTGTAAGTATATGTATAGGCCCAGCAAATTTGCATCTGTTGATCATTTAAAACAGAGCACAGTGCCCTCCCTCCATTTGTAGTGAACATTTCAGGAGCTGCCAGTACGTATTCTCTTACAAAGCTTACTTCACACAGACAGGACCTCACAGTCACACCCTCCTGCTCTCCGGCTGGCTAAACTGTTAAAAGCCATATGCTAACAGCTGAACAAGATTCTACATGCAGAATCGGGCGACGGCTCTGGGCCATGTTCATTCGTGACCGACTCACAGGGCAAACTGCACATATTTTTTGGTCAGAACGTCTGTTCACTTGTAGTTGGCTCAGCTGGAATTGGCCTTGGGCTTGTCTGTGTACTGGTACATACAGGCAGGTTCTGGGTTTCCTTTTGAAATCCTACACTTACTTAAGTTACTTCTATGTCACCACATGTATCCAGCCCACATTTGTATTTGTATTTTTAAAGACCTTAAGCAGATTAAAAAGTGCAAAAACAGGGACATAATTTGCAATGCAAGAATAAAACAAGAAAACAAGTCAATCCTCCTCTCAACTCAAAGTCAAAATATGAATTTAAAAAGCACACAGACTGTGACAGAAAAAAGGCCCCTACAAAAAAAAAATACATCAAAGCCTTGATCCATTCAAGTTCTGTATCTAAAAATAAATTCATACTTTTTGTCCTTGCTGTGTGTTGTGCGGTTTGTTGGGTGTGTGTGCGTGAAAGATATACTTCAAGTCCATTCAGGGATCAGACTGCACACGGAGGTTTGTTTGCTGAATGTACTTAGAGGGTCAAGGCTGGACTGAAGAGGAAGCACAAGGCAGGGCCGGCGCCTTTCCTGGTACGGAACACATCTGTTGTAACATACATCCAAGAAAGGTCAAAGGTCAAGGCGTGCGGGTCTGACTGGTGTGGCTGGTGCTTCTAAAGGTACAAACACATTACAGACTTCAGACGGGAAGCCGGAAGTCGTTGTTTTTGATAGGAGAGGAAAGAACTTTGTGAGACAACTGACGGCTGGTGCATAAATCCCCACCACCCCACGCCCCCGGTACAGCCTTGTCGAACATTCCTTGATGCAGCACCAAAAGGAAATTAGAAATGCAGCCAACATGCAGATGAATATTTATATATTAGTGTTATGTCGCTGTTATCCCATATACATATTTATATATTAGTGTTACATTGGTTTTATCCCATATTCTACCTAAAATGTCAACTACATCACACTTACACATCTTGCCTCCGTAGGGAACACCCACAGATACTTTTAAAAAAAAAGGGAATTAGGAAATACCCACTGCGGAGAGGAAACCCTGTTATAATTAATTTTTTCATTTTAGATTTTTTTTTTTTTTTTTATTTTAGATACTGGACTCAACGCAGAAATGTCAGTTTTAATACAGCATCGCCACGTGCCTGCTGTATGTGTTCATTCCTCATAATGCATTAGTAAGAAGCTATGACAGCATGCAGGGCGTCCTCTTCGGGCCTCTCTTCAGAGCCACTCCGACACTCAGGCGTAAAGGTGCAAACACCAGAAAAGGTGTTCGCTGGGCCGTTCACCGCTGGCCGGCTTTTTATAGCCCAGCTGCCTCCTGGACACTGCAGACTCCCGTCAGCCTGAAACACGGTTGTAAACCCGGCCTTTATGGTCTTGGTGCTGCTACTTGCAGCAGTGAGCCTGTGAGAGTCAGGGAGCGAGATCCAGGAAAGGTGCGCTAGCACAGCTGACTGACATCCCACACACTGTAACTGTCACAAGCAGAACTGCTTCACACCTTGCGTGTCAGTCCAACGCACCAGGCAAGGCTGGCATTGTGAAGTACCTACAACGATATGGTATTAACCCAGTGTGTGGCCGATTTACCCAAAGCCGGATCCTACAGACCTCTGAGGTCAGGCTCAGAGAACTGTGGCACCACGGATCTCTCACTCTCTCCCTCTTAGCGAATTCCACCGTCACTTGGTTCAGGGGAACTTATCAGATTAAACTATTTAAGGGTATGCACATCAAAAACAGAAGGTCATGCCACAGGGGCTTGTTGTCTTAGCAGCTGAGATACTGTTTCTAAAGGAAAAAAGATTTTCTACATGATTGTGTCATACACTGTATGACATAGGGTAGATACACACTAGATACAGATCAACATGAGACAGCCCACGTTTAGGACTGGACAACCCAAAATCAAGTGAGGCCAGAGAGGGGAATTGTGGGGTTCAAGCAAGCAGTGTGTTCAGAGTACACATACCAGTCCAAGAAAATCTGAAGTTATTTTCCATAAATTCAGGAAACCTTAACTCAGTAACTAATAAAAATGTGAAATGCACCCTGAGTAACAAAAGCTAGCCTTTTGCAAGTGATCTTTGACAAGTCTTCACTCCAGCTGTGATGCAAGAGTTTCCCAGTCTCAATATACAGTGGCAGAAATTCTGACTCCAAATAAAATTAAGTTTGATTACTGCTCCCGCATGGTTTCAGAGGAGCCTTTATCAAATAGCAAAAGGTGGTTACAAACTACATATAAACACAGTCTTGACACACATAATAAAAATGCTCAGCATACCTTAAAGCAAATATTATTTTAATGAGCAAGTCCAACCAAATGCTGAAATACTGTTCTGTGAAAACTTATCTGTCAAATATTCAAAGCATTTCAATCCACTCCTTTAACGGCTGTCAAAAACAATTCATTTTTTTCCTGTCGAGATGAGAACAAGCTGAAAAAAAATCTTACGAAAGGATATTTAATATTCAAAGTTAAGGACAAACCGCAAAGCAGGTGAACAGCATCGTGTCCAAGACCATGCTCTGCCTCTTCTGAGCTGGCATCCATGTTGGCGGACAATTACTACCCGTTACCTCACTTTCAGACTGACCCCTGTCAAGCTCCCTGTTCATTACCTGGGTGTGCCGCATCTGAATCCAACTGAACTCCTAAGCCCTCCAAGCTGAGCTCAGCATAAAGGTTACTTTCCAAGTTGTTTTCAGAGGTGTCACACAGATTTCAATATGTCAGAGGATAACCCTATTCCAGCCTACACCCAATATTCTACATCCCCCTACTGAAGTTCTGAGAGTAATTCTTCATCTGCACCCACACAATAGAATACACATATTTTTTCAAAAGCCTAAATATTTTACAGTTCACATTTTCAGCAACTGTTACAGAATGAGCTCACAGCTCGAGAAAAGAATAAAGGAACCTTACTCTTCCGATAATGGACAGAGATATGGGAATGAGTCTAGGCTGGGGCGCACCTCACAAAGGGCCAGCTCTGACTATTAGACTGCGGGTGGTCATTAACGTCCATACTTCATAATGTTTTAAAACTTTTAAAAATCTTCCTTAAAAACTCAAAGGAAAAGAAGCTGCTGTCCACTGGTGATCATATGAATAAAACATTCTTGTTCTTTTCTACCCCACCATGCCACACTCATTTATTTCAATTTTAAGTGTGACACATGGGGCACTGCATAGCACACGGCACTCTGCAGCACAAAGAGCAAAAGCAAACCATCATCTTTTTCAGCACAATTTTGCCTGATATTTCAGCCACTCGTATGCAGTATCAAACGAACAAAAATGAGCAGTGACAAATAATGTAATGGTTTTTTTTTCCCCCTTTATTAGCTCAGACCACAGAGTGAGTTACTAAAATTCAATCCTGAAAAATAACATGCCTTTCCACAGAATTCCATTTAGTCATCTGGTAGGCAAATAACAGTTTACTCACCAGGGTATTATACCTGCCTGTTATTACACTAATATATAAACAGGAAGTCACATCAGCTTCTTATCTTGAAAGAGTGCTGTATTGCTGTACTTAATAGTGATTGCACAATATCCTGATTTCTCTAAGCTCCCATGCCATGTTGTCCAATACCCAACATAAACCAGAGCTGTTATCGTTTATTCTCTCCCATCACTGTACTTAACCATCCTTCCAATTTACAGTTATTGTGCCTGGCAAGCTAATTTCACGTACCTAATTCCTGTCAAATTCATGAACTGAGACCCTCTTGTCTATACCAGCTGCAGTTAAGTTAAATCACTACAAACCTAGAGTCATCACATCTCTTCAGGGGAGGATATAAATTTATCCATTTTGCCTCATCTGTGTATATGAATTGTGCATGTGTGCTGAACCTTGTGTAATCTTAGAATGATTAAAGTACTTTTCAGTGGGGTCTCTCATATCTTTGTCTGTGGTAGGCCCGGGAAAGACGATTACCATTATTCATTTATAAACCAAACACACCCCCTTATCCAAAGCAACTTTTATTACGTACAGCTGATTACAGCATCCCCATCACAGGAGCAGAGGACTCTGGTAGCTCAGTGCAGGCCCCCGTATCCTAGTGGTTAATTGGATTTCACACTTTAGTGCCTGAATAAATAGGCAAACCGACAGACACACGCAGGGATACATACTAGCATAACCCTGAATGCAAACACAGACTGGCTAACTGACGCGGACACACAACACACCCCACGCACACACACACGGAGCTCTCCCGGATCAATACTGCACCGTGGCCTGGCGCGGACAGCTCCTCACTGCGCAGACAGGCCTAAAGGACAATGACACAGCCTGCGCCCCTGTAAAGGGGAACTGTGATAACATCTATTCAAAATCTCTCCTTTTCTTAAAGCTTTCCTCCATCTCCCCACCTTCCTGTCATTCTCTTCCACTGTCCCCTTCTGTTCAGATTTCGGTTTCTTTCAAATCTGTAACACCCCCCCCCACCCCACCCCCCTCCGTGCCACTGCAGCATAACGATCACTTTATGAAGAACAGTCTTGTTTGATCTGGCTAAGTATTCGGCTTTGAAAGCAACACAATAATGTAATTCTATGGAGTCCGCTCCCATTGAATGTTCTGCTATCACCCAGGCCAGACCTTGCATATTCACTTTCCGCTCTCAGGACACAGCTGTGAAACAAAGGTAAGAAGGATGAAGGGTTTTTAAATCGGTTTGTTTTTTTGTTTTTTTACACCTTTAAATAGCTCGATGTTTATTTGTGCCATTTCACATTGTTACGGGTGCTGATTTATCCGTTCAGTCCTGCCCCAGTGCTGTGTCACCTACTGACTTTACACTGAGAGTAATTTGCTGAATTGCTTGGCGTCTTCTGATGTCAATCTTCTATTACACACAAAGGCAAAGCAAGCATCATAAATCACAATACAAAAGGGATGGCAATTAAGATAACGACTAAAGCTCAAACAGACATCTTACTTAAACTGTAGGCTATATTTCACCAGACGTTCAGTAGAAAACGGATACGTTACAGTGAACTGAGAATGGTCAGAATTATCGGAGCTAAAAATCACAATCCAATGATGTTTGCAGAACAAAAGCCTTTAACAGTGAAATCTAACGTTCAAAATCCAGAAGCAATCGCTCTAAATCTCTTTCACAGCTGTCCTATACCGTTCTTTTCCTCTTGTGGTCAAACTGCATTCACTTTAAAGAAGTCACTGCTACTTCAGCTGTCCTAGTTATCGTTGCGTTTGCCACTTCAGTGCACATGGCTTTATAAGTAATGGTACAGGCTCATAAAGATATTCTTGTGCATGCAGATGGCCATGTGTACAGTCCGCATGCATGACTGTACCTCAAAAGGATTGAGAATACAAGGATCAAGGATGAGAGAATGAGGAATTGGAATGAGAAAAATGGAATTGGAATTCAAGTGGAAGTCTACTGCATTTGACAAACCATTTCCTGTTTGTTGTTTGAACAAAAAAAACCTCATTTCCTTTAAGCATATTTTTGGTTAAACTATGCAAATCAAAATGACAGGACTGAGAAGAATCACCACTGGGTTATTGTTTGATATACTGTATGTCCAAAATGGCTGCAAAAGCTCTGTATGACCTGGATTAAATCAGACCTGATGTGAAGAAAAACTGAAGAGGAAGTGAAATGAATGTGGATAACTGACCCCAACTCATGTGTATATTTGTGTGTGATGAATTGCAAGAAGGAAATCATAAAGGGGTTTCCTTCATTTCAGGCATTGATTCAAATGGTCTGCAGGCTGGTTGGATACATATACCAAGTCATTATAAAATTAACAACATGGCCCTAATCATCATAAAGTCAAATGGAGACAATTGCAGGGAAGTCAATACTTAAGCTAAATGTTGACTATGGCTAAAGTCTCTTAAACAGTAAATGTTTGGGATCATAAATGACAATGCGGGTGTACTGAAACATCACTCCTGTTTAGGCTCCTTCAATTTATATTTATGGTTTCCATGCATTAGCCTGCTTATATGAATTAATATCAATCAATCCATTCACAAGACACCTGGATACCAAGGAGAGACTCAGGTAAGAAAAACTAACATAACTGCATTGAATTAAATGTGTGAACCGTTGGGATAACGAGATCCCTCAACTCCATGCACTGCACCAATGCCTGAAATAGCGCTGATACTTTCTTCTCATTGGTGTGTCCTACCATCAATTCCAACACAAATCTGGCAAATGACACTCATGCAAATGAAACCTGTCATGTTGGAGTGATGGTGCCGCTAGTCCATTTCATATCATGAGCCATGTAACGCAATATGTCAGTGGAAGCGAAATAGGTGTACCGAAACCGCTACATTAACGGGACTGTCATCAGAGGTAGACCACTGCAGGAAACAGGGAAAACAGGATTGGAGCCTGTCCATACACAGGAAATCAGCTGCATCAATCGGCTTTGCTATCAAGCGCGGCGAAACAATCAGGAATTATGCGAGGTTCCTCGCAAATTGTGCTTCAAAAAAGTTCTCCTTTTAGGGTGAAGGATAAAACCATCGTCTCTCAGGTTTTAAACTACATCGTCTGGTTGAGGGAATGCAAGACGATTAACATCTGTTTTCCTCATCACAGTAGCTAACGTTAAGCAAATCCAAATAAATGACCAACTGAAATTTTCAACGGAAAACAACAGGCGGCAGGCCTCTTAAGTTACTGTAGTTAATTATCAATATTTGACGCAAAACAGTAACATACTCGTGGCCAAACAGCAGTGACTGTCGCCTATCGAGAGTGGAGGAGAAATTGAAAACGCTGAGGCAATAAATTTCATGATCACCTCGACATAAATCACTGCCTCTGCAGTTGGGATAAAAAAACACGTTTTGCTTCGAAACGATCGTTATATCAGGTATATCATCGTTTCTGTGATCACAGGTTACGCTAAGGTCGAGTGTGTGTTTTGTAGCCTATTCGTTTTGTAAATCTTGGAGAAAGCGAAATGACCTTGTTTTATTTGCGCGGAGTGCCTGAAACGAAACTCCATGTAGGGTAATATTCACAGAATAAACATTTAAACACACAAACTCAAAAGGGGGTACGTGCACTGAGGAAAGAGAAAGTAAGAGTCTGCCGTTCGTTTTGTTGGCTACTGCTGCGCTCGGTTGTCAAACTGTCCACAGAATGACAAGATCTTGCTGGAATCTTAACGAACATACATTAGCGTAGGCTATGCTGAAATGCGAGCCGCATATGTAAGGCTAACAGTGCAAAAGAATCAGACGCTGTTGCTGCGTAAAAGCAGAACTCACCTATTCTTCGTAGGGGCGGTTGAGGACTCGGCAAGCCGCTGCTGATGTGGTAGGAGAACCGCATTGTTTTGAACTGGCTGGAGAACGAATTCTGTGTCTCTGAGGGCGACAGCGGCGGGGTGAAGCTGATCAAAGCGCTCTTTGGTCGGTTCAGATGCATACCTGGACACAAGTTACACAGGTATATGGGGATATTTTTGAGATCTCCGTGTGGATGAAAGACGGTGAGATTTAAATTCCAGCTTCAGCGATAGATCCCACAAAAAGCTGTTCTTCGACGTGGTCCACCACCAGGCGCCCGCCGGAGCTGCCAGTCCTGGTAGTAGTCACTTTATTAGCTTCGTCGGCCCGTTTTGGGCTGCGAGTTGAAAAGAACAGCCTTCCCACCAAACTGCAGTGTTCAGCCAGCACACACTCTTGCTGTACTCCACAACTGAAAATCCCATCAAAACCGCCAAGAAAAATGTAAAACGCCATCAAATAACTGTTAAATTTCGGTCACTGTAGCACTCGAATACTAGGCTTTTACATTTGTTATTGTTAAGAACCCTTTTGTACGACTCGATTGTTTAAATAGCTAGAGGGTATAAGCAAACAATCCCTTGCTTTATATCAAGGGCGATAGACAGGCTACGTCTACACTTTACAGTCTAATCACCGAGGTAGGCGACTCCTGGGATCTTTACATTGATCCCAGTTCAGCTAACAGTTAAATATGAATATACACCGTTTCTCCTGTAGCATTACAATTATCTATGAACGTGCTCAAATCTTTTATTTTAATCCACGGCTAAATACAAAATCGCAAAACAGACAACCTTTGCAGCTAACTCTCCCTGTCTCCGTTCCATTCTCTAAATTCGAAATGATTTGCGGGGAGCCGTGTTGCAAACTTTTCCTGAAAACAAAAGCGCACACGGGATGACCTCGACAGAGGCAGAATATGTTCTTTAAAAGAACCCCGGCTTAGATTTGTCATTCCTGTGCACAGCTTTGAAAGCGCGTCTGGACTCCCCTCTTGTAAAATGTGCCTCTTATGACTTCTTACACTGGAATCCAAGGTTCATTAACAAATTTCCTGGGTATAAAAGTCATGCGAATACCTACTGGACACAAAGTAATCAAAAATTCACATGTAAAAGTTGACCGGCCGTATGTGCTCACGCAAAACGGCAGCTTTAGGTTTTCCGATTTCGACCTGGCCCCAGTTTTTCTCCGCGTTTCCTCTCCAGAACGTTACCCAAAATATGCAAACTCAGCTGCTTCTGCCCAAATCCAATTCAGACTTCACATCGAACTCAGACTCTCCATCTGTGCATTCCTTGTTAAAAAATAATTCGCGCTTCATCCCTCTTGATTTAATTTCATTTCTGCCGCCGTTTTCCCCCTCCCCATTCACTCAGTCCCATTTCGGTCTGTCTCGCCTCTCATCCGACTGCTTATCCATTCTTTGTGTGAAACTTTTGACGACACCGTCAAACTGCAATTCCTGAGCGCGTTAAACTCAGCTCCCCCTCCCCTCTGCTCTATTTTCCCTGCTCCTGTGTGCGTTAGTTCGTCGACATCCGAAACCCAGTCTCAACCCCCTCCTCCGCCATCTCTTTTTTCCCCAAAGTCTGTTTCTCATTTGGAGATTTTTTTTCCTTCAAGGGTTTGCGCATGAAATTCGATCCTTTGAAAAACGTTGAAAAGATTCTAATTTCCCTCTTAAGAATGGTGCGCAGCTGTCGCTTTCTGAGACCAAGGATGAACTTTTTTTTGTGCACACATGCCTGTATCTGTCATTGGTTAAAAAATATTCTGTGTACCCAGTTAGCTGAACCATATTTATAATTGGAGGCTGTGGCATTGAGATGGGATGATTGGTGGAGAAAACGTATTGCATCTCATGTGGATGGACCGACTCATTCTGTTTGACCCATATTGCCCTACTGCACCTATGCAGAGAAACGCTTTTTATTTAAAGACCGACTGATTTTCCGAAAGATCGGGAAACTATACGGGAGACAGACCAATCACCTGGGCCCATTCATTGGAATTTCCTGTAAGTGTTTACATTCTATTTGAGTCCGTTCAGGTTGAGCCATTATAGATCTCGCCATCTGCACTCAGCGTGCCCATCCGTCACAGTCTGTAGCAAAATGTCTCCTGCTCAGTTGATACCTCCTTATTCCATTGGCATGATTGCACAGAGTTATATGATAAAAAAAAGAAGTGGGTGCTTTACATAGTAAGAATACTGAATCTTTTTCAGCAATTCGGTTTCAGCCATCCTGAGGGAAGTTGTATCCTGTCCCCTCTGTCACCACTCGACTTGCTCAGTTGGGGTGCTTGAGCGTTTTTTTCCTCCCTTGGTAAATTGATTAGGCTTTTTACTCTTCCATCCTCTACAAATGGCCTTTTTCACCAGAATAGATTTATTGATTAGACCATTCTGTTCAACCAACTCAACGTCTTTCTGTAGAAGGGGAACAGGGCGTTTCATTATCAATTTATTTTGTTTCTTTTTGTCTCTGTCTTTATTCCCTGTCTCCCTGTTTATAACATTTTTGGGGTTTTTATTTCCTTAGATTGTACTAAAAATTGTAAGGTACATTCATGCATTTAATAACCTGCTCTGATTAATGCTGTTGTCTCTATCATTGCTCAATCCATTGTTCTCTCAACATGTTTGCATTATCTTGTGTGTACTGTATTATATTACTATTGGTTCAATTCTGTAACACAATGATGAATTACTGAAGTACTTTATTTCTTTGTTTCGTGTTCTGTCATTCCGTGACTTTAAATGTATCTCCCCTGTTGTGTTTTATCATTATGTTCACCCCTATCTGTGGCAACACTATACCTAGCAATTTTCACTGCAGAGGGAAACAATTTTTGGAGAGCAACTGTCAGGCGTTCAATGAAAAAAAAGAATAGTGGAAACCACAATAGTAATTTGTAACAGAATATCCTCCTTTGTCAGACTGTCGAGGGAGAGTGGCAAATAGGTAGATAATATCTGACAGGTGAGAGGTGTTTGAATCACACGGCAGGGGTAAGTTCAGTGGTTTGATCAGTGATCAATTAGGCTCATTAGCTGCTATTTGCCTGAAACAGATGTAAGGAATACAGTTAGCCACACTGGGTATACCATATAAGCAAAGAGCAGAAGTTGTAGGAGAATGAATTTGTCTGATGTACATCTGGGCTGGGTGTGGGTATATTATTTCTCTGAGTGATGGGTTGTCTGTCATATTTATGGATTATTGTCTGCACATAGTAGAACTGATCATTGATCCCATCCCTGATTTCAGTTGTAGGGCCTGTTTATCTTCATAGGTTTCTGTCCTCCCCTTGAGATCAGAGCTCTTATCTATATTTTTCTGTGGCTATGACAACCAATTCTGCACCCTTGACAGCAGTGGTGTTTTAATGATCTGCTTCTCTCCTCACGCTGTATCAATGCGAGTCATTCTTCACTGTCAGATAAAGAGTGGGGATGGCACATTTTCTTTTTTTAGTCTGACAGGGCAATTTCATTGATCAAATGGGAGACTGTTGTAATTATAGGGTTGAGGTTTGTTCCAAATCCGAAAAAAAGACTGGGTTTTCATGTGCGTTTGTTTGTCAGTTAAGCAGTCTAATGTTTGCTGAGGTGTTGTTTTTAAATCAGGTAATATTCAGTGGAAATTACTGCAGATATTTTCCTCTTTATTGGTAGGGCCAGTTTCACTATTCAATAGATACCCTTCTGCAGACACATGTAAACACATTCAAAAAAATTATCAAGCAATTTATGTGAGCCAAACTGCGATCAATATGCATAATGACTTGAAGTTCTTGATGTCCTCAATACAGCACTGAAGGAAGAGACCAAGGGGAGAATGTCTGGCAAAATTCTATTACCCCAGTTTCTTTGGCATGACCGACACCTGCTGGCACAGTGATCTTCTGACAGTCGCCAGCGAGGCCCACAGGAAAGTGCATTTCAGTGCAAAGAGCCACCATGGCCTTATTA
Source organism: Megalops cyprinoides (assembly GCF_013368585.1). Lineage (NCBI taxonomy): Eukaryota > Metazoa > Chordata > Actinopteri > Elopiformes > Megalopidae > Megalops > Megalops cyprinoides. The sequence goes on from NC_050589.1 coordinate 10,313,619, forward strand.
ATTAGCTGTAACTTGATTCACTGAAACTTTCTAAAAATAATATAACAGTAACAGCAAAGGTAGCTGCAAGCAGCAGCACAGGACATACAGCAGACAGTAGGCCAGGAGCAAAGACACACTCAGAGAAGGCAAGATTTGGGCTGATAATATACAATCTAAAACAACATATTGCTATACCATATATGAAAATACATGAGTAAGAATAATACATAATTGGAGTGAATAAATATATATTTTTGAGAGCTGTGTCCTAGCCTCAATGTCTCAAAGTGTTTCTTGACCATTTTGATTTATAGCTTCCAGTCTGACTCAATCATATAAATAAAGACTTCAAAAAAAAATAAACGTAACAGGGATAGGTTAAAACTGCCTTACAAGTATATCGTTTTACGATAACACTGGCATGCTGAAAATAATTTAACCATGTCATAAGAATTTGAATCTTTTACATGAGGTGCATATATTTACAGCTTCAGATCTTGATTGTAGAAAACTGAGAGGCAAATGTTTTCAAAGGTTTAGATGGTTTGAATCCTTTTATGATTTATGATTTTGGCCATTTTTACACTGTACAAAGCTGATATCATCTAACTACACCCTTCTAAAGGTTTTATGAAAAATGACCTGGAAGTTACTGCCTTTATGTTTGTAATTCTTCTCCATTGGCTTATAGCAAACTTTTAATCTTACTGTATTTTTCCTGTCTGGTATCATGGACGACCTTACAATATAACAAATGATACCCCCTCTATAAATGTTATTGAGATTCAAGATATTTAAATGAGACCTTATGGTGTAAGATATTTTACAGCCAAATCAGAGTAGCCTATTCTTGGCCTTCTAATACATGTTCTCCTTCAGTTGTATATCGTTTTCTCCTCTCAAAAATATTGCAACCTATCCTAAAAATGATATTTAACAGCTGTCTAGATTATTGGGTGTATCAGGTTTATCATGTACCATATTTAGTACTCCTGAAACTTCAAGACAATTGCCAATAAAACTGTATGCTCATATTGGGTTGCCATTTCTATTATTAATTTTTCTCGCAGTCATGAGCTTATTAGGCTGCACTATTGGTGCTGAACCAGCAGGTGGCAGTCCTGTCAAAGAGGTTTTCAGAAGCGTAAATTTGCCATATCCTCACAATGGCACGTGGGGCCATGTTTAGCATATGACCTATTATTTTGATAACCAACTATTATTTGACTCAAAAGGTCATCTGTAATGCCTGATATGAAAGGTGAAAGGACACAGCACACCACCAAGACTTCTGTGAGTATTTCCACCCATTACTCAGTCACTTTCACATGACTGACGTAAACTACACAAATGGCACAAAACTCTACTATTCCAAAAGATTCAAAGTAAATATTTATTTGGATATTTTGGTATAAAATTATAAAAACATAAAAACAACCAACTAGTCAGATCAAAAGCAAGCAATAAGGTCCCTAGAGGCATTGTATTACATATCAGTTATAATGAAAAGTCACTATTAATAAATTACCCCTCAGCACCAACAGTTACACACATATCCAGGCATTGACATATGACCCTATTTGATTGAGCAAAATTTTTAAAAATTCAGCTAACATGATATGCCTGTTAAATCCATCTATGTAAAATGGACAGTGGTGCAAGATAAGTTTCCATCATTATGTAAAATGCGGTCCAAAAATAGCTGGATTAATATGGCTCTTCAGAGGTTTTGGGGTGTGTCCATGCTGTGACCTCACTTCTCTGGTGTGAGGGAGCACTGGGGCTGTGTGGGGCTGGGAGTGCTCTGTATTCCCTCCCTGTGAATGGTGACCCGGAACTCGCCCTCTCAGGGCGTCTCTGTGCCCACCACGGAGCCTGACAGGGATCTCCGATTCCGCAGGTTGTACCGAGGCTGCAGAGATCCAAGCAACACCACGCACACGCATGCAATCCGACAGAGAAAACGCGTATAATTAAGTCCACACCAGCATCATAACATGGAATTGATTATAAGCGCCCAGCTGTGGTTTAGGAGGTGAGTGTGTGTGTGTATACATCTGCCTAGGTACATGGTGGGAGGTATGTTTGCTACAGAGTGTGCACCAGTATGTGTGTGCGTGTGTGGGTGGGTGCATCCCTATTACTTTTGGTAAGAGTGTGGGAGCCCACCTGACCGTCCTCTACCAGCACGCTGTAAACCAGGGCAGCAGGAGGCCTGTGGCGATGGCTGGAAGACCGGGGTCGGCCACGCCTCCTGGGGACTTCCAGAGCGCTCTGTGTCTCTCCTGTGGTGCTGTCACAGTGGTCAGCTGGGGCACAAAACACACACACACACACACACACAGTTTAGCTCACCCGACAGAGATCATGCATGAAAACAATGCATCATACATCAGTCTACCTACACGTATGTGTATAAATTTGTGCCAATATAGAGGCACATACGCATGTCACAGGGGCCACCTACTTGTCAATCTCAATTCAGTTCCCCACAGAAATCTGTGGTAAAACTCATCAATATATGTAATGTACATAGAATGAAATTCTGGGGTAATTCCATTGGAATTTTTAAATGAGAATGTTGCATAAATTTGTTCTTCCTTGGGGACAGATCACTCCAGCTATTTGTTCAGCTATTTTTTGTCATTACCCCTTGAATGCAACTTTAAATTCAAATGATGCTGAATCCACAAGCTGAAAATCAAAGTCTGAGCAGACACATACTGCTTAAGCACTACTTGGACTGAATGTGATGCAAATGTCAAGTAGAAATAAATTGAATAAAATTAAATTTTAATCAGTTTCTCATGTATGATCCCGTGCCAAAGATTATATTCTACATTCTAAAGTCACATAGTCACGCATTTCTAGGGTGGTGTATTGTATGTCATCACACAGGATATGATACCCCTCTTGGAATTAAAACTGGGGTCTATTCAAATTAAAAAAAAAAAAAAAAAGTTCAGTTATTCATACTTTAAATGTGAAGCATCCTGCACCTCGTCCTCTGCACAGGGTAGTAATTGCACAGCTGTAATTGTGCCTGTGTCCTGTGGGAAGTAGGCTGCTTTCAACCGCTGCTCTCTGGAGGACTTACTCTGCTGTGAGTCAGACAGGGAGGGCTCCATTGATACGGAGAGGCAGTGAGAGGTGAAGCTGGGGGCCATGATAGCCGACAGCTCCTGCACCATCATGTCCGCTGCTCCCTCCTCCTCCTTTCTCCATCCTTCCGCCCTCGCGGCCTTCGCCCCTCTCCCCTCCACTGCCTCCACCGCCTCCGCCGTCTCTGCCAGACACTCTGGAGAGAGACAAACTCGCACCTCAGAGCTGCTCACATCCTGGCGCACTGGCTGCGGCAACCGCAGGTGGAAATTTTATTTCGCGACTGACGGGCAGCCTGACAGACAGACAGACTGACGGGTCTATGGAAATGTGTGGAGAGGAAATGAAAGGCCCCCACCTGCCCGCCGCAGGGCCTGCTGAAGGTTGGAGTGGGTCTCCTTCAGCTGGGCCAGGATCTCCAGGCTTTCCAGGCTCACGTCCCGAAACCGCACAGCGAAGTAGGCCAGAACCAGCACCCCAACCAGAACCATGGCCCGTCTGAGCAGCCCCACCAGCAGGTCGATCCGCTCCTGAGTCCAGAATGCATTCGCACCAGAGCCATTAACAGCACTAACACATGCAATCGAGTGCACTCTGGGTTAAACAGCAGTGCCCCATCCAAAAATTCTGCAACGCAAACCTTAGGAGAGTTAGGAGATACTCAAGTTATAAATGGATTCCTGTGGCTGCACCTTACAATGGCATGCAGTTTTCCCCCACATGTTCTGACCCCCTGGCACTCACCATTTGCAGATATCCAGGGTTTGTAGACTCCATCACACTCTTGCAGATCAGCCTCTCCAGGTATACGTTTAATCCCACAAGTCCAAAAAGGACTAACCTAGACACAGACAAGAAAACATTTTTTCATCTAAATATAAAAATTAAATCCAAATCAAATATACACAAGGAATGATAAAGGAAACTCAAAGCACCTCTTAAGGCAAACTAAGAAGTGATTACATAGCCTGTAGATGAAATAGCAAAGGGACCATGAATCATTTAAGGGTCATTCCATATCAAATCACCCAGAGGGTCCCAGATCACCCTCTCAGATTCCCCTGACAAATCCACAGGTGCTCCTATACCAAATTATGGAGAAATCCCAAATATTAGGTCTGTATCTCTAACAGTTTTGAAACTACAGCCCTTTGAAATTTTAATTAATTTTATGCATTTTGCCGAGCGAGCCTTTCGGTCCAACTTCCGACATTCATAGCTCCTTTGCTATGGCATGTACAGCTTTGAAACTTTGTGACTAGGGCTAACCTTTCCTGTAGAATTCAAAAATGTAGTCAGATCAGATGTATTTTTTTCCCTGTCATTTATGACATATTAGGCCATGTGTATGTTGTAATGTCTCTTCCAACCGTTCTAAGGTAATGGTTTAGATGACAGCAGGTTAACAGTTTTTCTCCATCCCTTTCTTTCTTAAAGCCACTGTTCAAATAAGCCGGTGTATTGCTACTCCCATTGTGTGGCTGTTCTCACATTGCCCAAATACCATCTGCAAAATGCAATGATGCACTTTCACAATGATTTGAGCAGTAACATTTAAACCTTTACTTCTTACTGCGGAATAAATTCTCACTTTTTAATGTCACAACAGAGTGACTAAGGCAAATTGAAACAGGTATTCTTTTTTTAGATTAAATCCTTTTACATTTTACATTTGACATTACAGAGAAACATTTACATTTTGCCAAACATGCATTTAAGACTCAAGGGTTGTATGCTTCTGGGGAGATGAAAGGGATGACCTCATCACCCTCTGTGGAAATATGTTCTCATCTTGGTCTGTGTCGTAATAGCATTTAAAAATGCTTTTACAGCATAGACAAAGAATTCAACCAACTTGTAATGGATGTGTTGTTTCTTTCTCCCATTCACACAACCCAAAGGCCCACACAGGAATCTCTGAAGTTGTTTGTGAAGCCCTAAGGCTACAGTCCAGGCACCTTCACCATACTGCATATCTCCCAGGGCGTCCTCCGGAGCGTACCTGGCACCAGCTGTGCGCTGTGTGGAGGTCAGCAGGAACGCGGCGCACAGACCCAGGGTGTTGTAGAGCAACGAGCTGAGTGTGTGCGACTCGGACATGATGAAGCTCTGTAGGAAGGCCACGCGGTTGAAGATCTCCGAGAAGGCAATCTGCTGCTCCCTCGCCGAATCCTGTATCTCCGTAAACACCTGCTTCACCCCTGAGAAACCGAAAGAAGCCCCTCTGAGCAACAGCCATCGCTGCCAACCCAAAACTGAAGTTTCCCCAAATATAATGGATGATTTGTAAGACTTTTTTTTTTGCAGTTGAACAAACCAATCTGCAACCTTGGTGAAAAAGAGTAATTCATAAAATCGACCACTGTCCTTCCAGTAATGCCAAACTAGCCTACTGCAGCTCCTCTTTCAATAAATTGACATTTGTGGATCATTTTATTAAGATATACTATTTTAAATCAAAACAATATTATATTAGAAAAATACTGGAAATCATTATTTTCCATTTTGGCATATTTTTCGTTCAAATATTTTCAAATATTTAAATAAAACTAAAGGAGAGCAGACACTGTTAATAACAAAATTAATGTTAGCTCTTGAAACAAAAGTTCAAACTATACGGCCTTAACACATGCACTGTTAAGCAAGATGAAAATATTTAACCTCTCAGAAATAGTTTCTCTCTGGCAAGCCTGCATATATCCCGCAAATTATAGGAGAGAAAAAGAAACATAGGGCATAAATATATTAAAATGCTGCTGCCCCACCTTAAAACACGAGTAAACCAAAGGGAAAACATAATTATAAACATGATCACCCAAGAAAAGAAAAATAAATGTAAATGGCAGACAATAAAACAATCAAATGCAATAAAAAGGTTATAGCCAAAGTAACTCCTTCTCTCAATTACCATATAAAACCCCATTTGAGAAAAGTAAAACAGGCCCCTAATAATGATGAATGGTAGGAGGTGGCACCTGAGGAACTATTTGCACTGTCAGTATTTTTCCATCTGCCTTTGAGAGAGAAACTCCCCACAGCCAATGAGAAGCTCAGTGATACAAATGATTCAGAAAACAGGTAAAGCTGATGTATCCAGCCATAGGTCCCTTAGCCTAATAAGCTACAATCCACATTTAGAATGGAAACACCTCTTTTCACTTTAATACGGTTGGAACAAATCCTGTTTCACCCATTTTGTTGCATCATATCAAATATATGTTTTAATACTGTTGTTTATTCTGTACAAAAGTCACGGTTTTTACTTTGGCTTTGGTGATGATACTTCAAACACTGAAGTATTTATTATTTACTTGTACCTATTGCCTTTTTTTTTTCTTACATTGAGAACCCCCCAGCAAGTAAACCAAGGCCCAGGAAACAGGCTAAATAGGAAACACTGTTTGGAGAAATGTAAAATGGAAGCAAACTGAAACACCCCGCACACCAGCGGACAGGACTGGGTGAGAGAAGTGAGGAAGGAGAGGAATGAAGCAGAGGGAAATGCCACCTTGGGTGGAGTCCTGCAGAGCCAGCCTGAGCTCCTCCCCATTGTCGAGAATGGCTTGCTGAGTCTGTAGAGCGGCGCCCTGAGCCTCCACCAAGTCCTCGGCCAATCGCTGAGTGGACGCCAGCTGTTCGGCCACGCCCGCTGAACTTTCTGTCAGCCTGCGAAAAGACCACGCGTTGAAAGTCACACGGACAGCCAGCAGGTGGCCAGAACCCGTTGGGATTTGACTGAGAGTTCTTCTGCATTCTGTGGTCGGTTGCATGGCCTCCTGCATCTCCCAGGTCTCCGCCTCACCTGTGAATAGTGTTCTCCGCCTGGTGCTGCCAGCGCTCGCTCTGCAGGTAGTGGCAGATGCTGTGGGCGTGAGTGAAGAACTCGGTGTAGGTGTTGAAGGCGACGGCGTCCATGTCCCGGGTACACTCCCTCACTTCGCTACTGTCTGTGCACGCTGGGAATGAACGGCCCGACCTACAATGGAGATCCCCATCAGACAGCTGTTATTTAGGTTAAAATGTCCGTTTCGGTTAAAATGGTGCACATACAGTATTTTTTTGAATTGACAATAAGTGACTAAGCTGAATTTAGTCATGATGACCACTGAAATGACAATTCAAAAGTTCAGTTTGGTACGTCAATTACTGTCCAGCGTACAAAAACATGGCTATGTTCCAACGGATCCAGCTTTGACTGTCCATAGTATCCAACCTCCACGTAAAAAAACAAGCTGTAAGATATTTGCGACAATTAGAGACGCTGACGACGCTGTGACCTGCGCAGGTGACAGTGTGTGAACGCCAGAGCGATTTTGCTCTGCGTGTCCTCGGTGAACTCCTGGCAGCTCCTGTGGATCTTCTCCAAGGCGCGGGACCAGCACTCGCCGTAGCGGGGCTGCGCAGCGAAGTCCTGTAACCTCTGCAGCTCAGCCCGGCCCGCTCGCACAACGTGATCATCAGCCCGGAGGACGCAGTGGAGCGGCCGGCATAGAACTGCCACACAGAGCAGGGAGAGAGCCCACATACTGTGGATGACAAGAAACGTGGTAAAGGCTGCTCACTTTTTCGGCGGAGGAGCAGATGGGATTATATTTGTTCTTAAATTTACACCCGAATTTGAAGCGTATACATTAAAGCGGTTGAATTAGCCTACATGGTATTTGACTTGCATGTAGCTAGCTTGCTACTTACTCCACGTGCCCACACACGTAATCACAATAAACGTAGGAAACTAATATGAATTCTTTTGCAATTTCCGCTTAAAATAAGGGCAATATTATTTTGGACCGCATGTTGACAATCCTCCATGGAGTGCAAATACCAAAACATTTCTTGTAATAGTCATTTCCTTACCAACCTCAGTCTGACGCAAATTCGCTACACCGCGAAGTATGTGTAGATAAGTAGAGGAAAAAGTTCAGTTATCTTCCCACACTGTCATCGAAAGGGAATTGCTGAGACAAGCATGCGGAGAAAGTTCATCCACAGGTCAAGCCTGCGGCACGAAAGTCTGATTGGATATATGTGAGTTTTAAGCATCTCTTCGCACACGACATCCACCCGCCCGCCCCTCATTAAGTCAAACCTATCATTTATGGAAATGTAATTCGGAGGAGATTGACACACGGAGTGCGAAGAGAAAGGCAACTTGTCTCGTTCATGATCTTGAAGTTTTTGTAACAGGTGGAGCCAGCAAAGACAACCTTGGCCATCCGAAGAAGAGGCACGTGCCGGCGGCCAATCACCTTTCAGAACAAAACGAGGGTCGTTTTGGAGTAGATTAAACTCCGTGTAAGTTAACGTACGTCTGTTAAATAATGGATCGAGGGTATCTTCCACAACTCTGATGTTGCTGGAAAAAAACCCCATCGTGTGACCATTTTTGGGCACGCTGAACTCTCCACAGGATGTAACAAAACGAGGTCACACAGGCCTTTGGTACTCCCCAGCGCCCGACCCTTGGAGCCATTGCAAGCTGCTTCTGCAAGAGTTTTGCGTGATCCCATGTCGTCCTGACTTGTCGAGTTCAGCAATTACGGCCAAACGTTGTGATTTTCCCAGTGCCGCTGAGAGTTTGTGAAGGTTATACTTCCGATACACGGTTACATCAACCTTGCTGTTCCTTGCCTACCATGAAGGTTGTTAAATGTTATTGGTAGAATGCGTTATCACCCAATCGCTGATCTTCCTGGTTGCTGCTTGTCACCGACACCACATACCTCATAAAGATAAGTGAATATGTGAATATGTTCAGCATTCGAGTAGAATTTATCATGAAAAAAATAAATCAAATGAAAGAGGTTATAGATTATCCCGACTTCAAGAAATAATTGCTATTTGCATTGGTATTATACAACGATTGGTACTGTTTATTCTCATACTCGTACCACCTTGGACAGAAGGATTTGCCTACGCTCAAAAACATTAATGAAAGTGCTGTGGACAAATTGGATGCAATACGGACAATTGCCGTTAGATGGCATAAGATTCAGCTTGTCAGATCAGGGCTTTTCAAAATCAGTCATCCGTAAGTGAACTGGTTTTCATTTCTACTGACTTTAAACGGCCCTAACCACAAGTCTGAAACACCTGCAAACAATGGGCAGTATTCTAAGTCCACACTTTCTAAGATCACAAATACAATTCAATCCTTTACTCTCCCAGTGGACAGTAGGGCCTATAATATGCAGGTAGAATCTTACAAACAAAGAAATAAAAAAAAACAGTATACTAAAATAAAAGAAACAAACACACACTTCCCATACTCATAATAAAATAATAAAATTGATAAGATAATGCAGTATTTATAATAATATGAAAATAAGACAGATGTACAGTATCACAAAAATGATGTAACAGAAACAGGCAGTCATCAATGATAATTATTTCCATCATTCCAGCATCAGACAATCCTCACAGGACAAATACAGTATCCGCATTCAGCGTAACAAAGGGATAATCACTCTGATAAACAAAATCTGTGACAAGTGGACCATGGGTAATTTTCTGTTCTTTAAGCTGTTGGCTGTGACAGTCAGTACAGGTCACAGAAGCACCCTGTGGAGAACCAGTGGACAACACAAGTTTCCTAGACAGATTTTCATTGACTCTCATCTCATGACTTCTCTTTTCAACAAACAAAATCAAGATATAAATCAAATATGGAACTGTATTTTCTGGAATTCTGTGAAGAGTATCTAATATTTATTCAATAATTAGTGCTCAACCACATCTGTAATCATCTAATGCAGTCAGTTAGCTCTGCCAAACTGCATAAATGTTTCTTGATTAATAGATATGTGGAGTGAGCAAAACAGTTGATGGGGAAAATGTAGCTACATGGATTTAACTGCAATGAACCATCAGTTGTGGAGCTACACAGGTTGACCTTTTAGTTAGTATGTAGTTGTGTTAAAATAATACCCACCTAAAAATAATGCTCTGAGGAGGAGAAACCAGGGGCTGCAGTCTCCAGAGCCAACTGAATTCTGCATGCTATGAGCAAAAATATATCACTACTCCCTTTAAGAGACTAATGTTGCTGAATAACCACCTCCCTATGGTCGTCCTGTGGTCTATGAGAGAAGATACCATTCCACAAGAAGAAATAATAGTACTTATTCAATAAGAACATTGACCTAACTTCCCCTCCAAACCACATTGCCACATACAAAAAAATTATACAACACTCGGATATCTTTGGGTACTTACCACCTCAACTGACAATATTCCCAAATAAATACCCAGTCATAGTCACAGATCTGATGGAAATACTGGTTTCAAATATTTTTGGTGGATTTAGCTATTTATTTATCTGGGAAAAATCAATGTGTGACTGACTAAATATGGTCATTTTCAGAGCAGTGTGATTTAAATGTAAATTGTCAAAAGTTATATTCTGTAATAGGGATAACTATTGTGAATACCTTGTTATCTTTTGAATGTATCGATTTAATAAACGTCCCATTTTTTTTTTCTTTTGTGACCAAAGGCCTGAAGAGCCATTTTCCCTTATGCAATCTGATCTCATATGCCCTTCCTATTGCCTGAATATGCAAACGTAACCAAAGAAGCCAGATCTTCGTTGAATCGAATGAAACCACAGCAATACTAGCTAGTGATCTTTAGGACATAATTAAAGTGTCATTTTCATAATATTTTTGTGCAGTAAATTTTAGGCACCTGCGTATTTCCTTCTGATGTCAACACTAAATCAAATTATCTAATGCAGAGGACCAGTATAAAAAATGTTTCTTTAAATCAGATAAATGGATATGCATTTGTACAGCTAGATGTTATCTTTCTCTAACAGTTCATTACGAGTGTCAATGATGGAATTCCACGCAACGGTAAGACAGCTGACGACCAGTTTTTGTCAGTACACAGAACAGACAATGACTATGGTGCACAAGCACGCTTCCCAGTAAAAACAGCGCAAAATACCCGTGAGTAGATTGAATTTCGCATTTATTGCACATTTTGAATCGGAATTACATAGTGACTTACATTTCAATTCCGCGGACACTCGCCGCATTTAACTTGATTAGCCAACCAACCAGTGTCGCCTTATCTACGCCAATCACAGTAAAACGCAGAGGGTTATCGGGAAAAAAAATCCTCCCTAATGTGGTGACAGAACATTTATATCTGACCTGAAGGGGTTTCGCATCAGCCAACCACGAGCGGCGTAAGATTGACAGACTGTGTGTCAGACAACCAATGACAATACAAAACGCAGAAACGTCACTCTCAACAGCCAATCAACGAGCGCAAATTTACAGTTTGTGGGCGGGGGGATTCCGGGAGAACGCTTTCGGATGAAGAAAATTTCGGTTTCGCAGTTGAGTGGAGGAGATCTCGCGGGAGTCCTGAGACGTTCGTCTATGGATTACGATTACGCGTTACAAGATCTCGCGAGTCCTGCTTTCGAGCGGGGATGGTGCGCGTTCAGGGGAGGGGGAGGGGACCCACAAAAGATGTGTAGTGAATTTTTATTTATTTATTTAAATAAAAAATGGCCGCCGCAGAGAGCGGAGAGGAGAGACTGTAAGTGTGAATAACATATGTTCTCTTTTCAGTGTCTTAGCGGACTCAGACGGCTTCCTAAAGAACATTAACCGTATAGTTTTGTGTTTTCTGATATTGCGTATTTATTGTTCGGTTGCTTTGTGGAGAGGCGGGAAGAATACGTCAGAGATTTTCTCCCGCTTTTTACATTTCACGAGGATGAGAAGAAAATAATTTGTGCGTTAGCTGGTGGGAGGAGGTGTGTTTGTCTGTGTCATTTTCTGACGTTTGTGCAAAGCTTAGCTAGCTACTCCTTTAAGCTACCAGCTATCTAGGCAGCTGACTTAGATAAAGCTAAATATGAAGGGGGCATTTTTACCGATTGTTTGATTCCCCTGATCCTTAGTTTTTTGTACTGGATGCTCTTTTTAAAGCCTGCATCCCCACCCCCTTTGTAAGCAGATTTGAAAATTCAGCTTCATTTGCTAGTTAGCTGGCTGGCTAACGGTTTAGATGGCTGGATCGCTGGCTAGCTGTGTGTCTTTGCTTAAAAGTAAACCTAACAAAATAACCCCCTGTATAACATTTATGGTCTTAAGCATATCTGTGTTGGTGGCATTTTCAGGAAAAAGTGCATCAATGAATTGATGCCAGGTGTTTCCCCACTAGTGATAGCAAGCTTGCTAACGTTAGATGTATTTCTGGGTAGCTAATTTGGCAGCCTCACTGCTAGCTAACTAACGTCAGATAGGAAGCCCAGCTAGCTAGCTACATTGCGTAATTGGCTCTCTGGGTTCCTGTCATGACATTATAAGGAAAATTGCATTTGGTCAGATTTTATATATTTTTTTACCATCAGTGAGGTGTTTACACTGCAGCGGTGAGGTTTTAATTTAATGAAAATTGAAAGTGTATTTAGCCAGCTAGCTAGCTAGGTTTCAACAGTGACTTCACTACCTAGCTCCTCCATCAGTGTGTTTCTTGCGAGCTAGCTAGCATGACTGAACTAGCTGGCTGGCTAGCTGCTAGCTGGCTAGGTGACGTTTGGTGCAGTTTTTAATCATAACGTTAAAATTAATTCATTTTAGTCTCCTCGCTAGCCTCAGTGAACGTAGAGCAGCCTTGTTGCGTCATTTGTTATGCTTGGGAAAAGACTGGAGGGTAAAACATTTATGGTCTTAAATGTCCGTTTTAAACCCGCACTGCATTAGTAGCAAACTATATAACAATATAGTCACTTTCATGTGGTATTTAAAACAACAAAAAACTGGCATCGGTTTTTGTCCTTGGAGGAGGAGGCTTATTTGACATCTGAGAATGATCAATGTGTCTTCTGTGTACACCATGTGATTTACATGGCCACATAGATATGTCCCCTCCTGAAAAATGACATAATTCATTCGGAAATATTCCGGTTGGTATTATGTAATGTGAAATGAATTGTTCATTCCGATAAACGGGCATTTTAAAACGGACTGTTCTGTCACACACCGGTGTACGTTAGCCACTAAACATTTTAGCGATCTGGACTGGCAGCACCACACTCGCATTGCCGTCTCAAAGTGCGTCACTGGTGCAAAAAAGACGGCATGTTTTTTTGGAAATGTGTTGCAATGACTGAGGTGTAGCTGATGATTGTAATTTTAAATAACCACAGTTATAACTACAAAAGTACATATTTTTAATTGATTAATTTTGATCGCTCAAATCACAGTTAAGAGGAGAACGTAACACAACAGGCCTGGCTACTTTTTAGATTTGCCTTTTGTTTTTATTTTGTTAAAATTCCATAATTTAGTCACTGAACAAATAGTAACAAACTCATAAAAATGCATGTTTATGACATGTTGTTGTAGAAATATTTAAACTGAGAAATAAAGCAATGAAATCATAGTAACGGATGCAATCCGTGTGTGTAAGTGTTGGTATTTGCTTACTGAGACATTAAAACAGGCTAATTTTGTACATGAGGCAGTTACAGAAGATTGTAACTGTCATCACCTGAAGTCAGTCCTGAGTCTCAACATGGCTGCGTGTTGGATCTTTTGGCATCGTGGGCAGTGTGTGACTAAACGAAAGTGTGCTCTAACTGTGAAAGTTGAAAGTTCGCATTCACGTTGCATAAATGGTGTATGTACGCCGGCTACACTCATGTTATATGTTTACATGTATATTAATTTGTTTGTAAAGGTAATCATAAGCTTAGTTCCAAATTGATGAAGAGAGAACATTGAGTACTTTGTAACAGCCCAAAGAATATTGAAATGTAATGGGATCTTTTTTCCTTTTGGTAATCTTCATATACTGTGTTAGTAATATTATAGTATAATATCTGTCTATTGCCTCAGTATCTATCTATCAGATGATTATTGGCTTTGTTCTTGGTGGTGTTGTTTTTGTGGGGTTTTAAAAACTTTTTTAACCATTTGTATAACAAGGTGCAATGTTCAGGAATTCAAGCCAGGCCACTGTTCCTGCGCATTGCGTGAAAACGTCCTTGCAATTTTTACATGGTCTGACAGGTGTTGACCTGTGTTTGGAATGAAGTCTACCTGTATTTGTTTAAACCTGTGTTATTGCAAGTGAAACATTTACAATATTAGTATTCACCAACAAGCATAAGCTATGTTTGGCCAAACTTGGTGGTTGCTAAGGACATGCTAATGTAATTGCTCCATTGCAGAGAACGGACATAATTATGGATTTCAGACATTAGAATGGAATTAAGCCATTCTGGGCGCTGCAACTAAATTGGTTAAAATGAATTTTATGTATTAAACATAAACATTTGTAGATAATAAGACATGTGGATTTTTGTAATTCTGGTGTATTAGAGAGCACCTCAGTTTTGAAGCAACACTGGTGATGCAAGCCTTGCTTTCATTCTCTAGTCCTTCTGTTAATTCTCTCTGTTTTAAGTTCCAGCAATCATGGTCTACAATGGACACATTACCTACAGTTGAAAAAATGTTGGAACCTTATAGTAAAGTATGACCTAATGTGAGCGTTTTTTTTTTTTGGGGGGGGGGGGGGGGGGGGGAGGTAGTGCTCAATCCAAATGTTAAGGTGTAGGCGCCAATATAATGGTTATTTCGATCATTATAATTAAAATAATTTGATATTTGTCTTAAGAACAAAATTAATTTTTAAATTTATATTAATTTTCAAATTATATTAATAAAACATACTTTGCTGTATTTTTAATGAAATATGTCAGTTTTTGCCATATTTTCCACTTTTATTTAGGTTTGTTAATTTTTCAAAAAATTAAACACACTTGACTTATTAAACTGAAATATTCAAAAATGAAGAAAAAAATGAAAATGGATTTTATAAGACCCTGTTTTCTGGATGATGAGCTACCATTACCATTTTATTTAACTGAGGTTATGGAACTGCAGTAACTAATGTGGCAGTTTTATGGGTTGTGATTTCCTCCCAGTTTGTAAGTTGGCTGTTAATTGTCAAACTATCATGTCTTTTACTATATTTATAGTTAACAGTTGTAGTTATTATTTAGGTTTAACATATAGGCCTACACTAAACAGTTTTAGCACATAATTTAGCTAGTTTACTAGGTTATTAATATTAATAGCTTACTGTTGCAGTGTTTGTATATTAATTAAATTATTCTTTTTAAATAAGTAATGTAAAACTGGCTGGTAACAACAATTACTTATAGAATGTTATTGGTTGATTTTAATCACAGGAAATTGTGTTTCAGAACATCGCTGATTAAGATAGCAGCTAACGCAGACTGGAGAATTTCAGTTAATACACTAATCCTTGT
The DNA here is from genome assembly GCF_013368585.1 of Megalops cyprinoides. Lineage (NCBI taxonomy): Eukaryota > Metazoa > Chordata > Actinopteri > Elopiformes > Megalopidae > Megalops > Megalops cyprinoides. Next base: position 10,329,001 of record NC_050589.1, read on the forward strand.
ATCATCTATATATTAATTATATTATCCATAAGCTAATTCGTATATTAATTCAACTTTTAAAATGGATGAAAATGTCTTTGAATTTGAGAGAATGTGTTATATGCATTGCTGCCCATCTCTCACAGCCCTTAACTCATTTCCCAAAGCGGACTTCGTCTGTGACAGTTCATTTGTGATAGTCCTGAATCTGGCATTGTGTCGTCACAGCAGAGTCCACCCAGCTCACACAATTTTCTAGAAGGTCCATGGCTTTGGCCTGCGATGCTGCTGAGTGGGTTTCTACTCTGCAAGGTTAGAAATTGCCAAGTGTCAAAGCTGAAATCGCACCAAGCTGGGTCATCACAGAAGGGAAAAGATATGTGGCTACAGTGGGAGTGGAGCAGAAGACTGAAATGGAATGGGACTGTATTTATATTGGTTTTTTGTGTTTTGCCCTACAAAACTCACAATTTGTTGTTGAAGGTATGTAAAAACAAAAAAAAGTGAAACGTTACACACTGTGTATGTTGCACAGAGAGTAATGTATGGCCCGAGACCATAGTATTTTTCCCTGTTTTTCACAAGCATTAAATGAGACGACTATCCTATCACCAGTTTTGCTGGGTATCTGTGTCGTGGTACCACACTGAAAAAAGGGCAAAGTTCCATTTGCCCATTGTTTTTTGTGGCGTGTGTGTTGAACCTGTAGGTCAGACATCCACAGAGCAGCAGAGGGGTGTGTGGACACTTGATGATGTTGCTGACAGTAATTGTCAGCCACACCTGTTGTGTGCCTACCACCCACAAGGGATATGTGGCCAAACATGCACATTAGTTTATTTTTTTTTTTTATTTATTTTTAAATTTAAATTGTTTTTTTTTTTTTTTTTTTTGAATTTTTTAGGATATTCATTAGTACTATACCTGGAGCCAGTGTGGCCTAAGTGGAAATATTTATGTACAACTTGAGTACAAATTAATGCTCTGGGATGAATGCACAAACTGAATTTGTCGATAGGCTTAAAGTATGAATCAAAACTTAATGTGGACCTCTTGCATATAGGGAAAAATGGAGGAACGAACTCTGTCTGGAGCTTCTGCTGTCACTGGAAGTGTGTTGTCTGTTGCATAGATTGGATATCCAAAGTATGTGTGGTAGGGATAAAAGTGGAACTTATCTTGTGCGGCCTTATCGTTTTTCTGTCTGATTGGTGCCGAAAGCACCAACTGACACGGAAGCCAGGATTGGAAATCGAGGAACTGACAAAAGTTGAAATTGACTGAAAGATTGAAATCCAATTTTGAGACTTGCACATGCTACCTAAACTTAATTCTAACCACACTTGCTGTGATGATTGTAAAGCAAGGTTTCTCTGTCAAACCTAAATTAATGGCCTTGAACATAGAGAATAGTTGTGGGTATTTCCCCCAATACAGTATCTAGCAATCTCAGGTGTCATTATCCATGTGGGGAATCGCATTGTAGACTGGAATGTGCTTTAAATATGTATATGTTAAGAGAGTTTTGGCTGGAGGTAATAACAATGACCATTCAGAAAGCACCAGGCTTCCTTCAAAGCAAATCGGTCAAACCCATGAATGTTTTTTGTCGGGAACTCTGTACTGTCTGTGTAAAGCTTTGTATCTTTCAGTGTTGTGTTTTGATCCTGTGTTTTAATTCAAAATTGAGTGGCTAGGGTTAAGCATATTACTAGCCTACAAACTGTACCACATTTACCACATTAATAGATGAGTATTTTAATTGTACAAATCAGCTTTAGCAGTAATTATAGTTAAGGTTGAATGGTGTGGTGTGTAGAATCCTGATGCATTTTGTTAGTGGTAGATAATCTTGTGAGGTTTTCAATGAAGTAATTGAAAGATAAAATTCATTTGTCAGGTTAAAATATTGGGAAGATTCAAAACATTGATTATGTTTTCTCTCTTGCTGTGGCATAAACAAGCACTGAATGAAGTCAATAGTGTGGTTTGATAAGCTTGTCGATGTTATGTAGAGGCATTTGTCATTATGACGGCCGTTTCCCAGTCTTATTAGCTATTCAGTTATTTTCTAAACTTTGCAACAATATAATATGTGCAGCAGCTAGATTTTGTGGAAGGAGGGGGTATCTGCAGACCTGTGGAAGAATACGAGAGCGCAGTTCTGTTATTAAAATACATTCACAGTTTATTGTGGCAGCAGAGCTTGCTTCAGTTACGTAATACACCGCTAGAAATGCGGTCTAATTTCAAAATCATTGCCATGGAATTTGACCACACAATCCTTATGTTTTTTTTCCCCCGTATGTGTGCTCTTAAACTGGTTATTCTACTAGAGCGGGCTGCCCACCACACAGCTGATGAGCCCAAAAGTTTTAGGGAGCGAGAGGACATCATCGTCCGCCATTGTGACATCATGTCACTTCACCACCACCCCAGCACACCCCTACCACCCAAAAAAAGCCCTGAAAAGTTAGACTATCCCGTGAATAATCTCACAAGCCACAGTCTTTTTATTTTATACAAAAATGTAAAGGATGCCTGCACCCAGTTCCGGTTTTTTTAGGCACACGCCGACCACCGTGTTTACCACATTTGCTAGTGAAAGCGGTTGCGTTTTATGATTTGGTTTGCACATTGCGCTCATTATGCTCTCAGGGGTGCATATGATAGACACTGACACTACGGTATATACCACCAGTGGTGAGAGAATTTTACACAGCAAGTGAAATGTCACCAGCGGGAACATTGGTGACGAAGGGGAGGAAAAATTGTGGATAACCCACTTTTTCTGGTCTTTTGCCAGCTTTACATTTGTGTAATTCTGCAGTATTGTGAGCTGTGTGGCTGTGTAACTTCACTCAGCTGTCTGTGCACTGCCTTACTGCATGCATTACTGATGCAGTGAAATGGAAGGTAAACTGAAACAAGATGTTGCACTGTGCAGTGTTGGTAGATTTAAAGTTTTAACACACGTATGCTTTTTTGGGGGGGGGATTGCACACTTACATTTCTTCTGTTTACAAATGTTTTTGTAACAGCTCCTCAAGGGTGTGAATTATACGGAGGCCACTGCAGGTTTTACACAGAACAGCAAAATGAATCCTAGGCCAATGTAAAATGGAAAAAAAGCTAAGTACATTTTGAATACATTGACGTTCTAAAGGACTAAATGAACTGCTGTCATCCAGATTTTTAATCTGATTTTTCTAGCCATTTTCAGCACGTATGTGCATCTGTCAACTGGTTTTTTCATTAACTAATATTATCAAGCTCTAATTCAAATTCTTCATGAGTGGAAGCCAAAAAACTGCCAGTTGGACCAACAGAATGTGAATGGCAACCTGATGTAGTTTGTTCTACAGGTTTTCCTGAAGGCCTCTGAAAATCTGAATTACAGTAATAGTCTCTCTGTCTCGTTTTAAGCACTTGCCGCAAACGCAGATAACTGTATCTGTGGCAAGCCTACATTCCAGTAAAATCTAGTTATTCTTAATATGAGAGCTCGCAAGCCAGAGCAACATTCTGATACAAACCCCCTGGAAAGAGAATAATAGCAAGCTGTACCTGAAGTGATTATGTCCCATCAGATGTCAATAAGCAAATCTTTTTTTTTTTTTTTAAAAATACACTAAGTGCAAGCAGAGCAAAAACTGTATTGAAAATGCGTTTGACTTAACACCAGCAAGATGTTCCTGGAAAAAAACAATGAAATGCATAACTAATAATTTCCATTAAACCCCTGTATGTTTGCTGCATGACGCTATCTCTGACTGTTTGGCTTTGACTATTGATTATCATTTTTTCTCTGACTGATAAAATGATCAGATCGTCAGACGCAGGCTAATTGACAGCTATTTGTCTTAGCGGGGAGGCTGATCTTGACGCTGGGGACTTTAATGAATATGGCGCCAGATGCAGAAGGAAAACGGGAGCAGAGCCAAAATGCCAACCCTGGCCTGCTACGGTAGAAAGAGGGTAATTGGGTTGTTTCACAGGTAGAAAAACCCCTCTCGAGCAGGGCTCCAGGTGGAGAAATAAAGCAAGATTCACGGATGCGCCACACCCTTTGCCAGTAAACAGAACACAGCTATGACAGAGCTCTGTGGGATAGGGCGAGAGACAGTATTCAGGGGACGTAAACCAGGGGGTTATTTTTTTTCACTTATTAATTTCGTTAATCTCCCCTGAGGCGAGGGGGAGGGTCTTGTGATCTAGGGGAAAGAGAGAGTCCTGGAGGATGGGTGAGAAATTGCTTTGTGTAAGTGATACTTCAGTTTCTACAAGGGCGTGTGGCAGTGATTATAGTAGCTTGTTGTTGTGTAAGGAGGAGTTATTGATTTTAAACTTTTAATCGTGTGCATAATCCTTCACAAATGTGGTCTCTGGGTTTCTATTCAGTATGCAGACGTTGAGTTTAAAAAAACAGTAAGTTGGTCTGTGAGAAAGAAAGAATGCAAAGGTTTTTGACATGAGACTGGTAGTTGTTAAATTACCACATAAAAATATACTGCAGCACATTCAGTTGCATTACCTGTCATTTGTTTAAGGAGAGATCATGGTCATATAGGAAATGCTTGATTTTGTGTGTGTGTGTGTGTGTGTGTGTGTTTCTTTTTTCATGAATGTTCATACTTTTTCACTTAAAAGTTTTCACCGGAGGATAGACAGAAGAGCCTAAAAGTGGAAAATAAAACACTGTCACTATATAATGGACTCCATTAACAGAAATTTTACTCTATTCCTTCCCCACTTCCTTCCCAAACTGTAGATACCCCTGTGAATTCTTAAAAATAACATTAAGTGCTGTTACTTTTTTGGACAATTTTTTAAAAAGGAAAAAAAATGAAAGCAGTAAAGGGCAGATCAGATAAACATTCCCAAACCAGGACAGTCAGATAAATGAAATATTTTTTAAAAAGGAAATTTCTTATGTATTTGTTATGCTGTGTGCTACAAAATGCAGAAACCCTTTTTTAAAGAGAATCTCGCTTTAGTACATAATGGAAATTCTTGGTTTCATTTCCAAGAATCCTAATTGCTGTGACTGCAGTATTCACCGCCTAATTAGTCCTTTGAAATTGGTTGTAACCGTGATTTAAATTTTGTGTGTGGCCACAGTCCACATACACACAGTGTTGGTTTTTGCCTGTCACTTTTTTCACATCATATACCTGGGTCTGTGTTTGTCACACACAGAAGACTGCAAACTGGTGTTGATTTTTGATTATGGCAAATATACACTGTATTGTCCACAGTTTCACTGCTAAGTCAAGTCAAATATCTGTGTGCAATGGAAATCTACTTTTATGTACATCAAGCTAATTTGAAGTTACATTATTTAATGGAGACATCAAAATAGTTTTAGTTGGCTCAGTAAGGGAAGCCAAGATTTAGCTTTGAAATAAATCTGAATAATTTTGTTTCATTAAACTGTATAATCATTAATCTATTTTGGTTTAAAGAAGAAATTGCCATGCTGAAATTAGTCCCCAAACGTATCCTTTCTGGCTACAGCGAATCCTTATAAGTCAGTTTTTCTTGCAAGATTAATCCCTTACAAATTGATGTGTTGATTATCTGTGAGCATGCTACTGTTTGTTTTTTTCTTTTCTTCAGTTACAGGTTAGAGTGAGCTCTTCCCTCTCACCTGATCGCTGCAGCTCTCGTGTGTGTGTGTCCTTCCACTGAGGTCACAAATGCAAACTGCTAGTGGCACTGTATGGAACATACCTCTGAGCTTGGAAGTCCAGCAGACTTGTGGGGGTTCACTGCAGTTAGGCAGCATGGTGGCGTGTGTGTGTGTGTGTGTGTGGGGGGGGGGGGGGGGGGGGGGTTACTCTGTGATCAAGGCTGACATGCAAGTGTATTTCCATGTGGCAAAGATCCACAGTTAGCTCTGGTTTCCAGTGTGTTCTGAATAGAACTCAAGAGCAGTGGCAGTGTCACCTTGTGCTTCTTCTTTTGCCCTGACTTATTTTCCAGATACAGGGAAGTTGATGATACATGCGTGTGGGGGTGGGGTGAAAAGTTTTGTGTATTTTTGGCGAACTGGAATTTTCAAAAAAAAAAAAAAATTCCTTGACTGTGTAATGTATTATTTTCCTTGCCTGGTCTGGAGGATTATCCACTGCTATTTGTTTTACGCGGATTGACAAAATTATGCACGTAATCATGTGTAATTTTAATTTAAATTATTTTTTTTAATTTTATATTTTTAATTGTAACATTTAATCAACTCTCTCTGGGTCCTGGCTCTGTCTTGGAGGAGGCAGTCACTCCTTTCTGTGTTTATGCTGTAAGTTTGTATTTTGACGCAGCTGGACTGGGAGCTCCTTTGGGGTCCAGCTGTGAAGCCATGGAGTCTCTGCACGCCAGTCGTGATAACCAAGATCATGCCGTGATAAGGAGAAAGTCAGGGTTCGTGTGGGGGGGAGAGTGTGACCTCGCATGCGTGAGGTGACCCGCTAGGGGACGTTTCTGCTCTCTGAGACGAAGCTCCACAAGCATGAAAGGTCCAGCCTCTCCCCCAAAGGAGCTGCTGTTGGCAGATCAGTTCTTCTCACACTCCCAGCCCGGGGTGAGCAGGGTATTGAATCTGTCTTCTTTTCACCTCTTGCTCTGAAGCCAGGGAGATACTTCAGGGCTTTATAAATGGGGTGGTGCTGGATTTTGCTTGTAAGATATGTTACCGAGGAGGTTTTTATATGCAATGTAAAACTTGTATTGCATGTTAGTTTTTGAGATGCACAGGGCTTTGATGGATGATGACATTTTCTGAATTGATGCATGCATTTTGGGGTCTCTTTGGTTTAGATTAGAAATGGTGAACGGTAATAGGCTTTTTTCCCAAAAAATGCTGAAAAAGGCCCTGACAGAGAGTACTGTGGCGACTGTCTAGACAGTTTGACGTGCTTTGGTTTGGGATGGCCGTATTTGATTCAAAGCATCAAATAATGTTTATGAATGCTTTTAAAGCCAAGGAAGAAGAAATCAAAAATTTTTGAGCGTCTTTTAAGAGACTTAGGATCTATGACCAAATTATCGGACTTGAGTCACTACAAATTCTGCCTGTTGACTGCTGAAGTTGACTGGAATAGACTACCATAGATATCACTGGAAAAATGCATCAAAGTGTTGACACATATCTTTTTGTGTGTGTGTGTGTGACCTTGATATCCCACAATGATAAATCCATATGTTCAGACAGCCTATATTTTACATTATGTGTTGTTTAGCAGAGGCCCTGAACTGGGTCGACTTTTCATTTCGTCCACTTATTTTCCATTTATACGGCTGGATATTTACTGAGGCAATTCAGTTGAAGCACCTTGCTCAAGAGGACAGCAGCGGTCCCTCCCACGCAGGAATAGGACCAGCAGTCCTTGGGGTCACGAGACAAGCTTTTAACCAGCTCTGTAAGAGTTCAGCTCTGACATGTGGAAGTGTTAGAAAGCAGTGTGTTTGTCCCGTTCCTCCTTGCTCCTCCTTTGTTTTCTTCGGGGTAACGCTCTGTCCTTTCTCTCCCTCTCCGCCGCAGTGATGATAAGAGTGAGGATCAGGAACCGCAGGGCCCCAAGGACAAGACGCAGAAGCTGAAGAAGGTGAAGAGGGACAGGCGGGATGAGGAGCAGGCGGAGCCCACCGTGTCGGCCCAGCCCCCCGCCCCGGCGCAGCAGCTGGAGGACCAGAAGCAGGCCGAGGACGCTGGCAAGGCCGAGCCCTCGGAGACGGCGGCCGGGGCGGATCCCGCCCACCCGGAGGCCTCCGCCTCTCCCAAACAGCGGCGCTCCATAATCCGGGACCGCGGCCCGCTGTACGACGACCCCTCGCTGCCCCAGGGCTGGACGCGCAAGCTCAAGCAGCGCAAATCCGGCCGCTCGGCCGGCAAGTACGACGTCTACCTGATCAAGTGAGTAAAGGAGGGGCCTGGCGGAGGCGCCTGGCGCACTGCAGGGGTTAACTCCAGTGTGGGACATCCTGTCCGAAACCCCGTCTGAGCTAACCTCTCACGCTCTATCTGTTCCTACCATCTGATTTTGTGGAGCTGGTTGTGCTTTGGTTACAGTCAGAACTGGAGATTTGGCACGCTTCGCCTTCTGGTGTGCTTTGAAGTGACGCTTAAAATTTTACGTCAGAATTTCAATGTATTTGCCTACGCTTGTGGTTTGGGATAAATTATTTGAACATCTCTGCTGCGAAAAAAGGTTTGAGTCATTCTTGGTCTATAGATAAGAGCACCGCTTAGGTATAGGTTAAATGGTGTCTCACTCGCAGTAACTTTCCATTAAACTGTAAACTGTTCCCAGTCAGCAATCCTTTACTCATTTTGGCTCAGATGTGATTTTCAGCCATATTCTGTTGAAAGGTTTTGTAGTGTGTTGCTATCTATTGAGAAGCAATTAAAACATGCTGCGCATATTACAAGCGAGTGTACTGTGACACAGCCTGACTCCCTTACGAGAAGGTCGCTGCCGAGTCGGACTTGGGCTGACATAGGAAACCTCCTACGTTTTGGAATCAGTGAATCGCACTGTGCACCGTCACCCTCTGATGACATCACCTTACATAACTGCACGGTTTTGGGGTCAAATGGTGCTGTCTGGTGTTTGCTGATGCTGTCCCATCAGGCTGTGAAGCCCCTCCTGTAGATCACAGACATGTAACGTCGCCGGCTGTCTCTTTCGAGCTACACTAGCATTTCCTCCTGCTTCCGTTGTTTCTGGTGGTAGCTGTTTACAGACTGCTTAAATGAAGCTTTGTGCTTTCGCCATAGTTCTGTAAATTCCAACGTCTTCTGCTTCCTCCCAATGTGTGCTTTTGGCTAGGTGCTGTCTTACAGGTTCTATCCTTCTAATTCCGCAGCACTTTGACAGCTTTTTTTGTAGCGTGGTTCTACAGGAAAACACTGACAGTTTGCAAAAACAGCTGTTTTTTTTGTTGGCACATTTCTATTGATTTCTTTTTTCCCCTCTTCATTGGCTGTTACCGTCACCGCTGGTGAAACCCACTACTGTGCGGGAATCGACAGAAATTTCACTTGCAGCTATTAAGGTGCTTGAGGAGCTGTTATCGTTGGTCGCAGGACCTGATGCGTGACGCTAAGGTAACACAAGGTGCAGTTTCTGCACAGGAGCACTTAATATTGCTTGATTATAAACATATAGCAAACCCAGAAGGGCAGTTAAATCTTAATTTGGACTAAAATCATAAACACCAGCCGTAATAAAGCTTCCAGAGAGTAATCGCATAGTGTGGAACTTTTTCAGTTTTTTTTTTTTTTCCCCTCCATCTAATGGAACTACTTTCTGTTCTATAAAATATTTCAGGAATTTCCAACCCTCAGTACAACTGCCCTGTTAAATGAACTGTAGGCAGGGCTGCTGATGAATGCGTTCCATTGATCCAATTTCCCTCCAAAACGCTTAAAAAATGGTCGAGGTATACGGCAAACACAGGGCACTCTATGAGCAGAGTCAACATGTCGAGGGAAGGAAGGCGGCAGAAATGCGCCGAAATTATCGCAGCGGCTGCGTGCTCCTGTGGAAAGTGGGGTTTTTCTTGCAGCTTTGTACCGTTCCGCACAGCTGTCCAACAAAGCCACACGGACATCAGTCAGGCTGAATGGAGGGCAGGATGAGTGAGTCAGATTGGTTTGTGCACAGTGGGGTAAATCCAGGATAGCCTCTGTGACCAAATGTACATAATGCGTTGAACAGACACATGCTGTGAGGCAGACAATGACCCCAGATAGCCTGGGGGAAAGGCCGCTCTTATGGAAGAACAAACCTTACTTTACTCACATTGTAAAATATATTACTGCATTCTTATTATTCCAACGTGGATACAATATGTATGGAAAATGTGTGTGTATGTTTTTTCCTTTAAGTGATTATACAGCTGGAATTAGACAATAATTGTGGTGGATTAGTCACGCAGCATTTAAGTGGCAATACCCATAGAAAATCCACTTATGTTCCTGGTTGTCCTGTAAAGGCCCTAATTTCAAAATAGTGGCAATAAATAAAATTTGCATGTAACTCTCGTTAGAAAGGTAAATATCAGATGTGTGGGAAGGAAAATTCAGATTCCAGAGTAAAGGTCTTTACACATACAGCGCGATTTGTCGATACGATTTTTTCGTGCAACAATATATTTTTTCTAACATCTATTCTGTAAATGAACACTTTCACACCGAAGACGAATGTCCGTGTGGGGAAAAAGCGACGTTTAGTTTTTTCGCAACAGGCTCGATTTTTCTAACAATTAGTCCACTAAAGGAACGCACTCAACCAATCAGGGCATAGGTTGTGGAAACGTCACACTGCTGCAGGCATGACGGAGTCTCTTATTCATTTTGTGTCTCAAAACGCAGCGCTGTTTGACAAGGGCAACAAAAATTATAAAGATAACGACTTTAAAGACAATGTCTGGAAAAAAATAGGAGAGGAGCTCGGCATTGAAAATGGTGATGGTGGGTGTACAGTCCATGGTCCGTAGCCTACTTTGTGATGTGGTGAAGTAGGTCTGAAAGCGGCCGTGATAGAGTTTCAACTCCTGAACTAAGCAGTGAAACTCCCTGCGTTCTCGCCTACGTCTCAGGATAGGATGTACCCAAAATTTTCTCTTTTTTCCCTTTTATTTTGTAAAAGAACAAGCACCAGCTCATCATCTCTCATTGTCAGGCGGTTATTTTTGTTGCGTTTAATGTGAATATTAATGTTGCGTTGAATTCGTCAGCGATTTTTTTCGCAGTTTCGCATCGTTTTTTCGCGTCGCCCTGTATGTGTAAAGACCTTAAGAAAGTCTTTGCTCTCGGATAGTTGAAACAAAAAATGTGGAAGCGTGATGCTGCTGCTATGTGTTTATCTGGTCAGAGCATGCACGAGCTGCACTGTGCATTTACACACAATCTGTACTGGGCTGTGCATTAACCTGGTCAGAGCACACACTAGCTGCACTGTGCTGGGCGTTTCGGTTTCGACAGCCGGCTTCTAAAAGTAGCAGCTTGTTCTGCGTCCTCCACTTCCTGAATGAAATACAAGACAGTCAAACTCTGGCAGGCTGCGCTGGCGCAGGCAGAGGTGTGATTCTGGGAATTATCTAGTCATGGCCTTCTGGTGCTTCTTGTCTGAGATTGTGAGGTACAGCGCTGAAAGAAGTGCTTCAGACTTCTGCTCAAGTGAGAGTACCAATTGCTTTAGAGGCGCTGTAATTCCGAAAAGGCCCCCTTCTGGAATGTACCCGCGTCAAAGCAAGACACGGTCTAATTGACTGAATAATCAGAATACAAACTTGCGTTGCTTAAATTTGACCCATGAATTTCAGTTGTGCTATGTTTTCATGTATACTTGAGTAGAATAAAATATCTGCTTTTCAGCCTCATTCGTGAGCGCTCACTCATCTTATTAAATGAGGTGCAGTCCAGCTATTAATTGCACCCATCGGGTGGCCTGCAGGTGTGAGCTGTATAATAGCTGTAGTGCAGTTTGTGCAACTCCAAGTTAACGCAACATTTAAACGGGTGTTTTTGAGAGTTACAGTTTGAATGCGTTCAGTTTGCTGGCTAGCCAGCTTGCAGGGCGAGTCTGTTCCCCAGCTTTCCCTCTGTCGACCTCACGCTGACTTCATATTCAGCCGACAGCGTGCCGTCCCTGACCGTGACTGCCATGGAGTGGCCGCACACCTCACCGAGCCTAGGAAACAGACAGGCACAAGGGTGCTGTTTATCACCGTTATTAGCCAGCAAACTCTAAATTACTGCCGTGCTCGCACTTTGCATGGATAAACATGGCCCTGTATCGGTTGTAATAACCAACCCTATCGCTGACCACTGCACACCTCACTGTATCCTTTGGCATCGACTCAAGCCAGATTCTCTGCAGGGTTTGGCTGGCCCTGACCTCTCTATAAACTACACATAAATCATTCAACCCGTGCGGGGAGAAAAAAAAATCCCTACCTGTCCATTAGAGCAGTAATTGTTGCTGTCCAGGCTCGGGTAGCAGGGCTTTTACTGCCTCCCTGATCCTGATTTAGCTGCATGCACTCTGGCCGCATCCCAGTCCGAAATTACACTCTAATTTACCCCACCCCTGCGGCACGCGCTGGTGTGCTGTCCGCCGGGCGTCACCAAGCCCTCGCTCGCCGGTACGAGGAGTGAGGGGTGGGCGGGAGAGGGGAGCAGGAAGCCGATCTGCGTGGGGGCGTGCTCGCCCACTCGCGTCTGCAGCGGTGCGCTTTCATCATCAGGAAGCGCCCCCGCCGCAGGCCCGTTTGCAGGAGCTGCGAAGGCCGGTGTGGTCTGCCGTGCACTTATTAGGACATCCAGCGACCTGAGCGTCAGCCTTATCTCTGCCGCAGAGGAAAGTTCAGTCGCTTCTCAGTCTCAGATGTGCCACATGAAAAGTCGGCCGTCGCGGAGGACCTTCGCGCCGCGAAGGAGAGCAGCGGGGAAAACCCTGCTCGCTTTCGCAATGAGAGCCCGCACGCTTCAGCTCCGGAGTCTCAGCTGCTGATTGACGTCATGTGACTCCCGTGATGGGGGAAGGGCGCGAGGGTTCGCCCTCCTCATCTTACTCGCTGAACTATATCCCCCTTTTCATGCTGGTGTGCTGTGGTGTACCCTGGCAAAATCAAGGTGATCGGGAGCCAGGCAAAGCCTCCCTATTTGGCACTGCATGCATCTCCTCTGGAGGACCAAGGGCTGTGGATGTGGGCTGTAGGAGAGGAGTCTGTGCTTTGGGGAGTGTCTAGGGGGGGAATTTCTGCCTGCCGTGCATCATCAGAGATCCTGTGAGAGTGACGCACAGCTGGGGGGTGTGGAAGCCTCTCCCTGCATTCAGACTCCTTCGCAATAACCACCATTCCCCCCTGCATATCAGCCATAGACTTGCACAGGGACAGAAGAGTCCCGCTGTGTGCTTGACTTGGCCTTGTGACAGGCTGATGTTGGCTGTAGTGTTTGTGGAAGAGGGAACAAGGACGCTCCCAGTTCAAGGATATTTATGCATCGGCGTGTAGATGTGGCTATTATTTGTGTGACGTGTGCCTGCAGGATTTTTTTCTCCTTTCTGTTATGTAGTTGCACAACTCTGTGTCAGTGGGAGAAACTTATGCCAACTGCAGTGTGCACAGGGTGATTGTACGTGATGTCATTGAGTCTCTCCTGCTACTGGAGTACTGCCTTCCCCAGTTGTGGCTGTAATTCACAGTCCCAGCAAAATGGTACCAGATCTGTTACGGGGACAGAAATCTCCCTGTTCCTTCCTGCTCAGTGAGCCCGTCTAGTGGAGTGAGCCTAGTGGAGACGCAGGGGAACTGACACTTTTTTGTTTAATTTCACAGTCCGGTGCTCTTGTGGAAAAAGAGGACCACTGCGCATGGTGTTTAACCGTGTCAGTTATGCGATATGTGCAGCATGAATGGGGGTGGCGGAAGGATCTATATGAGTAGACGCTATAACCTACAAAACATATGACAGTAAATAAATCTCAAAAGACAGTAAGGCCATTGGTAGTGGTGGTTTGTCTGTCACACAGAACTGCTCTGGCCTGGCCATACCGCACACAGTCTGTGGCTTTGGCCTGGCCCTATCACACACACTCTCTGGCACATTCATTGCCTCTTATTGATGAGCGTGCTCCCCATTAATCCAAACAAGGATTTGGACACATCTGCTGGTGTGAAATAGCTGCTCCAATCAGGCTGTTTTTACAAGTGTCGGCCGCAGATTGCTGTTCATGGTGGCGAAACGGAGGCTGATAATTGGCTGCATGTGTTTCATTGTGTGTACTGACTTCAAAGGGAGCCGGGTTTCTGCAGAGCTGGCTAGTGCTGCCCTGTGGGCTGTAACAGTGTACACTGACCAAGCTTACAAGGGGCTTTTATTCACAAACATCTCACATTGACAGGGACATGGATCTCAGGACTCGTAGATCCTGAGCGAAGGGATTGACTTTTTTTTTCTAGCCTAAGTGACCAGGGAATGTTGCTAGAAAGCTTTGTGTCTGCTTTTTAGAGTTGTTTGTACATTCTGGGGTTGACATTCCAGAGCCTTTGTCTGACATAAACCCAAATCTTGGCGTTATATTTGAGTATTTGATATTCAGAGTTGTTCTTTCCCAAAGATTTGTTTCATAGTCAACGTAAAATACACCACACGCCATTTCAGAGGGTCCGGGTTTCAAAGGAGTAGCCAGAGGCTGGTGGCTAAAGTCATACTGTTCAGTTGTTCTCTCATTGCACAACACTCAGACACTTGATGCATACCAGACATCACATCCTGTATGATTTGATCAGCCCTATTGTGGCAAAATTGTCCTTTTATGCATCTCTTTAATGAGATGCAAGTGGAGATGCAGCCAAACCACCCCCTGGCTTACACTGTCATGCATCAGTAGGCAGCTGAATGTGTGTTTAGCAGATACTGTCCTGGCCATCACTGTCCGTTGCGTGGTCATTGTGAAAAGCTGCAGTAATGGACACATGTGGCTCTTCTGGATTTAAACCGGGCGGCAGTGTAGCATAGTGGTTAAGGAGCAGGACTCGTAACCGAAAGGTTGCAGGTTCGATCCCCGCTGGGACACTGCTGCTGTACCCTTGGGCAAGGTACTTAACCCACAATTGCCACAGTACCCACAGTAAATGTTGTAAGGAAAAACAAGGCGCAATTCCGATCTTCGCAGAAAAGACTTCTTTATTTACAGGAATGGCAGTTGTCAGAAATACGTGAAAACGCACTCTGGGTTCAGAGGAGTCGATCTGAACCTCAGGGTCTACTGAAGACATTCTTTATACAGATGCCGAGCTTTGATCAGGATAGACAATAATCAAATAACTATCAATAAGGGTGGGAATACATGTGGTGAAATACCGGGGGTTTGGTAATGAGATTATTTCGTCTTTGATCAGGATAGACAATAGAGTACCGGTGGTGAAATACCGGAGGTCTGGTAATTAGATTGTCTTCCCTAGCAAGAACACTTCTCAATCACCCATCGCTGGTTCCTTTAGAAGTGTCAATTGTCGCAGCAGCTAGCTGCTGCCAAATTGATAGTTGAAGTCTATGAGCAGGACTGTGGTTACAATAAGGCCATCTTAGACAAATGAATACAGGTATTGGCATACCTTAAGTGAGAGGATCTGTGCTATCTTATGCTGCACTGAGTGAGCTGGTTTAGGGATCTAGACCAAAATCTTACAATATCCAGCTGTATAAATGGATAACATTGTTAAAAAAAAAAAAAACTAACCTATGTAAGTCGCTTTGGATAAAAGCGTCTGCTAAATGAATAAATGTAAATGTAAACCTTTTGCTTTGTATCCAAATTACATGCAATGACTTTTTTTTTCAGAAAATGTAAATAATACTTGAAATATTTTACAATATGTTTAGAGGTGAAGCATGAAAAGTACATTTTATTATTGCGATTATAATGACCAAATGACCATAATACCTGAGGACAGCATTACTCCAGAATTACATGAAATGGACTCATGTGCCTCGATGTGTTGGGCTTCAGTTTTATCTTGCAGGCTTACACGTGGTTGCCATTGGATGCTTTTTGGAACAAATCCCAAATAATTGATGATGTGGGTCGTGTTTTTTTTATTCTGTAATAAACTCTCACGTTACCTCGGCAGGCTGAAGTCTCTAGGTTGCGATCAATAACATTCTATTTAACAAATTTGTTGCCTAGAGTCATATTGTTTGTTATAGCCATGTTATTGCTTTATTATATTATAATTTATTACACAATAAAAAAAAATACACTTTGTCCGTATTCTTCAGAACAGCGTTCATTTTATTACGGTCCATATGTTTTCAGTAAGCATGTATTAAGAGATGCAAGAGATCTGCTGTTTCTGTAAGATGCTTGCTAGCATTCTGATGGAGGTTTGCAAAAAGATGAAAAGCGAAAAAGAAAAGCATAGAGAAGGAAGGGAGGAGGGGAGGGGAAAGTAAGAGCTGGAAATTCAGTGAGTGAGTAAGAGTGGGTCACTGCTGTCTGGGTCATTCCATGTGAACTCACGGCTATTTTCTCTTTAAAGGACGTAGTACTCAAACTGCATTGGAACAACTTATTTCCGCGTAAAAACACAGCAGTTGTTAACAAAAAAAACCTAGAGCTAATGCATTTGATCGTCATGCAGAAACCGTACTTTGTTGAATTGTATGGTGTATTACTGTAATACCAAAGTATCTTGATATTGTCCCTTGATATTGATATTGACCCTTCACCCAAACCTGTGCTGGGAAGCAGAAATAGCTTTGTCATTGGAGGGTTAAAAATATTTGTAGTTCTTTGAAGTTTTCTATGGGATTATCTGATATCATGTTAATCTCTGGAAATAACATTACCCCCTTGCCTTCGGCCTGGGTGGCCATTTCTGTGCCCTCTGCTGGCAGCAGGTAGCCAGGGAACACCAGGTGTAGAGTACAGCCTTCACTGCTGCTTATAGTATTACTGACACCAGCTTAGCCCTGTTGTGAACAGTGAAGTTCAGGGTTAGCACACCGTAGCAAAATCCACCCCTGCGCGGTACAGTACCACGACGCATTGTGCTTTCTAAACCACAGACTGCTGTCATTTGCCTTTGGGTTGCAACGAGTCCCTAGCGCATAGCCTTATCATATTATATTCCACTTGCAGGATATACTGTGAAAAGGTCGGTTTGTCCTCTTTCACTTCTCAATTTCTAGATTGTCTGAAATTGGAGGGTGCTTGCCCACTCCTTCAAAAAATGTCACCTGATGTTGTATTTGCAGGGTGATGGTTTGAAGGGAGATTGCTCTATCCTTCCTCTTTCTCTGATTGGCAGCCATATAGCTAAGTTTGACTGAAAAAGGAAAATAGATGTTCCATTTTTTCATGAAGGGATATCTTCAGTCTGCGTCCAGTATGTTAGAGTGCTGCATTTATTCTGAGAACAGATCCAACTGCAGAAATGCTTCTTGCGCTTCTTTGATCTGCACACAATGTAGACTCAGTCTGGTGTCTTGCTGTGTTGCACGCCCCATAATGTGAGTAGTCTTGGGGATTTGCTGAGAGTTTATGTGTATTCATTTGCAAGTGTTCAGAAGCAGCTTTTGAGGTACAATATCTGCACTGATGGAGCAGGGGGAACATACAGGGAACATACACAAAATGTGTGTAAAAGGGTATAATAGCGATTATGTGTGGAGAGGTGTAACAGCAGTTGTGTGGAGAGGTGTAACGGTGATGGTGTGAAGTGGTGTAACAGTAATTGTGTGGAGAGGGGTAACAGTGACAGTGTGAAGAGGTGTAAGAGCGATTTTATGTGGTTTTGTATCTGTCACACTTGGGAAACTCTTCTAGGGACAGAGCGCTGCCCCTGGCTGGATTTCAGTGACAAACTACCTGTGTGACAAGGTCCTGAGAAACCTCCAGCGGCCCCGGCATCACCAGCCCTAAATCACCTTTATTAACAGTCTAATGCACTGGTAATGATTTAAGCTCTGGCACGACAAGCTAACGGTGTCAAACACTCCACAAGTGATGGGGGTGCATTGTGTCTCGAGAAGATGCTGGGGCAGGCTGACTGAAAGGGATTGGCTGCTGTGATGGAGAGAGCAGTGAGGATTGGCTGCTGTGATGGAGAGAGCAGTGGGGATTGGCTGCTGTGATGGAGAGAGCAGTGGGGATTGGCTGCTTTATAGGAGAGAGCATTGGGGATTGGCTGCTCTGATGGAGAGCAGTGGGGATTGGCTGCTGTGATGTGCCTTGAAGCTGTGTGATTTGACATTGCGGAGTGCAGTGCAGTGTATCCCCAGCGGGTGCGTTGATGTGCCTGATTGATGCTGGCAGCACTATGTGGGGCAGTGTGACACCCACAGCTGTGTGGCCCACATTCACACTATTCTTGGGTTGCAGTGAGCCGCCCTGCAGGCCTCCCTCTGGAAGCCTCTGCCCCCTGGGGAGGAGCGACTCTTTGAAGATGGAGACTGATTCAGAGGCCCATTTCTTATCTTGATGTTGTACCCTTGTCAAAATCAGTTAAACCCCTTTTTGTGGAATACAACTGCCTGGCTTATTATTTTAAATTCCACTCCAATTTTGCTTTGTGATGGTTTTTTGGAGAATGATTTGGGCAGTGGGTCCTTGAACATACTCTCCTCAAATTTTGTTTGTCTCGACTTGAAGTGTGTTGTGAGTTTATCTTTCTGATTGTTTATGGAAAAAACACGATCAAAGAAAGCCTGTCGATTATGATTATTATAATTGTGTGAATAGTGGCAGAAGGATTCCAAACTAAAAGTGAGTTCTTATGTCTTCACGGTGAGGGAACAGAAGGTTCTAAGTTATTATAGATCATTTATATTTCTGTTTTGGCAGGAGTAGATTGTGTAACCTCCAAAGCACAATGTGGTTTAATAGGTGAGGTTTGAGTGAGAGTTTGCTCTAACGATAATGTGAATAATGAGAAAATGTGGTTTCTTTTTCAGCCCAGAGGGGAAAGCCTTCCGTTCCAAAGTGGAGCTGATTGCGTACTTCCAAAAGGTAGGAGACACCACCACTGACCCGAATGACTTTGACTTCACGGTCACGGGGCGCGGGAGCCCGTCCCGCCGCGAAAAGAAGCCCCCCAAGAAGCCCAAGGTGGTGAAACCCTCAGGGAGGGGGAGGGGCCGCCCGAAAGGCAGCGGCAAGGTGCGGCAGGCCACCGAGGGCGTGGCCATGAAGCGCGTGGTGGAAAAGAGCCCCGGCAAACTGCTGGTAAAGATGCCCTTTGTGACCCCCAAGACCGAGGCGGGGGGCCCCTCGGGGCAGGCTGTAGTTGCCAAAATGCGGCCGGGACGCAAAAGGAAGTCGGAGCAGGACCCGCAGACCGCTCCGAAAAAGCGTGGACGGAAGCCGGCGTCGGCAACCGCAGCGGCAGTGGGCAGCACTGGCGGGGCGGGGTCTAGCACCCCCTACACGGCGAGCGCCACGCTGGCCGCCGAGGCCAAGAAGAAAGCCCTGAAGGAGTCTTCCGCAAAGCCGGTGCAGGAGACTGCACTGCCCATCAA
The DNA here is from genome assembly GCF_013368585.1 of Megalops cyprinoides. Taxonomy (NCBI): domain Eukaryota; kingdom Metazoa; phylum Chordata; class Actinopteri; order Elopiformes; family Megalopidae; genus Megalops; species Megalops cyprinoides. The sequence continues at coordinate 10,348,013 of NC_050589.1, forward strand.
GAAACGCAAGACGCGAGAGACCGTGGAGGAGCCGGAGGCCCCCGTCGTGGCCGCTGCTGCCCCCGAGGTGGGCACCGGGACGGGGACGGGGGCTGGGGCGGGAGCAGTGACGGGGACGAGTACTTTGGCGGGGGCGGCCGGAGCGGAGGCGGCGGAGAAGGGACAGAAGTTGCCAAAGAGCCCTGGGAGGAAGCACAAGGAGGGGCCTCCGGCCCCGGGCAGCGGGGGCAGCAGCAGCGGTAGCCCCTCCAAGAGCCACAAGAAAAAAGAGCGTTCGCAGCAGCACAAACACCACCACCACCACCATCACCACCACCACCACCACCCGCACTCGCCCCCACACTCGCCCCCGCCCCCTCCCCCTGCCCACCAACACTCCCACAGCCAGGCCGTGCAGAGGGAGGCCCCCGGCCTGCAGGACCACGAGCCTCAGGACTTGAGCACCACCAGGCCCTGCCACGACGACAACCAGCAGCCGCCGGCCCGCCGTGAGCTTGCCCGGGCCGACAGCTGCCCGGCCAGGGAGGTGGTCACCAAGACTCAAGCGCCGTCGGTGCCCGCCGACCTGAAGGGCAAGCACCGGGTGGGCGAGGGGGTGGAGGGAAGGGAGATGAAGGACATTGTACCCACATCAGCAGTGCCCAGACCCAGCCGGGAGGAGACAGTAGAGTCCCGGACACCAGTGAGTGAGAGAGTGAGCTGACTGCCGTAGCCCGGAGAGCAGGGGCTGTGCGAGGGGGTAGGGGGACGTCAGCAGAGAGAGCAGCATTTTTTTGAGAAAAACAAAAAAATACACAAAAAATGTGTGTGTATATATGTATGTATATATGTTTATATGTATATACATATGTGTGTATGTGTGTGTATATATACATATATATACATATATACATATATAATATGATAAAACTAAAGGCAGCTGTTGTGTCTTGTTCTTTCTGTGGGTTGGGCTGTTTAACCAACGATAATGACAAAAGAAAAAAAACAGATTTTGCTTCCTGATTAAATTTGCAGGTCTTTTTTTTCAAATGTTCTATTACTTTTATTGTTTTCGTTTTTTTTTTTTTTTTTTTTTTTTTTAAACCAACCATCAACCACCCCACGGTGTTCTGTAGTACCTTTGTCAAAGCTTCATGGATGTGGAAGGTCAGCAGGGTCTTCAGCGTTGTGTAATCTGAAAAACGCTTGTGACTCATGTTTCTCTGAGTGCTTTGAATCTGTATAATGTCAACAGATTCACAAGTCGCGGTGTCTCTTCATCACATCGCATTCTCTGTGTTTTATAACAAGCTATTAGGAGGGAGAGATGAGAAAAAGATTTATCTGCGCAAAGTGAATTACTGTTGCCTGGCGACCCCAGTGTGTTTGACGGCTTATGAGCGATGCGACATTGTCCTGTTTTATAGCCCTAATATGAACCTTAGATTCTCCTTTTACACACAGTTTCCCATTTATAATCTCTCCTGGCAAACAAAGTGCTTCTGAATGTGGGAAAGGGGGCATTTTAAGGCTTCCTAAAACACAGCTTCTCTGGTTAATTGTGGATTCTTAGCCTTTATGGTGTGTTGGCTGTGGAGTGGTGAGGGAGGGCCGCATCCTCACGCATCCCTGATCAGAAAGTGTCATGAAGTATCACCCTTGCCCTGTTCCATCTCCACCGAAGCTTTGAACAAAGACACATCCTTTTTTGACACAGTCAGATAAGAACTTCCTAACAAGTGGTGAAGGGGAGAGATGTCTGGGGTCCTTTGGTAAACTAAGACTTGGTGAAGAGCTTCCATTTCTCTCCTTTTAAAACTTGCCACAGCATCAACTGGTAATAAACAGCACTTTCACGTACGCACACAGCACCAAGTTACCAAACAGATGAGAGAGAGAGGACCTTTTTTTTTCTTTGTAAGCAATACGTCTCCTCTCTGAGAGTAGTATAATAGCACAGTGGTGTTCCCGTACATAGTCACTGTGGTGAAATGAAGGGCAGGGATTAGCCTAGCATGGGATCATTGCATATTGCCATAACAGGGGGGATTGATTTAGCCTTTCAGCAGTAAAGTAAAGAGCATTGTGCTGTCAGTCCCAGTCATGATCAGTGCACAAACTGCAGGAGAGCAGGCGTGCACATTTTTTTCTTTAACCTCCCCCAATTAAGGAAGCAGTTTTCCCTGGGTCACCGCATTAATGGAAATCAAAAATATACACCATGATTTGCAGTGGCGAAGGACATTGCAAACAGGCTAATTCGATAAAAGTCGGTGTCAGGCTCTGTCCTGTTACTCGGCCTTGGCCGTTGTGTGTGATGCATTTTGGATTTGGGGCCACCCCCAGGGAGGATAGGAGCATGTATGGACAGGGATTACCATCCTTGATTCACGCAGGGACTGCATTGAGGTCCCAGCCTGAGCCCCACATCTCACAGGCATGGTGAGGCCGGCTGGGGCCTTGTGCCCCCGAAATGGAGGGGCGTTAAGTGCCTAGGATGTCCGCTCTGAGACACTCTCCGATACCCCTCTTCTGGAGCTTCTGAAGGGCCGTGAGGTTTGCAGGAGGTGCAGAGGGGGGGGTCACAGAAACAGAGGAGGTCTTCCACGCCTGGCCGCTGTTTTCAGCAGCCAGTGGAAGGCAGGCTGGAGATTGAGTTCCTTCTTATGCTGCACTTTAATCCCGGGGACTTGACCGTCGCCTCCGCTGTGGGTACCACTGCATTCTCCTGAGCTTGTCCCCGGGTCCTCGCCTCTTGTCACCGTGGGGACAGCCTGGCGAGAGAGAGAGAAAGAGAGAAGGTGTCATCTGTAGTTCCGATACCTGCCTTCCCAAGGATGGTCCCATACCAAATGGTGCAGCAGCGTGCTGGTTTTACTGGAGATGTTTCATAGGGTGGCTCATGTACCGAAAGCACTTTGTCCATCGGCCGAGCAGAGGCACGCATTGGCCACCCTTCTCGCGTTGTGGGGCAGCAACACGGGGGTTTGGACCGCAGGGGTTAAACGATGTCGAACGGGTGTGAAAACGAAACTGCGTGAAATTAAACCTGCAGCACTTCTGACCAGAATGTGCAGTCGTGCTGCCTCACAGTGTTTGCTAGCCGCCGTGTATGTCTCTTCCTTCCTGTTCGTCTCTAGCTGCCTGGTGTATACCCAGCAGGTGCTGTAGCAGCACGGGTATGAGTCACAGGGCAGGTCGTTGCTCTTAAATTGGAGGGGCTCTTTAAATCACCTGAGAATCATAGATCTTCCCATTCTAAATCCGTTGAATTCCCAGTTATCTCCTGATCTCTGAAGGCGCCACTGTAACTGGAAGCTGTAGCCTTCCCCGTCTTGGATTTGAGCTCTCTGCTTACAGTTCCGCCTTCGACAGTGTTTGGCCTGACCAACGTCTGATGGGCTTGCTCAGCTCCTCCACCCTAGCGAGATCTTCCTCTTGGTTCAGTGAAGCAGAACTGATATTCTGGCTGGGCTGGCTGCAAACTTCTTTGGAAGCCATCTAATGATTGTCACTGAACGGCTCGCAGAGGGAGGATTTGCAGATTCAGTGGGCCAAAAAATTCAAGTCAGTGGCTAGCAGTCCGTGCTGTCTGCAGAAGCTCTTTGGCTTTAAACTCGGAAATTAAGGTAGCCATGATTGGACGACAGTTAGCCAGCCCTGGGCTTAGGTCCTGTGATGCAAGTGCAGATGGATCCGCAAACGCCCTGGTTCTTCCTGGGTTACTCCATTGCTGTGCCTGCTTGTGCTTGTTTCTTGCTTATGGCCAGCCTGTGGATGTCTTGTGCCATTTCCCTGTCTATAGCTCACGCTTGAAGAGCAAGAGCTAAAAGGGAAACCGCACAGTAACACATGTAGGGGCTTTAATAGACACGCAAAATAAGTGCTCTCTATGGAGATCAAACCTTCGCCATTTCAGAAGCTCCTCTGTAACCATGCGGTGTGCTTACAGCAGACTTAAGACCTGAGTAGTTATTTTCACAGTGTCATTCTTACCCCTTCTGTGTGTATGAATCATCGTGTCACAACTGTTAAGAGAAACTGACGTTAGCTATCTAGGTTTCGGGCCTCGTGGGACAGAATCACGTTTTTACACACGTGAAAGAAATAATGTTGTGTGAACTGCCAAAGAAACTGTCTCCTGTAGTTAGCTTATCTCTTATATCTTCTTAGATTAATGGGGATTAATGATGACAGTTCCAACTACAGTTATTTCAAATACGTTGTACATGCTCAACATTAGTGTAATTTGTTTTTCTGTTTTTTTTTTTTTTTTTTTTTTTTTTTGTAGGATGATTTATAACAAAATAAAAGAATACTGGTGGTCCTTACAAAATGTCATACATTACATGAAAATGATCCGAGGTGACATTTTTTTTGCTTGTTTAACTGCATATCTTACCTACAGTTTCAATTATATATATAAATTCTCCCCCTTGACAATCCCAAAGACGTCCTCTGGAATACCTGAATCCACTGAAGGAAGTTCTTGTGTGTCCTGTGATGTATTTTAAAACATGTTCACAGAGCTGTTGCATTAGCATTGCATTTACAAGAAGTACCTTTTTCAGATGAAAAAAAGCATCTTATGTGGGAAAAAATACAAATACAAACACAAAATATGAAAAAAAAAAGATTGATCACATGACTAAAAATATCTGAGGCCCTTCCCTGTTTCCAGCAGACAGGCTGTTGATTCACCAAACATTACATGCACTGATTTTTATTTCATGTCCGGAGGTTGAGACCTGTACAATATCACAGTACTCTCTGTTTGCATGCTCTCACACTCAGATCATTTCTCAGTTTCATTGTGAAGATGGCTGTTAGAAGCTGAGTAGGTTTAGTTTTGAGTAGTTATCCCAAACTGCAGATTTAAAAAGGAGAAAATGTAGCACAAACACAGTATGCATGCTACAGTCTTTAAACTGCTTCACCAGTGTCACACGGTTCATTCCACACTCATGGGTTTGTGTAATTCTTTGATTAAATAGTGATCGTCGTGCAGCAATGTTTGCATACAGTATGCTGTGTGCAACATTTTGGTTCCATGCATCTACTGAACCCTGCATCTTGTAAATCTTTGGAAGCTGGTTTCAGAACATATAAGGCTTACAAACACACACGCGTGCACACACACACACTCTCTCTCTGAAGTCCCAACAGCAGTTGATGAGATTATAATACAGATTTGGTTTAGCTTGAAGTTCAGCTATATTTCAAGTCGGGAACTGAAGCATCACAATGAGCCCCCCTAAGAAATTGAAATAGCTCCTTCTGCTTCAGGATGGATGGCAGAATAAATTAGTTAAGGAATATAGAGTCCTTACATTTCTGTTGCTGTTAACCCTTTCGCATGTACGGTCACATCGGTGTGATCAGCCATTTTGCGTGTATGCTAACACCAGTGCGATTAGAACACGAGATTGGAAAATTCTAGCTAATTTTAACTTTGAGGAAACAACAATTTAATATTAAAAAGTATAGCAAATGCGGCGGTGAAAACTATGAGAAGCTTTATAACGCTAATGAAAACATAACAAACCATATAATGTAACACACGCGCTACATAGCAGAAAATAAGTTACGTGTGAAAGGGTTAAGAGTTTTGGAGGTCTGGTTGTCTTGATTTGCAAATCAGTTTCTCCCTGACTGCAGCAGTAGGTAACAGCAGTTTCTTTGGAGCGTCCAGTTCTAGAGCTGGAGATGTCACAGTCAGTAATGAAGAGCCATCAACCTTTCATGCAGAAATTTCAGTGCTCCTCCCCTCTTAAGACCCCACCGCACCACAGTGTGCTTGTATCTTTCCTGTGGCTGCTACATATTAAATCATTTCCTTGTATTTGAATTTTATTTTTAAAAAAATGAGGTGTTTTCAGCATTCAGAATGAAAAATAAAAAAAAAGCATGCTGATGAAAATGGGACAGGACAAGGAGGAGGGTGTATACCAAAAAAAGGTTTCCAAAGTAATGAATAAGGGTGTCCAAACTTTTAGTGCTTTCAGCTGATCCTCATAGATACTTAGTCATTGCAGAGACTCATTGCAAGTGGGGGTGTTAGATAGCTGACTTCCAGTAGAGTGGAGGCAGTAGTGGAGCGAAGGGTCGTCGAAAATCCTGGGAGTCTACACCAAAAATGCCAGGAATTATGTCTGGGGGGCAGAACTCTCAGAAGAAAAAGCATCAAAAATGTAAGGCCGCAACGCATCCACTTAGAAGCTAGAATGCTCTGTGGAACATATGAGAGCTTCATGTGAGCTTTTAGACTTTTCACAATGTGAGGGGAGAAAACACACTTATGTGTATGCACATGACATTGGAAGTTGGCTTATTTTTAGGATAGACTTGCATAATACAGCAGTTACAGAATGTGGACCTAGAAGATGCATGTTGCTGGCACAAGCCTCGGTCTTAATTACTGTCTGTGGCAGTAATCAAAGTGAAATAAAAGAAAGACAAAAGCACCACGCTGGCCTGGTCCCGAACGAGACGCCCTTGGTCCGTGAGCTGTTGGCATGAACATCCGTTTAATGTAGCGAATCAGTGCAGAGAAGAGTATAAGTAAACGACCCCTCTGCCTCCTATCCTGACCATGCTGGGAATGCTAAGTATTTGGCCTCGTGTGTGTTTTTGATATTTGTATGTATCGGCCAGACCTTAAGGTCAGAGGTAATTTAAATATAAATTTGGAAACCATCCTGTTTTTTTAAAGGGAAGCAGCTGCTAAAACCTCCAAATACTAACACCAACGTGTTTTGGGTAGAAAGTATTTGGTAATGGGCAACCAGATCTGTATTAAGGTATTTGCATCCAAAATGTAGAAGCGGATATTTCTGCAATTGATCCCTATTTGATTTTTACAAGAATACATAGACACACACATACATACACACACCAACATGCATACATACAACCACTTGGACTCCAGTTAAACCCACAGCAATGACAATGTAAGAAACAGTGTAAGAAATCAGTGCTCCTACAATGCTACTCAATACTGAATGCACTAGATAGGAGAAGTAATTTGTTTTCTGTGCTGAAACGGTCCTGTTTGAGAGATTGGTATTTAGATTTTAACACTTGCATGGCAATTCTAGAGAGTTCTATTTATTAGTGACTTTTCTAAGATGTAGCTTAGAACAGTGTGTAAAACTTTCATGCACCAATATCTTAAACTTCAAGTACTCAAAGTGACATTCTGACATTTCTCTGTAGATGTGAAAAGAGAATCTGTAAAACATCATAACACCGACAATCGGATATAATACAAGAACAAATTGTACAAAATTACTGAAAACCATACCAGGATTTTTTTCAGGACTTTGTTTTCTTACATCTTGAACTTGGTTTTAACAACAGAAAAAAAAACAAAAAAAAAAACCTTATAGCCATGGTAAGGAACAGTGTCTTCATTTATGTCCCAAATTAGCAGATGTATCCCACGATCCTCCTCTTGCCTCCCTTCTCCCCCCGACCCTAGTACCAAGGACGGGGCTCATAGGAAAAGAGCATATTTTTTCTTGCTCGAAAAGGGCTATGTAACATTTCCAAACCCAAAAGAACAGGGGGGGGGGAAGAGTGAAAGGTGAGGCCGTTTGCACGCGTGTAAGCCGAGCCATAGCATAGCGTAGCATATCGTGGCGCTCCCGTTGTGACTGGCTTACAGACGGCAGCATCGTGCCGTCTCTCTTTCCCCCCCTCGCCCCCCTGTGGAGTGTCCCAGTGACTCCAAGCACCACTGGCTCACGCTGTGTACACAGCATCATTTCGAGCACCCTCTCAACCCGGGGGCGCGCACCCCGACACCGTTGCTGGGAACGCAGCCCCGGGTCTGGACTGAACCTGAGGCGGAGGCTAGAGGAGGGGAAGGGCAGGTAGGACACTGACACAACAACCTGCAGAGAGAGAGAGAGAGAGAGAGAGGGAGAGAGAGGGAGAAAGAGAGAGCGCACAGGGGCAAAGCTAATCTGTCAAAACAAGCAACAACCACGAGCAGTGCAGACGCTTCACAGAGATTTAATCAACGAAAAAAAAAGGATTCAATGGATATCAAAAATACACAACAGAAAAACCTCCAGGCGTGAAGTCTATACAGGTGGTGTTCTGCAGTGTGTACACCGATGTGGCTTTGACTTGAACGAATCAAATGACGAAGCTGCAAATATGTGAAAAGCACGCACAGCCTGGCTGCAACTGAAGGGATAGTGCCTTGCTTTGGAGACTGACCTGGGTGATAGACGTGGCCTTTGATTAAAACTATTGTCTCCTTTTTCGAAACGAGTCTAATGTGGGCTTAAACAATATTGTCCCAAAATGGTGTGATGTATTTCTCCTCCACTCCCCCCCCCCCCCCCCCCCAACTAAAAATTACGAATTAAAAAAACGTGAAAGAAAATATTTTGGATTGAGAATCTGTAAAGGCAAACGCTGTTTGTGGAGGGACAATCCAGGATGACCAGGAACAACATGGGGAATCAAGTGTGTGTAGAATGGCTTGTGTATACTTTAACTCCAGATCACGAGGGCTATATGGAGAGGGAGTGTGCAACTGTGTGTGTCAGAGGAAACACAGTGGGGTGTTTTTTTTTTTGTTTTTTTAAATCCCTGTCAGCAGAAGGGGTGCAGGGAGAGGGGAGTGGCCCCCAGCCTGCCTGAAACCCCAACACCGCGGCACGCGGGCCCTGTACTCAGAGGCTGTCAAAGACGCGTTTTTGTTGTCTGTGGCGGTGTTTCATTTTCTGCTTGTAAGCATGTATTTAATATATTCCTGCAGGGGTTACGCAACTGCTGGTGATGACGGAGGGGGAGGGAGTGCTCCTGGCCCCTTCCGCTCGGAACAGAGCAGTTAGTCACCAGTTTCAGTGTCTCCTGACAGGGCCCATGCTCAGAGCAATATTAAATGAAGGCTTAATTTGCCATCACACACAATGGTCCGCTGTGCTTGTTCCCAGGGTCAGCTTCCCATTCGCGCTGCTGCAGCAGTCTCAGCGTGTTTAAATGGAGTGTAAAACATTCAGCGTTTAAAAAGAAAATAAAGAGCGCAAAACCTTTTTTAATTACGAGTAAATTGCATAAAGTGAAGACAGGTTTAGGATCGCCTCGAAATCTTTTATTGGATACCCATTCAGACGAAAAAACAAAACTCAGAGTAAATTTGGACCAGTTAGATTAATGACACTTGCATATTTGTGAATTGGTTCTATAATGAAGACTGTTACATATCCCTTTGACTGGGAGTTTAAGTGTGTCACTACTATATAGCATAGCAATGTGTTGTATTGTGCCTTGAAGTTACTAGAATTAATCTTTAAAGCTGATGTTTTTCCTCATTCTGAGTTCTGTCCTGTGTTTGCCTCCTATGAGCATTCTGTGTCTTTCAGTGTTTTAAGGAGTAAAGGCCTAGGTCTCAGAATATTTTTTTTCCTCACACTTTTATTGGTTGCCTGCAGTTAAACAGACAAATGCATTGGGGAAACAGAGGTATGAAAAATCAACTGTGTTTGGAACAGATTTTGACAAGGCAATAATTGAACGTGTCAGGACCAAGATCTCGTGACAGTTTCAAATTATGATTTATTGTATCCTAATGCTACTTCAGAGGAAGTGGTTTGTTGGAGGATAGCTCCTTATCTTAGATCTCAACACATCACAGATTCTTGGTCGTTGTTAGCCCGCCTTATTCTTGCCAATCACACCTTTACATCCTTTGGAAATAAAATGAATGTTTTTACCATGGCCAGTTGATGAATAGTAAGATTTTAAAAGGAAAATTTGCACTTTATGAGACGTTTATGAGACGTATTGCCTGGTGGGACACCCAGTTATCTTTTGTATGTGTTTTTACATTCTTCCAAAGTTGTTTTTTAATTTTATATTATTCATTTTATTATAAGTTATCCAAAAAAGGGATGGGCTGTCCAGTGTATCTGCAAAAACCATTTTATCAAAACGAGTATTAAATCTGCATGTCAAAGGTCACTTGTCATTTGCCCGGCCAAGTCCTTGCCTTCCTGAAACTGAAAATCGTACAGTTTCTGTCTGCTTTTATAGTAATATATTGTGTATTGTTTATCCTGTATGCGGTATAAAGTACAAACAAAATAGAAAACAAAAACAGTTAATGGTTCGACCGTATAAATAAATAACAACAAAAACAGACCTGCTACTCATGTCTTTTTCACAGACGGGAAAACTAACCTTTTGAGTCCTCTAGGGTTCAGGAAAAGATGGCAACCCTTGCAAAGTGAAAAAGGACGTGTACAAGTAGCTGTCGTCACACAGAAGACAGATGTGCACAAAACTCAGACGCTGTTGGCACAATGTAGCTCCTCTGTCACCAGGCCTTACCTGAAGCTAACGGGTGTGTTGGGAGTTGGGTGAGTGGTGCGTTTGGGTTCTTGGGGGGGGACAGGACGGGACTGCTCTCTCGCTGTCGGTAGACAGGCATGACGTCGGAGTGGGCGGCTGGACCTCGCAGGATGCTTCGATGCCGGAACCAGCTTGGGGGGGAGGGGGGATTCGCCTGGGGGGGACTGCACATCACCTGTGCGGATGGGACACTTGCGCACCTGCGCACTCCCCACAGTGGAGGAGGAAAGTCAATCCCAGCGCTTCCACTCTGAGTGAAACATGTGCACTGCTTCAACTGCTGGATGGAGGGGGGGGGACACACACTCCCCGGCCCCGCCCCCCTGGCCGGACGGCTTCGGTAGCATCTCCTCTGTGCAGCACACGAGACTCTAGGACAGTGTGACGGTGTGCTGGCAGAGGGAGAGACTCCGCCCGACAGAGGCACTCCGAAGCGGTAGAGTTTGAAATGTAACGATGTGCGCTTGGATCTACAGCATCAACTGAAGTGGCCTTTCGAAGCGTCTTTAACTGAAACAAACAAACAAAAAAAGATTAGTGTTCCTTCTGAGCTGAAGGCTGTTGTCTGCATCCTTTTCAAGTCTGGTTAGGTGAAAGGCCAGAGAAAAAGAGGGTTGTGGCATGATATTTTTTTCAAACCCCCACCCCCCACCCCATAGCCTGTAAAGATGGCAGCTTATCACTCTTATTTTAACCATTGGTTTCAACAGTCACAGTTCCCTTTTTAGAATTGTTTTTTTCACATGTAGCTGCAACTGTTAAAGTAAACCTTTAACCTTAAACAATGGCTATTTACTCCGTTTTTTTGTCACAGTTTGAAAATATGTGAGGACGTACTTAATTTTAAAAATTTTGCAAAAAAAATAAAACTGAATAAATAAACACTTGCAGACCTCAAGCTTCAAATGCATTTTTCCATATGTTAATCACTGTGTACAACTGACTGAGGAATTACAGTCAGAAAACTGTAGCAGTTTCTGTCTCTAGTCCTTCTTGGTAGATATAACAAATGCTAGATTCACACATGGGATCAAACTTTTGATGGATAAATGTGTTGGAGTTTGGTTAGCAGGCTTGCAGTGGGTACTATGTTTTTTTTTTCACGTTTTTTTAACATTCATATCATCTAAGGGGAGACTGATTTCCCTCACTTTCATCCCGGCATTGTAATCACACCCTTTGTTTCTTGACTTGTGACAAAGTGTCATCAAGGCCCCTGTGACCTGTTCTGTTCTCTACATTTCTCAGTTCTGATTGGACCAGAAGAGTGCCATGAACACTCGATTCCCTGTAATACCTGAATTCAGTTGGCAGCCCCAGATCTTGGCACTGGGCTAGTTAGTTCTCAAACGTGTATGAAACATTTCTCTCCTGTCTGTGAATCTAGCATATACGAACTGTGTGAGATGCCTGCATTGTATTCCGAGTTACTTGAATGTGTAGGGGGATAAAAAAAAAGCCCTTGTGTGTGTTAGGACCTCTCAGAAATGCTTTAAACATTGTGGCGGAGATGTTTAAATTATCCTCAGAATACATCCATCACTGTACGACTAAAATGCATACTTTACTTAAACAGTTGCAGCCACACATGGGAAGAGCGGACAATGTATTTTTCAGTAGTTATTTGTAGGGCTTTGGTATGACAGTGAGCTGAAGAGGAGAAATTTGCTCAAATTGAGTAGTTAGTTCTGATTATATAAGGAATGCTCTGACGCTTGCTTCCCTCAACAGTCCATGTTGCTTAGCTACTCTGAGTACAAAAGGAGAAGCTGACATGTAGAGTTTTCTGTGAAGACTGGCCGCGTCTCCTGCCCCCCCCTCTCCTTGATGGTCATTCTGACTCATAGGAAAAGACAGAGCTTTTGTAACATCACTGAGCATTTAGTGTGAAACATTGCTCCTCGTCTGTCTTGACATTGGGGCTGTGTTCATACATAGAATAGGATTTCCTGGTTCCTGTCTTGCTCTTAAATATATGTTTCCTGTTTGACAGACTTGTTAAAGAGAGCAGAGTGCAAAGCCACTGGGCGGAGACACGCTGCTCTGTCGGGCTCACTGATGTCTATATTAACAATATTAATATACTGTAGAGATCAGCAGTGGGGTTGAGAGAGGGGTGGGGCAAGCCCTTGTATGGGGAGACAGGTGATTGTTCATCACAGTCACATGGTGAAGCATGTCGACCGTACTGCCCATACAGAGGGGCCACGTTTTTCTCAGCCTCTGAAAAAATATTTAAAAAAAAAAAAAACACAAAAAAAACAAAAAAACATCCACTGGCTGTATATACATACTGTACATGCATACATAAATGTTTCCTCAAACGTTCATTACTTTTAGTAAAGGAAATTGTTTTTTAAAACTTAGTTTTTTATTTTTTATTGTCTTGCTGTTTAATAGGATATTTGCACTTTTACAGATAAGAAGATGTGTATTATTGTCTTAGTTGTGTTACTCAACTTTTCAATTGTTTTAATTTCTTCATCCAGTATATATAATTTAGTGTGGCTACAGTAACCCAACTGAATATTTAGTTACACAATATATACTTAAGTATATACTGTATTTTATGTTATGTTACTGAGGATTGAAATTATTGGGGTCTATGTTTTTGAGTCCAAAATCGTATGATTAAATCTCCTGTAAGACTTTAGTTTTCTTTTTCGGCGTTTGAACTTTCTGAACTTACTTTTGGCTGACAAGCTGAAAAATAACCAATATGAATATGCTACTGCGCATCATACCTCCTTATGTCACCACGGGAAGGAGTAACTGTTCATGACATCACTGGTTACCTCCATGTTTTCTTACCACGTCGTTTCATACTGTCGAGGTAGGGATATTGCATCCAAGGGCTTTTTCCTGCCTGTAAAGGGTTTGATATGCTGCGTGGATTGGTTTTTTTTTTTTTTTTTTTTTGTAACTGAAAAAGGGACCCATTAACACAAAATTACATTTGACGCAAGTAATGCAAACATCCAAATAATTTCCAGAACTATGACATTCAGTAATTTGCTTTTACTGTATAATACTAAGCAAGCAGTAAAAATACCTCCAGACTTATAGTCTTTAGTGTATGGAATGCGTACCCTAGCATCTACTGCCTTTGTTGAAACAACAAAGCTGTCAGCCATCACTGTTGATAAATGCATCAGTAGAAACAACATGTATAAATTAGTTGAAAAGAAAAGGTGACACACAGAACTCTGGTAATGGCATCGATGGCAGGTGAGCAGGTAACACAGCAGCAGCCCAGCGAATGAGTGATACTGTGATTGCTTGTTTCATACCATCCTCTTATTTAATCTCTCTTTTTTTTAAGTTTCCCATGTCTTTGAAATGTCATGAATCTGACCCATATGTTATGCCCTCAATCCATGACTAAAGTCTGTACCAAAAAGTTTAAATCAGTGTTGTATTAATAAACCCATTTCTTACCCGTTCTTGCTCTGTAAATTAGTATGTCTGAAGTTAATGTTTATTTTTTGTTCTTGTCCAGACCTTCTAGCAGGACACACACAGGTGATGTTTGTGTGTTGGCAGTTACATGTTTATCACGCAGTTACGAGTGATGCATTTTATGATTATGATTATGAACTGATCTTTGAGGAGAACAGCAAACTGTCTCCAGCAGTACCCCAGTACCTTAACATGCCACACTGCTTGACTGAATATATTGCACATAATATATAAATGTATTGATTATATCACATTGTCTATTGGGCAGTTTATTTGCTTAGAGGACTTATTGTGTTTACATTTTTCCACATTCTACAGCTGAATTTTTTTTAACACTCTTGAGGTAAAGTACCTTGCTGTCTGAAGCGCACTGTTTCCACCGCATGCACAGTTTAATGGGTGTGAGGGCGGAAGTCTTCACCTACATCTTAAAATGGAGTTTTCCTCCCGACTGGTGGCTGTCACTGTAAGAGATACTGAACCTCACGGACACACACACGCAGGCACAGGCCTCAGAAGCATTGAGATAACGTCATTGGTTAGATGGGCCCTGCATAACAGCACCACAGAAACCACTGCATGATTCACTGGAGTTTTTCCCTCTCAAGTGGGGCAGCTGTCTTAAAGTCGTAGGTGTTCCGATTATGAAATCAAATAAACTAAAAATATTGTAAATTTTACATTTTTTTAATGGAATAAAACCTTCACAGGTTTATCCATTGGGACATTTAGGATGCTGTTAAATGTAAAATAAAATAAATGTAGAAAACATGAGCAAATCTGAAACATCATGGGTATTTTGTTTATTTTGCAATTGTTATAAAAATAGAACCAAACATGATGTGGAGGGTAACTAATTTTTGAAGACTGGCCAGCTGCAATGTAGTGTCTGTGATGTAGGAAACATTTCTGTGCTACTGTTCTTTGGCATATTGTTTGCATAGTATTGGACCATTACCCAAATTCATTCCACGTCATAGAATCAGATGGCTGAAAAATATCAAATACCTGGTAAATACTTGCTTTTGTTCCAAAGCTTTGACAATACACTCCTTAATGTTGAATCAGACCCATCTTATATCAGAATGGAATCAGAAAATATGAGCAGGATGTAGAATCATGAATAGAAAAAGTCATGACTTTTTTTAATTAAAGTTCTCACAGATAATGTATAATGTGTATCATGGATGCAAAGGAGTATGTGAAAACAGGAAGATTTTTTAGGTGAAGAGCAAGTTAACATAAGCATTATATTATATTACATTACATTACATTACGTCATTTAGCAGATGCTCTTACCCAGAGTGACTTACAAATAACTGCATCATTATGCTAACTAAGAGTAGTTATCGCAAAGTATTACTAGAGGTCAGTAAGATTCAAAGTTAAGTGCTAGGCTAGTGTAGAATGTCTTTGCTATTTTCATTAAAAAAATGATAGGAGGAGGTACAGGAGTGTGAAATGCAGACCATCCAGACTAAGGAACAGCTTCTATCCAACAGCCATCAGACTCTTGAATGGGTCAAATACAAAAATACACACCTCGCCGGCCTAGCCCATGCATACATTCACACATACACACCCACACCGCAACCAACTGCACACAATATGCATTTTGCACAGAACTGTTAACGGGACTATAAACCTGCACCACTGGTTATTGCACTACTTACTCTTGCTGTACATTGTATACTTGGACATCCTATATTGCACATCCTACACTGCACTGATGTCCTTTTTGCACACATATTGTATATATCCTTTAATTTATTTTTCGTACACTCTCTGACCTTTTTATATATTTTCTTCCTTAAATTCTTGTATTTTCTTACTTAATTGTACTTCTAACTCTTAACGGCATTCATAAGTGGAAGGCAAAGGAAGAATTTCATTGTACGGGGAACTTGTTTCTTTACTGTGCATATGACAATAAACTTTTAACCTGTGAACTTTGAAAGATAGACATAGATAGGGAGGAAGGTAGGCTAGAGATACAGCTTGAACCATTGAAGCCATCGCTTAAGGCTGAACCCAGGGGGTGAAATTACTTCCTACATCATTGTTAGTGAATCATTCAAACACTGCACGAATCCCTAGATGTCAAAAGACAACTGTTGCGGGTTTTTCTCATATTTTTAGGAAGTGACACTTGTTTTTTTCATTACCAATTATAAGGGCCTCAAATGAACATTTCCGCTATATGCATATTGAAAAATCCAGTCCTAGAAAAAAAGAGATTAAAAAATTATAAGCAGTTTATGCCTCTGGCTGACAAAGCTGGTGTCCATTCCACCCAAAATATAGACAGTATGCCCCCATACAGCTGAAGGTTGGATACGTTTCCACCAAGGTGAGTAGAAACTTGTCAGTAGCTACCTCAGCTTCATGGTGTCAAGTCATAAAAATCCCACAGAATCCACTGCTACACTACTATGCCTCTTTGTGGAAAAATAATTTGCAAATGATTGTACTTATTTGGAAGTCGCTCTGGGTAAGAGCATCTGCTAAATGATGTAATGTTGCTCATTCTGATCAATAAAATAATCATAAAATACAGAGGTCACATTCTACACAAAGCTGTGTACATGAGCTCCTCTTCAGACACTGAGCTAGTTTGTATCTTATTGTGTGAAGTTCAGAATTACATCCATTTTGTCAGATTGCTAGCCATTAGCTAACAGGCACAAGGAGTACACAGTGAAGCTCTTGCAAGTGGTTCAGACAGTGAGGGCGCTTGCTCCATGCGCAGGCTGAGCCCTATTGCCTGTGTCTGAACGTGTCATGTGATCTGTGCTAAGCCCAAAATCAAAGCACCTTGCTCCTGCAGGGGATAGGGCTAGGTAGGCCAACAGGGGTCTCCTCATCACACTGCTCTTGGCACCTCATGTCTCTTTTGAGCGCCAAGGAGTTACTCGGATATGCACCTATCCTCAGTTCAGTGTCTGCCTCCTGTGGCATTGTGGAGCTGGTAGTATGGGAAATAGTTGTAGGTGTGAGTGTTTGTGTAGGGGAGATTGCTTGCACCTCACCCCCTACTCCTGCATGACTACACAGTCATGGTGGTGAAACAGGCCAACTGTTGTATTGCCCGTTACAAAAATATAAATGATGAGGAATATGCAACTAGCTTCATAGTGCATTGTGGGGATTGGAGACACATGAACAAAAAGGTTTTGATACAAGGTAAATGGCTTAAATGTTTCAGGCAAGCCACCAGTGAATTCTTTAATGACTGGAGACTTAAAAAACAACTTGATCCAGGGAGGTAAGGTAACTAAGATTTATGTAAGTAGTATTGCCATTACATATATGACATTTCTTAGTTTCCATGCTGGTCAGTTCCCTCTCCAGCTCAGGTACAATACTCCCTGCAGCTGGCCACACCCCCGTGTAGTTCACAGTTCTTCATGGCCAGAAAACTAGGAAGTAAACCAGAGCATTCCAGACTGAATAGAAGACCTTTTACACAGTTTTGGAATTGAAATTGCAAATACTGCAACTTTGAAATGTTGTACCATATGTTCCTCTAATTTGGTATTTAGAAAAAAAAAACCTGAACAATTAAATTAAAAATGTCACAGTATGTTAAGTTACAAACTAATACTAAGATACAAGGCCTAGACAAACAGTAGTCTGTATGTCTGCTATTGACAGTCTGTATGACTTCTAAGAATGGTTAAGTATGTTATTGACTACAGGTTTATAATAACGTTTCCATTTTCATTTATTCATTTTCAGTAACTATTTCCCCTGAACCTATCCATTCTTTTGGTTAAAATGCTGCGTTACAAGACCAGATGTCCATGCCTGAAAAACTCCAGATGGTGATCATGTTGGAAAATTTGTTTTAAATATCTGTTAACCTTTCTCTGACTTTATTTGAGTAGGATTTTCCTTTTTTTGGTTTGAGGAATGGGGTGGGGCCAGCAAGCATTTCGGTGGTTGCTTTGTAGTTTGGTTTCTGTGAGTTTGTGAGCCTCTGAGTGATTATGATGATTCTCACCTGGGCTCACCTGAAGTAAATCTGGCAGGACACCTAAGTCATTGTGGATTTGTATGAGTGCCACAGCTGGATGTATGCACTGATGTCCCAGAGAGAGATAAGACAGTTTTGTAACACAAATACTGCATTAAACACAAACATTGCTGGCAGAATATGGGGGACACAAGAGACAATGGTTGACAGAAGAAATTTTTGTACATGTGCGTGTATATATATAATTATCTGTTATATATATAGATATATATATATATATATCAGCAAAGAAACTAAAGCAATGTTTTTAAACCACAACACTATCCACTATCGCTCCTTTGAAGATTGATA
Organism: Megalops cyprinoides; assembly: GCF_013368585.1. NCBI lineage: Eukaryota > Metazoa > Chordata > Actinopteri > Elopiformes > Megalopidae > Megalops > Megalops cyprinoides. Next base: position 10,366,146 of record NC_050589.1, read on the forward strand.
ATTAAAGCATACGGCAAATACAAAGTAATGCAGACAATTTCATATTTATCCACCATGCTGATGTTACCCCAGGGGGTGGTTTTAATAACTACTAATCACTGCCTGAAGAGCCCAAAATCCATATTGCATTCTGGATTTGGAATTTCTGTCAATAGCTGTTCTTTATTAAACATCCAGGATGCATACAAAGATGAATAAATACAGTTTCAGAGAATCTTGAGAAGTGACTAACAAGAAAATACACAACAGAAAATTCCTTTAGAATATGAAACACAACCAGGGAGCAGTGATTTATCAAACCAACACATTGTCAATTTTTTCAATTGGTCAATGGACATTGACTGATGGACCTTCTATCTGAGGCCTGGCACATGTACAGGATTTAACAGGCTCTCTTCCCAGCTTTTTTAGCTATAAAAAAGCTGGGAAGAGACTATGTCCCAGGATGGCTTCATTCTTAAATAGACCCAAATGGATTGCTAGATTGTAATATTTTATCTGCATTCATGGAGAAACGTCCTTAGTTTTTCAGACATGGAATGAAAGTATGGGAAGTACATTTCTATTATTTTTACACAATACTTCATTAAAACAAAAAAACATGACTAATACTGTGTAACCGTCACCCATCAAATTGATGGCATTTTCCTAGCCCAGCCTATGTCCTTAACAAAATTTAAACATAAAATCAGAGTTCAAATTAAACTCATTATTTCTTGAGTATCTCCATGATAACTGGTGCTTTGCTGCTTGCGTTCCTTTTCATGACATGAGGCCTCCTTAAATTACCAAATATAAATTATTCAATACAGGAGATAAATATAAAAACTGTTTTATAAAAAATGGTCAATATCAAAAATATTGTTGCTCTTTCTCAAACATGCCATAGTGGATTGTAGGTTTTGGGTGGTAGGTTGGAGTGCCACACCAGTTAAATATCATTCCTCCACTTCTGTAAATGTCAAAACTGAATCAACTCAGAGGTTGAAAGTGGAAATCAGTCAGGAATTCCCTTCTGGTTTAAAAATTGTAAATACCCATGTAATCATAGCAATTTATGAAGACTGTGGAACGCGTCACAATGCTTTGTACCCCCTTTTCACAGATAACATCTGAGAGTTTAACACGGTTTAATCTGTTTAAATCTAAATATGGTTTATATGGAAAATTACTTCTGATTTTGAATCTTAAACGCTATCACTGGAAATGACAATACATTAACAGAAAGCTGTGACCCTCAGTTTTCATGAATTTAATAGTTAATATAGCTCTGAATGGCCTGACAATTACATTACTTCTTTGCATTGTATTTTATCACAGGTTTTACTTTAAAATATTACAGTATATATTGTAGCTCAAACAGTAAAACAAACTTCAACCGCTTCATTTTATTTGATGTGCTCAGGCACTGGAAAATTTGGTCTCTGTGAGAATGTCAAGCAGTAAGCCAGAGAGCTTCTGTTATTGAACTGACAAGCTGTGTTTTGGAATATTCCGATTCAATTATTTAAAGATCCACATCTGCATGGATTTATTTTAGACCACACGTTTTGTGCAATATGAATGTAATACATTACATTTCATAATTGCGGAGGCTTTGAGGATGTTTTGGCTGCGCGGAGTGAAGCTGATGAGTCACACGGCGGCTGCGATATTGCATAATTCAGAAAGAACAAATGCCTCACTCCTGGCGCTGGGCCAGCCGCTCCAAAACTGTGGGAACACACTGGAAGTGTAGAGTTCAGCTGCGTGCGCTGTTGCTTTAAGTGATGCCGGATGTGCAGTGAGGACCCAGTATGTGGAGACGAGGAGCGCAGTTGCAAGGAATGATGCAGCAGTAAGTATGGTGGGAGTATGAGGCGTGTACATATGGTTGAGATTGTTTTACAGTAAACCACAATGTCAGCTCTGGCTTGCTGTCTCTGTGACATGCATTGTTAGCTGTGAAGTGTACACTACAATGGGACGAGTAATATCCACAGTTTTTTTTTTTTTCATTGCAGATTGTCAGGTTAAAAAATTATATATGTGTATATCATCACTTTAAAATTTCCTCTGGACTTTCCATGTACATTGTTCTTAAGTTCAGTAGGACCGATTTGTGGTTGTCTAGTCACTATTTTTGAAATAGAAACAGGAAAGGAAGACCGGCAGGGGAGGAGGTCGAGTGCTTTTGGCATAGATATTCCTCCCCTCCCCAGAAATTTCATTCAGAGTCAACTGCTCAGGCTGGGCTGAAAGAAAAACATCATACAAGTGGCTTAAGAGAGGCAGTGACTGTAATATACACTGCCTTTCATTTCTGCATTTACTATGACTGGATACACATTCAGAGTACGAAACAGAAGTACTGGCCTCCAGAAATCTGACACAGAAATCAGACAATTTTAAGCACATTTCAACTACCTGATATCTGCTGCTGGCAGACTCAGCATTGGGAATCTGTGATTTTTAAATTGTGATTCATTTAGATTTGAGATATGTGTTATTTAATAATCAAATAAAGGCTGCAGTTTTATTACACATTCGTGAAGGAATAAAGATATTTAAAAAAAACAAACAAAAAAAAAACATTGTGTCAAATAACTTTGATGTTGCGTACCATTTTACAAATTGAATTAGATGCTGCTCGCCTTTGGGTATCCTATAACATGTGGGTGAAATATTTGTTTGTGGTTCTGCATAATAAATATCTATGAACATTTTTGAACAACTTCAGTACTGTTTAACTCATAGTTTCTCTTTTTCCATGCTCCTGAGATAATTTTGGATGTGCTTGTATTTCTGAGTTCACCCTATTCAACCAGAGCAGTATTTGTATGTCTTCGGATGTCTTGTTTGAATATTAAATCATAGTTTTGTTTCCTCATATTCATTGTACAGGGCCTTCCGTTACATGACAAGCGCTCCTGTTTGGGGTAGCCTTAACTCAATAGCCCTGGATTTGTGTTTTGTTATGTACACACAGCATGAAATATAATATAACATTCCGTATTTTTCTGTCCTACTGTACTATCCTACAAGTTACTCAGACAAAAACTTGATTCAGGGAAACTGACAGACGTAAATTTGTGAAGACCTTTGAGATTTTTATAGAACAGATGAAGATAGTTTGAGATGCGTTATCTACAAGTGAAGGCGTGCAACACTCAACATGGCTTCTCGACTTTTTTGTATGGTGCTCTTTAATTTGCCGTGATGCGTCACTTGACGCTCTAGCGAATCAGTTTCGAATACGTTGAGTAGGCTGATCCTGGAACACTTTCAACAAGTTGGTCAAAGTGGTTTGGCCACCTGTTTCTGATCCTGGATCAGTTAATTCAGCCAGTCTCTACCCCGAGCTGTCTCACGGAATCACCCATGCATGCCTCTCCGCGCATTTTAGAGAAAGTCCCCTTCCTTAGCAGTAATCAAAGGGGAAGTGAGTAAACGCAATAACTGTTAATAAAACAAAGTTTTCCACAGATGGCGTTATCAGCTCGTCCGAGGCGATGGTTCTTCACAGACATGTCACCATAATTCCTTGGAGTATTCAGCGCACTTCGGCCAAAAACTGGATCAAAAAACACGAATTTTTGGATTGAAAATGTCGGATTGGAATATAAGAAATGAATACGTGTACAGCTTACCTCCAGCGATTTTACATGAATTTAACAGAGTTATGGACACCTTATCCAGCACTGAGTGGGAGAGATTCGGTGAGTGCGCTAGCTGTTGTGTTAAAATTGCTAGGTTAACTTCGCATTCATTTGCTAATTAACTGGTTTAGCTAGCTATCGAGTTATTAGTGTTGAAATTTAGAAAAACATCAGTTGGTCTACTGTACTGCCCCCGAAGTAGATCGTTAGATGACGTTATCTAGTCTAATTAGTAAAAAGGACTGCAGTAACTTCTGTCAATAATCTGTGTAGGTCAAGGAAACATGAATTGTTTGGTTTGGAAATAACTTAAATTATAAGATATAAGTAACACCATCGGATTGTTCACTTTTAGGATGATGGTTGACTAGCTTTTACGGGTTTTCAGGACCCTCGGGTAACTCTCTAGATAAGATAAAATAGATTGGATTACTAATTCGTCTAAGAAGCGTTAGTTTAGGTAGACTAGCGAGCAAAGTTAGACGGCCAATTGTGTTTAACTGGATTTGCCCGGTTTTTGTCTTTTTCCCCTTGGGTCCGATGCCTTATACCTTTAGCTAGTTAGCCATTTGCCCTTGGGTGTTAATTAGCTGGTTAGCCAACTAGTTAAGTCGCTGACATTAATTTAGTTAATAACGTGTTCGCTATCCAGCTGACCAGCTAACGATGTGTCTAACGTGCTAAGTAACGCTAGCGAGTTAGCTATGGGTCCTCGCAAGGCACATCTGTGCCTACTGTACAAACATAACTCCTGTTAGACGTACTAAACCATTATATGACATTCATTTCACCAGCTGTACTAGCTTAAATTCATACTCGGTGTCTGTTTGTTGTATCTAATATAGTTAGTTACTGGCTAATTTATACTGTATACGCTTCCGAGTAAATGTAGCCGTGGCTAAAGGTTTCTCGCTACTATTCTTTAAGGCCTGGTTGACCTCAGGAAACCACGCTCTTTCTTTTATTTTCATAAGAGTCTCTGGAAAGGAAAGTTACAACAAAAAAATGTATTGAACTGTGGAATATTTAAATCTTAGTTCAGTCTGCCTGGTTGACATAATGTAAATAAAACGAAGGCGGTCAAGTAGCTACCTAGCAGGACAGGTTTTGACAAGTTGCCAGGTATTTAACAGCTGTTCTTTGCTGGCTGGTTATTGCTGCTCCGTTACAACTTTGATAGTCACAGGTTGTTTGGGGTCAATGTTTCGAGTTCTTACTTTGTTACCCAGTGAGAAGTTACGATTTGTGCGAAAACATTTAAAAAATAAATATTTCGATGTGTTACATTTTCCCCACAAGTCGTAAGTTATCACTTCGTAACAAAATAAGAACTCGAAACGTTGACCCCAAACATAATGCTATGTGCTATGTTCATATAAAATTTATGATGTTGTGTACATCATCTCTAACATTCATCTTTAAACATTTAAAGTTACGCATTATTTTGGAATTTTGCTAGCATCTGTTATGCACTTTGAGGTGTATTGATGAACTGGTAGCCTGTTACTCCCATTCGTATCGTATCATTCTGGGTTCCGATGGCACAGATTGCAACAGGATGAATGAAGCGGAGGTCAATACAACTTAACTATGGAAAGTACAACATGTTAGTAGTGATGTAACTACAAATATGTCAATATGTTACTAGTTTTTATTCTGTTTAATTCAGCTGTTTATATGGGTTTCCCCTTCATATAACTACATAAAATTTACTGATGAAAGAAATCTTCTCAGGAAAATAACTTGATGGCTTGTTTGTCGCTTGTAAATTATTTTAGAAGATAAATATGTAAGATAAAGTTTAAATACTACAATGTATCAAAGCAGTAAATTATGACTATTATAAGATTGTGGTGCATTGTGGGGACAGTCGAGTTCCCAGAAAAGTTTTTATTCCGACTGTTAGACTAATCTGTTAGAT